>NC_135808.1:44196042-44496042 GCF_964213995.1 Mustelus asterias
GGTTTTCTGTCTCTCCTGAACCATTCCCTGTTTCTCTCTCTCTCTCCTCTGAACCATTCCGTTCTCTCTCTCCTCCTGAACCATTCCTGTTTCTCTCTCTTTCTCCCTGAACCATTCCTGTTTCTCTCTCTCTCCCTGAACCATTCCGTTTCTCTCTCTCCTGAACCATTCCCTGTTTCTCTCTCTCTCCCTGAACCATTCCCTGTTTCTCTCTCTCTCCCTGATCCATTCCCTGTTTCTCTCCCCCCTCCTGAACAATTCGTCTCTCTCTCTCTCTCTCTCCCTGAACCATTCCTGTCTCCCTCTCCCTGAACCAATCCCTGTTTCTCTCTCTCTCCCTGAATCATTCCCTGTTTCACTCTCTCTCTCTCTCTCCCTGAACCATTAACTGTTTCTCTCTCTCTCTTCCTGAACCATTTCCTGTTTCTCCTTCTCTCTCTGAACCATTCCCTGTTTCCTTCTTTCTCTGCTTGAGCCATCCCGTTTTCTCTCTCTCTTCCTAAAGCATGCCCTGTTTTTCTCTCTCTCTGAAGCATTCCCTGTTTTTCTCTCTCTCTCCCTGAACCATCCTGTTTCGCTTTCTCTCCCAAAAACAATCCCTCCTTCTCTCTCTCTCTCTGAAAGAAACAGGGAGTTTCTCTCGCGGTCTCTCTTTCTCCCTTTCTCTCTTTCCCTCCTATCTCTCTTTCCCTCCCTAAACCATTCCCTGTTTTTCTCTCTCTTTTCCTGACCATTCCCTGTTTGTTCTCTTTCTAAACCATTCCGTTTCTCTCACTCTCCCTCAACCATTCCGTTTTTCTCTCTCTCTTTCTCTCTCTCCCTGAATCATTCCCTGATTCTCTCCCTCTCCCGAACCATTCCGTTTCTCTCTCTCTCTCCCTGAACAATTCCGTCTCTCTCTCTCTCTCCCTGAACCATTCCCTGTCTCCCTCTCCCTGAACCAATCCTGTTTCCCTCTCTCTCCCTGAACCATTCCCTGTTCTCTCTCTCCTGAACCATTCCTGTTTCTCTCTCTCCCTGAACCATTCCCTGTTTCTCTCTCTCCCTGAACCATTCCGTTTCTCTCTCTTCCTAAACCATTCGTTTCTTTCTTCTCTTCTTGAGCCATCCCGTTTTTCTCTCTCTTCTGAAGCATTCCCTGTTTTTCTCTCTTCCGGAACCATTCTCTCCTCTCTCTCCCTGAACCGTTCCGTTTCTCTCTCTCCCTGAACCATTCCCTGTTTCTCTCTCTCCCTGAACCATTCCCTGTTTCTCTCACTCTCCCTGAACCATTCCCTGTTTCTCTCTCCCTGAACCATTCCCTGTTTTTTTTCTCTCCCTAAACCATTCCCTGTTTTTCTCTCTTTCTGTCTCTATCTGTACCATTCCGTTTCTCTCTCTCTCCCCGAACCATTCCCTGTTTCTCTCTCTCCCTGAACCATTCCGTTTTCTTCTCTCTCTCTCTTCCACGAACCATTCCGTTTCTCTCTTTCTCTTCCTGAACCATTCCCTGTTTCACTCTCCCTGATCCATTCCCTGTTTCTCTCTCCCTGAACCATTCCCTGTTTCTCTCTCTCTCCCCTGAATCATTCCCTGTTTTTCTCTCTCTCCCTGAACCATTCCCTGTTTCTTTCTCTCTTCCTGAACCATTCTCTCTCTCTCTTCCTAAACCATTCGTTTCTTTCTTTCTCTTCTTGAGCCATCCCGTTTTTCTCTCTCTCTTCCTGAAGCATTCCCTGTTTTTCTCTCTCTCCCTGAACCATCCTGTTTCGCTTTCTCTCCCTAAACCATTCCCTCCTTGTCTCTCTCTCTCTGAAAGAAACAGGGAGTTTCTCTCGCTGTCTCTCTTTCCCTCGCTGTCTCTCTTTCCCTCCCTAAACCATTTCCTGTTTTTCTCTCTCTTTTCCTGAACCATTCCCTGTTTTTCTCTCTTTCTGTCTCTATCTGTACCATTCCGTTTCTCTCTCTCTCCCCGAACCATTCCCTGTTTCTCTCTCTCCCTGAACCATTCCGTTTTCTTCTCTCTCTCTCTTCCACGAACCATTCCCTGTTTCTCTCTTTCTCTTCCTGAACCATTCCCTGTTTCATTCTCCCTGATCCATTCCCTGTTTCTCTCTCCCTGAACCATTCCCTGTTTCTCTCTCTCCCTGAACCATTCCGTTTCTCTCTCTCTCCCCTGAATCATTCCCTGTTTCTCTCTCTCTCTCCGCTGAATCATTCCCTGTTTTTCTCTCTCTCCCTGAATCATTCCCTGTTTTTCTCTCTCTCCCTGAACCGTTCCGTTTCTCTCACTCCGTGAACCATTCCCTGCTTTTCTCTCTCTCTCTCCCTGAACCGTTCTATTTTTCTCTCTCTCTCCCCTGAACCGTTCCATTTTTCTCTCTCTCTCCCCTGAACCATGCCCTCTTTCTCTCTCCCTGAAACATTCCGTTTTTATCTCTCTCTCCCTGAACCATTCCCTCTTTCTCTTTCTCTCTCCCTGAACCAATCCCTGTTTCCCTCTCTCTCCCTGAACCATTCCCTGTTTCTCTCTCTCCTGAACCATTCCCTGTTTCTCTCTCTCCCTGAACCATTCCCTGTTTCTTTCTCTCTTCCTGAACCATTCTCTCTCTCTCTTCCTAAACCATTCGTTTCTTTCTTTCTCTTCTTGAGCCATCCCGTTTTTCTCTCTCTCTTCCTGAAGCATTCCCTGTTTTTCTCTCTCTCCCTGAACCATCCTGTTTCGCTTTCTCTCCCTAAACCATTCCCTCCTTGTCTCTCTCTCTCTGAAAGAAACAGGGAGTTTCTCTCGCTGTCTCTCTTTCCCTCGCTGTCTCTCTTTCCCTCGCTGTCTCTCTTTCCCTCCCTAAACCATTCCCTGTTTTTCTCTCTCTTTTCCTGAACCATTCCCTGTTTTTCTCTCTTTCTGTCTCTATCTGTACCATTCCGTTTCTCTCTCTCTCCCCGAACCATTCCCTGTTTCTCTCTCTCCCTGAACCATTCCGTTTTCTTCTCTCTCTCTCTTCCACGAACCATTCCCTGTTTCTCTCTTTCTCTTCCTGAACCATTCCCTGTTTCATTCTCCCTGATCCATTCCCTGTTTCTCTCTCCCTGAACCATTCCCTGTTTCTCTCTCTCCCTGAACCATTCCGTTTCTCTCTCTCTCCCCTGAATCATTCCCTGTTTCTCTCTCTCTCTCCGCTGAATCATTCCCTGTTTTTCTCTCTCTCCCTGAATCATTCCCTGTTTTTCTCTCTCTCCCTGAACCGTTCCGTTTCTCTCACTCCGTGAACCATTCCCTGCTTTTCTCTCTCTCTCTCCCTGAACCGTTCTATTTTTCTCTCTCTCTCCCCTGAACCGTTCCATTTTTCTCTCTCTCTCCCCTGAACCATGCCCTCTTTCTCTCTCCCTGAAACATTCCGTTTTTATCTCTCTCTCCCTGAACCATTCCCTCTTTCTCTTTCTCTCTCCCTGAACCAATCCCTGTTTCCCTCTCTCTCCCTGAACCATTCCCTGTTTCTCTCTCTCCTGAACCATTCCCTGTTTCTCTCTCTCCCTGAACCATTCCCTGTTTCTTTCTCTCTTCCTGAACCATTCTCTCTCTCTCTTCCTAAACCATTCGTTTCTTTCTTTCTCTTCTTGAGCCATCCCGTTTTTCTCTCTCTCTTCCTGAAGCATTCCCTGTTTTTCTCTCTCTCCCTGAACCATCCTGTTTCGCTTTCTCTCCCTAAACCATTCCCTCCTTGTCTCTCTCTCTCTGAAAGAAACAGGGAGTTTCTCTCGCTGTCTCTCTTTCCCTCGCTGTCTCTCTTTCCCTCGCTGTCTCTCTTTCCCTCCCTAAACCATTCCCTGTTTTTCTCTCTCTTTTCCTGAACCATTCCCTGTTTTTCTCTCTTTCTGTCTCTATCTGTACCATTCCGTTTCTCACACTCTCCCCGAACCATTCAGTTTCTCTCTCTCTCTCCCTGAACCATTCCGTTTTCTTCTCTCTCTCTCTTCCACGAACCATTCCCTGTTTCTCTCTTTCTCTTCCTGAACCATTCCCTGTTTCACTCTCCCTGATCCATTCCCTGTTTCTCTCTCCCTGAACCATTCCCTGTTTCTCTCTCTCCCTGAACCATTCCCTGTTTCTCTCTCTCTCCCCTGAATCATTCCCTGTTTCTCTCTCTCTCCCCTGAATCATTCCCTGTTTTTCTCTCTCTCCCTGAATCATTCCCTGTTTTTCTCTCTCTCCCTGAACCATTCCGTTTCTCTCACTCCGTGAACCATTCCCTGCTTTTCTCTCTCTCTCTCCCTGAACCGTTCTATTTTTCTCTCTCTCTCCCCTGAACCGTTCCATTTTTCTCTCTCTCTCCCCTGAACCATGCCCTCTTTCTCTCTCCCTGAAACATTCCGTTTTTATCTCTCTCTCCCTGAACCATTCCCTCTTTCTCTTTCTCTCTCCCTGAACCATTCCCTGTTTCTCTCTCTCTCTCCCTGAACCATTCCGTTTTCTTCTCTCTCTCTCTTCCACGAACCATTCCCTGTTTCTCTTTCTCTTCCTGAACCATTCCGTTTCTCTCTCCCTGAACCATTCCCTGTTTCTCTCTCTCCCTGAACCATTCCGTTTCTCTCTCTCCCTGATTCTCTCTCTCCCTGGACCATTCCCTGTTTCTCTCTCTCTCTCTCTCTCCCTGAACCATTCCCTGTTTCTCTCTCTCTCTCTCCCTGAACCATTCCCTGTTTCTCTCTCTCTCTCTCCCTGAACCATTCCGTTTCGCTCTCCCTGAACCATTCCCTGTTTCTCTCTCTCCCTGAACCATTCCGTTTTCTTCTCTCTCTCTCTCTTCAACGAACCATTCCCTGTTTCTCTCTCCCTCCCTGAACAATTCCGTCTCTCTCTCTCTCTCTCTCCCTGAACCATTCCCTGTCTCCCTCTCCCTGAACCAATCCCTGTTTCTCTCTCTCTCTCTCCCTGAACCATTCCCTGTCTCCCTCTCCCTGAACTAATCCCTGTTTCTCTCTCCCTGAACCATTCCCTGTTTTTTTTTCTCTCTCTCTGCCCTGAACCATTCCCTGTTTCTTCCCCTCTCTCTTTTCCTGAACAATTCCCTGTTTCTCACTCTCCCTGAACAATTCCCTGTTTCTATCTCTCTCCCTGAACCATTCCCTGTTTCTTTCTCTTTTTATCTCCCTGAACCATTCCCTCTTTCTCTCCCTGGACCATTCCCTGTTTTTTTCCTCTCCCTGAACCATTCCCGGTTTCTCTCTATCTCTCCCTGAACCATTCCCTGTTTTTTTCTCTCCCTCCCCGAACCATTCCCTGTTTCTCTCTCTCTCTTTCTGAACCATTCCCTGTTTCTCTCTCTCTCCCTGAAACATTCCCTGTTTCCCTCTCTCTCCCTGAAACATTCCGTTTCTCTCTCTCTCCCCCTGAACAGTTGTTTCTCTCTCTCTCCCTGAACCATTCCCTGTTTCTCTCTCTCTCTCTCCCTGAACCATTCCGTTTCTCTCTCTCTCCCTGAACCATTCCCTGTTTTTCTCTGTCTCTCCCTGAACCATTCCCTGTTTTTCTCTCTCTCTCTCTCCCTGAACCATTCCGTTTCTCTCTCTCTCCCTGAACCATTCCCTGTTTCTCTCTCTCTCCCTGAACCATTCCGTTTCTCTCTCTCTCCCTGAACCATTTCCTGTTTCTCCTTCTCTCTCTGAACCATTCCCTGTTTCCTTCTTTCTCAGGTTGAGCCGTCCCGTTTTTCTCTCTCTCTTCCTAAAGCATGCCCTGTTTTTCTCTCTCTCTCTGAACCATTCCCTGTTTTTCTCTCTCTCCCTGAACCATCCTGTTTCGCTTTCTCTCCCAAAACCATTCCCTCCTTCTCTCTCTCTCTCTGAAAGAAACAGGGAGTTTCTCTCGCGGTCTCTCTTTCCCTCCCTTTCTCTCTTTCCCTCCCTATCTCTCTTTCCCTCCCTAAACCATTCCCTGTTTTTCTCTCTCTTTTCCTGAACCATTCCCTGTTTGTCTCTTTCTAAACCATTCCGTTTCTCTCTCTCTCCCTCAACCATTCCGTTTTTCTCTCTCTCTTTCTCTCTCTCCCTGAATCATTCCCTGTTTCTCTCCCTCTCCCGAACCATTCCGTTTCTCTCTCTCTCTCCCTGAACAATTCCGTCTCTCTCTCTCTCTCCCTGAACCATTCCCTGTCTCCCTCTCCCTGAACCAATCCCTGTTTCCCTCTCTCTCCCTGAACCATTCCCTGCTTCTCTCTCTCCTGAATCATTCCCTGTTTCTCTCTCTCCCTGAATCATTCCCTGTTTCTCTCTCTCCCTGAACCATTCCGTTTCTCTCTCTTCCTAAACCATTCGTTTCTTTCTTTCTCTTCTTGAGCCATCCCGTTTTTCTCTCTCTTCCTGAAGCATTCCCTGTTTTTCTCTCTTCCGGAACCATTCTCTCTCTCTCTCCCTGAACCATTCCCTGTTTCTCTCTCTCCCTGAACCATTCCCTGTTTCTCTCTCTCCCTGAACCATTCCCTGTTTCTCTCTCTCTCCCTGAACCATTCCCTGTATCTCTCTCCCTGAACCATTCCCTCTTTCTCTCCCTGAACCATTCCCTGTTTTTTTTCTCTCCCTAAACCATTCCCTGTTTTTCTCTCTTTCTGTCTCTATCTGTACCATTCCGTTTCTCTCTCTCTCCCCGAACCATTCCCTGTTTCTCTCTCTCCCTGAACCATTCCGTTTTCTTCTCTCTCTCTCTTCCACGAACCATTCCGTTTCTCTCTTTCTCTTCCTGAACCATTCCCTGTTTCACTCTCCCTGATCCATTCCCTGTTTCTCTCTCCCTGAACCATTCCCTGTTTCTCTCTCTCTCCCCTGAATCATTCCCTGTTTTTCTCTCTCTCCCTGAACCATTCCCTGTTTCTTTCTCTCTTCCTGAACCATTCTCTCTCTCTCTTCCTAAACCATTCGTTTCTTTCTTTCTCTTCTTGAGCCATCCCGTTTTTCTCTCTCTCTTCCTGAAGCATTCCCTGTTTTTCTCTCTCTCCCTGAACCATCCTGTTTCGCTTTCTCTCCCTAAACCATTCCCTCCTTGTCTCTCTCTCTCTCTGAAAGAAACAGGGAGTTTCTCTCGCTGTCTCTCTTTCCCTCGCTGTCTCTCTTTCCCTCCCTAAACCATTCCCTGTTTTTCTCTCTCTTTTCCTGAACCATTCCCTGTTTCTCACTCTCTCCCTGAACCATTCCGTCTTTCTCTCTCTCTTGCCCTGAACCATTCCCTGTTTATTTCTCTCTCTCAGAACCATTCCGTTTTCTTGTCTCTCTTCCACGAACCATTCCCTCTTTCTCTCCCTGAACCATTCCCTGTTTTTTTTCTCTCCCTAAACCATTCCCTGCTTTTCTCTCTTTCTGTCTCTATCTGTACCATTCCGTTTCTCACACTCTCCCCGAACCATTCCGTTTCTCTCTCTCTCTCCCTGAACCATTCCGTTTTCTTCTCTCTCTCTCTTCCACGAACCATTCCCTGTTTCTCTCTTTCTCTTCCTGATCCATTCCCTGTTTCTCTCTCCCTAAACCATTCCCTGTTTCTCTCTCCCTGAACCATTCCCTGTTTCTCTCTCTCCCCTGAATCATTCTCTGTTTTTCTCTCTCTCCCTGAATCATTCCCTGTTTTTCTCTCTCTCCCTGAACCGTTCCGTTTCTCTCACTCCGTGAACCATTCCCTGCTTTTCTCTCTCTCTCTCCCTGAACCGTTCTATTTTTCTCTCTCCCCTGAACCGTTCCATTTTTCTCTCTCTCTCCCCTGACCATGCCCTCTTTCTCTCTCCCTGAAACATTCCGTTTTTATCTCTCTCTCCCTGAACCATTCCCTCTTTCTCTTTCCCTGAACCATTCCCTGTTTCTCTCTCTCTCTCCCTGAACCATTCCGTTTTCTTCTCTCTCTCTCTTCCACGAACCATTCCCTGTTTCTCTTTCTCTTCCTGAACCATTCCGTTTCTCTCTCCCTGAACCATTCCCTGTTTCTCTCTCTCCCTGAACCATTCCGTTTCTCTCTCTCCCTGATTCTCTCTCTCCCTGAACCATTCCCTGTTTCTCTCTCTCTCTCTCTCCCTGAACCATTCCGTTTCTCTCTCTCTCTCTCTCCCTGAACCATTCCCTGTTTCTCTCTCCCTGAGCCATTCCCTGTTTCTCTCTCTCCCTGAACCATTCCGTTTTCTTCTCTCTCTCTCTCTTCCACGAACCATTCCCTGTTTCTCTCTCTCTCCCTGAGCAATTCCGTCTCTCTCTCTCTCCCTGAACCATTCCCTGTCTCCCTCTCCCTGAACCAATCCCTGTTTCTCTCTCTCTCTCTCCCTGAACCATTCCCTGTCTCCCTCTCCCTGAACTAATCCCTGTTTCTCTCTCTCTCTCTCTCTCCCTGAACCATTCCCTGTCTCCCTCTCCCTGAACCAATCCGTTTCTCTCTCCCTGAACCATTCCCTGTTTTTTTTTCTCTCTCTCTGCCCTGAACCATTACCTGTTTCTTCCCCTCTCTCTTTACCTGAACAATTCCCTGTTTCTCACTCTCCCTGAACCATTCCCTGTTTCTCTCTCTCTCCCTGAACCATTCCCTGTTTCTTTCTCTTTTTATCTCCCTGAACCATTCCCTCTTTCTCTCCCTGGACCATTCCCTGTTTTTTTCCTCTCCCTGAACCATTCCCGGTTTCTCTCTATCTCTCCCTGAACCATTCCCTGTTTTTTTCTCTCCCTCCCCGAACCATTCCCTGCTTCTCTCTCTCTCTTCCTGAACCATTCCCTGTTTCTCTCTCTCTCCCTGAACCATTCCGTTTCCCTCTCTCTCCCTGAACCATTCCGTTTCTCTCTCTCTCCCCCTGAACAGTTGTTTCTCTCCCTCTCTCCCTGAACCATTCCCTGTTTCTCTCTCTCTCTCTCCCTGAACCATTCCGTTTCTCTCTCTCTCCCTGAACCATTCCCTGTTTTTCTCTGTCTCTCCCTGAACCATTCCCTGTTTTTCTCTCTCTCTCTCTCCCTGAACCATTCCGTTTCCCTCTCTCTCCCTGAACCATTCCGTTTCTCTCTCTCTCCCTGAACCATTCCGTTTCTCTCTCTCTCCCTGAACCATTCCCTGTTTCTCTCTCTCTCCCTGAACCATTCCCTGTTTCTCTCTCTCTCCCTGAACCATTCCCTGTTTCTCTCTCTCTCCCTGAACCATTCCCTGTTTCTCTCTCTCTCCCTGAACCATTCCGTTTCTCTCCCCCTCCCGAAACATTCCGTTTCTCTCTCTCTCCCTGAACAATTCCGTTTCTCTCTCTCTCCCTGAACCATTCCGTTTTTCTCTATCCCTGAACCATTCCCTGTCTCCCTCTCTCTGAACCAATCCCTGTTTCTCTCTCTCTCCCTGAATCTTTCCCTGTTTCTCTCTCTCTCTCTCCCTGAACCATTCCCTGTTTCTCTCTCTCTTCCTGAACCATTTCCTGTTTCTCCTTCTCTCTCTGAACCATTCCCTGTTTCCTTCTTTCTCTGCTTGAGCCATCCCGTTTTTCTCTCTCTCTTCCTAAAGCATGCCCTGTTTTTCTCTCTCTCTGAAGCATTCCCTGTTTTTCTCACTCTCCCTGAACCATTCCCTGTTTCTCTCTCTCTCCCTGAACCATTCCCTGTTTCTTTCTCTTTTTATCTCCCTGAACCATTCCCTCTTTCTCTCCCTGGACCATTCCCTGTTTTTTTCCTCTCCCTGAACCATTCCCGGTTTCTCTCTATCTCTCCCTGAACCATTCCCTGTTTTTTTCTCTCCCTCCCCGAACCATTCCCTGCTTCTCTCTCTCTCTTCCTGAACCATTCCCTGTTTCTCTCTCTCTCCCTGAACCATTCCGTTTCCCTCTCTCTCCCTGAACCATTCCGTTTCTCTCTCTCTCCCCCTGAACAGTTGTTTCTCTCCCTCTCTCCCTGAACCATTCCCTGTTTCTCTCTCTCTCTCTCCCTGAACCATTCCGTTTCTCTCTCTCTCCCTGAACCATTCCCTGTTTTTCTCTGTCTCTCCCTGAACCATTCCCTGTTTTTCTCTCTCTCTCTCTCCCTGAACCATTCCGTTTCCCTCTCTCTCCCTGAACCATTCCGTTTCTCTCTCTCTCCCTGAACCATTCCGTTTCTCTCTCTCTCCCTGAACCATTCCCTGTTTCTCTCTCTCTCCCTGAACCATTCCCTGTTTCTCTCTCTCTCCCTGAACCATTCCCTGTTTCTCTCTCTCTCCCTGAACCATTCCCTGTTTCTCTCTCTCTCCCTGAACCATTCCGTTTCTCTCCCCCTCCCGAAACATTCCGTTTCTCTCTCTCTCCCTGAACAATTCCGTTTCTCTCTCTCTCCCTGAACCATTCCGTTTTTCTCTATCCCTGAACCATTCCCTGTCTCCCTCTCTCTGAACCAATCCCTGTTTCTCTCTCTCTCCCTGAATCTTTCCCTGTTTCTCTCTCTCTCTCTCCCTGAACCATTCCCTGTTTCTCTCTCTCTTCCTGAACCATTTCCTGTTTCTCCTTCTCTCTCTGAACCATTCCCTGTTTCCTTCTTTCTCTGCTTGAGCCATCCCGTTTTTCTCTCTCTCTTCCTAAAGCATGCCCTGTTTTTCTCTCTCTCTGAAGCATTCCCTGTTTTTCTCACTCTCCCTGAACCATTCCCTGTTTCTCTCTCTCTCCCTGAACCATTCCCTGTTTCTTTCTCTTTTTATCTCCCTGAACCATTCCCTCTTTCTCTCCCTGGACCATTCCCTGTTTTTTTCCTCTCCCTGAACCATTCCCGGTTTCTCTCTATCTCTCCCTGAACCATTCCCTGTTTTTTTCTCTCCCTCCCCGAACCATTCCCTGCTTCTCTCTCTCTCTTCCTGAACCATTCCCTGTTTCTCTCTCTCTCCCTGAACCATTCCGTTTCCCTCTCTCTCCCTGAACCATTCCGTTTCTCTCTCTCTCCCCCTGAACAGTTGTTTCTCTCCCTCTCTCCCTGAACCATTCCCTGTTTCTCTCTCTCTCTCTCCCTGAACCATTCCGTTTCTCTCTCTCTCCCTGAACCATTCCCTGTTTTTCTCTGTCTCTCCCTGAACCATTCCCTGTTTTTCTCTCTCTCTCTCTCCCTGAACCATTCCGTTTCCCTCTCTCTCCCTGAACATTCCGTTTCTCTCTCTCTCCCTGAACCATTCCGTTTCTCTCTCTCTCCCTGAACCATTCCCTGTTTCTCTCTCTCTCCCTGAACCATTCCCTGTTTCTCTCTCTCTCCCTGAACCATTCCCTGTTTCTCTCTCTCTCCCTGAACCATTCCCTGTTTCTCTCTCTCTCCCTGAACCATTCCGTTTCTCTCCCCCTCCCGAAACATTCCGTTTCTCTCTCTCTCCCTGAACAATTCCGTTTCTCTCTCTCTCCCTGAACCATTCCGTTTTTCTCTATCCCTGAACCATTCCCTGTCTCCCTCTCTCTGAACCAATCCCTGTTTCTCTCTCTCTCCCTGAATCTTTCCCTGTTTCTCTCTCTCTCTCTCCCTGAACCATTCCCTGTTTCTCTCTCTCTTCCTGAACCATTTCCTGTTTCTCCTTCTCTCTCTGAACCATTCCCTGTTTCCTTCTTTCTCTGCTTGAGCCATCCCGTTTTTCTCTCTCTCTTCCTAAAGCATGCCCTGTTTTTCTCTCTCTCTGAAGCATTCCCTGTTTTTCTCTCTCTCCCTGAACCATCCTGTTTCGCTTTCTCTCCCAAAACCATTCCCTCCTTCTCTCTCCCTCTGAAAGAAACAGGGAGTTTCTCTCGCTGTCTCTCTTTCCCTCCCTTTCTCTCTTTCCCTCCCTATCTCTCTTTCCCTCCCTAAACCATACCCTGTTTTTCTCTCTCTTTTCCTGAACCATTCCCTGTTTGTCTCTTTCTAAACCATTCCGTTTCTCTCTCTCTCCCACAACCATTCCGTTTCTCTCTCTCTCCCTCAACCATTCCGTTTCTCTCTCTCTCCCTCAACCATTCCGTTTTTCTCTATTTCTCTCTCTCCCTGAATCATTCCCTGTTTCTCTCTCTCCCTGAACCATTCCGTTTCTCTCTCTCTCCCTGAACCATTCCCTGTTTCTCTCTCTCTCCCTGAACCATTCCCTGTTTCTCTCCCACTCCCTGAACCATTCCCTGTTTCTCTCTCTCTCCCTGAACCGTTCCGTTTCTCTCCCTCTCTC
The DNA here is from genome assembly GCF_964213995.1 of Mustelus asterias. Lineage (NCBI taxonomy): Eukaryota > Metazoa > Chordata > Chondrichthyes > Carcharhiniformes > Triakidae > Mustelus > Mustelus asterias. The sequence goes on from NC_135808.1 coordinate 44,208,152, forward strand.
CCTGAACAATTCCGTCTCTCTCTCTCTCTCCCTGAACCATTCCCTGTCTCCCTCTCCCTGAACCAATCCCTGTTTCCCTCTCTCTCCCTGAACCATTCCCTGTTTCTCTCTCTCTCTCTCTCCCTGAACCATTCCGTTTCTCTCTCTCTCTCCCCCTGAACAGTTCTGTTTTTCTCTCTCTCTCTCCCTGAACCATTCCCTGTTTCTCTCTCTCCTGAACCATTCCCTGTTTCTCTCTCTCCCTGAACCATTCCGTTTCTCTCTCTTCTTAAACCATTTGTTTCTTTCTTTCTCTTCATGAGCCATCCCGTTTTTCTCTCTCTCTTCCTGAAGCATTCCCTGTTTTTCTCTCTCTCTTCCGGAACCATTCTCTCTCTCTTTTCCTGAACCATTCCGTTACACTCTCTCTCTCTCTCTCCCTGAACCATTCCCCGTTTCTCTCTCTCCCTGAACCATTCCGTTTCTCTCTCTCTCCCTGAATCATTCCCTGTTTCTCTCTCTCCCTGAACCATTCCCTGTTTCTCTCTCTCCCTGAACCATTCCCTGTTTCTCTCTCTCTCTTCCTGAACCATTCTCTCGCTCTCTTCCTAAACCATTCGTTTCTTTCTTTCTCGTCTTGAGCCATCCCGTTTTTCTCTCTCTCTTCCTGAAGCATTCCCTGTTTTTCTCTCTCTCCCTGAACCATCCTGTTTCGCTTTCTCTCCCTAAACCATTCCCTCCTCTCTCTCTCTCTGAAAGAAACAGGGAGTTTCTCTCGCTGTCTCTCTTTCCCTCCCTAAACCATTCCCTGTTTTTTTCTCTCTCTCAGAACCAATCCGTTTTCTTGTCTCCCTTCCACGAACCATTCCCTCTTTCTCTCCCTGAACCAATCCGTTTCTCTCTCCCTGAACCATTCCCTGTTTTTTTTTCTCTCTCTCTGCCCTGAACCATTACCTGTTTCTTCCCCTCTCTCTTTCCCTGAACCATTCCCTGTTTCTCTCTCTCTCCCTGAACCATTCCCTGTTTCTTTCTCTTTTTATCTCCCTGAACCATTCCCTCTTTCTCTCCCTGGACCATTCCCTGTTTTTTTCCTCTCCCTGAACCATTCCCGGTTTCTCTCTATCTCTCCCTGAACCATTCCCTATTTTTCTCTCTCTCTTCCTGAACCATTCCCTGTTTCTCTCTCTCTCCCTGAACCATTCCCTGTTTCCCTCTCTCTCCCTGAACCATTCCGTTTCTCTCTCTCTCTCCCCCTGAACAGTTCTGTTTCTCTCTCTCTCTCCCTGAACCATTCCCTGTTTCTCTCTCTCTCTCTCCCTGAACCATTCCTGTTTCTCTCTCCCCCTGAACGATTCCGTTTCTCTCTCTCTCCCTGAACCATTCCCTGTTTCTCTCTCTCTCCCTGAACCATTCCCTGTTTCTCTCTCCCTGAACCATTCCCTGTTTCTCTCCCCCTCCCGAAACATTCCGTTTCTCTCTCTCTCCCTGAACCATTCCGTTTTTCTCTATCCCTGAACCATTCCCTGTCTCCCTCTCCCTGAACCAATCCCTGTTTCTCTCTCTCTCCCTGAATCATTCCCTGTTTCTCTCTCTCTCTCCCTGAACCATTCCCTGTTTCTCTCTCTCTTCCTGAACCATTTCCTGTTTCTCCTTCTCTCTCTGAACCATTCCCTGTTTCCTTCTTGCTCTGCTTGAGCCATCCCGTTTTTCTCTCTCTCTTCCTAAAGCATGCCCTGTTTTTCTCTCTCTCTCTGAACCATTCCCTGTTTTTCTCTCTCTCCCTGAACCATCCTGTTTCGCTTTCTCTCCCAAAACCATTCCCTCCTTCTCTCTCCCTCTGAAAGAAACAGGGAGTTTCTTTCGCTGTCTCTCTTTCCCTCCCTTTCTCTCTTTCCCTCCCTATCTCTCTTTCCCTCCCTAAACCATTCCCTGTTTTTCTCTCTCTCTTCCTGAACCATTCCCTGTTTGTCTCTTTCTAAACCATTCCGTTTCCATCTCTCTCCCACAACCATTCCGTTTCTCTCTCTCTCCCTCAACCATTCCGTTTCTCTCTCCCTCAACCATTCCGTTTTTCTCTCTTTCTCTCTCTCCCTGAATCATTCCCTGTTTCTCTCTCTCTCCCTGAACCATTCCCTGTTTCTCTCTCCCTGAACCGTTCCGTTTCTCTCCCTCTCTCCCTGAACAATTCCGTCTCTCTCTCACTCTCCCTGAACCATTCCCTGTCTCCCTCTCCCTGAACCAATCCCTGTTTCCCTCTCTCTCCCTGAACCATTCCCTGTTTCTCTCTCTCTCTCTCCCTGAACCATTCCGTTTCTCTCTCTCTCTCCCCCTGAACAGTTCTGTTTCTCTCTCTCTCTCCCTGAACCATACCCTGTTTCTCTCTCTCCTGAACCATTCCCTGTTTCTCTCTCTCCCTGAACCATTCCGTTTCTCTCTCTTCTTAAACCATTCGTTTCTTTCTTTCTCTTCTTGAGCCATCCCGTTTTTCTCTCTCTCTTCCTGAAGCATTCCCTGTTTTTCTCTCTCTCTTCCGGAACCATTCTCTCTCTCTTTTCCTGAACCATTCCGTTACACTCTCTCTCTCTCTCTCCCTGAACCATTCCCCGTTTCTCTCTCTCCCTGAACCATTCCCTGTTTCTCTCTCTCCCTGAACCATTCCCTGTTTCTCTCTCTCTCTTCCTGAACCATTCTCTCGCTCTCTTCCTAAACCATCTGTTTCTTTCTTTCTCGTCTTGAGCCATCCCGTTTTTCTCTCTCTCTTCCTGAAGCATTCCCTGTTTTTCTCTCTCTCCCTGAACCATCCTGTTTCGCTTTCTCTCCCTAAACCATTCCCTCCTCTCTCTCTCTCTGAAAGAAACAGGGAGTTTCTCTCGCTGTCTCTCTTTCCCTCCCTAAACCATTCCCTGTTTTTTTCTCTCTCTCAGAACCATTCCGTTTTCTTGTCTCCCTTCCACGAACCATTCCCTCTTTCTCTCCCTGAACCAATCCGTTTCTCTCTCCCTGAACCATTCGCTGTTTTTTGTTCTCTCTCTCTGCCCTGAACCATTACCTGTTTCTTCCCCTCTCTCTTTTCCTGAACCATTCCCTGTTTCTCTCTCTCTCCCTGAACCATTCCCTGTTTCTTTCCCTTTTTATCTCCCTGAACCATTCCCTCTTTCTCTCCCTGGACCATTCCCTGTTTTTTTCCTCTCCCTGAACCATTCCCGGTTTCTCTCTATCTCTCCCTGAACCATTCCCTGTTTTTTTCTCTCTCTTCCTGAACCATTCCCTGTTTCTCTCTCTCTCCCTGAACCATTCCCTGTTTCCCTCTCTCTCCCTGAACCATTCCGTTTCTCTCTCTCTCTCCCCCTGAACAGTTCTGTTTCTCTCTCTCTCTCCCTGAACCATTCCCAGTTTCTCTCTCTCTCTCTCTGAACCATTCCTGTTTCTCTCTCACCCTGAACGATTCCGTTTCTCTCTCTCTCCCTGAACCATTCCCTGTTTCTCTCTCTCTCCCTGAACCATTCCCTGTTTTTCTCTGTCTCTCCCTGAACCATTCCCTGTTTTTCTCTCTCTCTCTCTCCCTGAACCATTCCGTTTCTCTCTCTCTCCCTGAACCATTCCCTGTTTCTCTCTCTCTCTCTCCCTGAACCATTCCCTGTTTCTCTCTCTCTCCCTGAACCATTCCCTGTTTCTCTCTCTCTCCCTGAACCATTCCCTGTTTCTCTCTCTCTCCCTGAACCATTCCGTTTCTCTCTCTCTCCCTGAACCATTCCCTGTTTCTCTCTCTCTCCCTGAACCATTCCCTGTTTCTCTCTCTCTCCCTGAACCATTCCCTGTTTCTCTCTCTCTCCCTGAACCATTCCCTGTTTCTCTCCCCCTCCCGAACTATTCCGTTTCTTTCTCTCTCCCTGAACAATTCCGTTTCTCTCTCTCTCCCTGAACCATTCCCTGTCTCCCTCTCCCTGAACCAATCCCTGTTTCTCTCTCTCTCCCTGAATCATTCCCTGTTTCTCTCTCTCTCTCTCCCTGAACCATTCCCTGTTTCTCTCTCTCTTCCTGAACCATTTCCTGTTTCTCCTTCTCTCTCTGAACCATTCCCTGTTTCCTTCTTTCTCTGCTTGAGCCATCCCGTTTTTCTCTCTATCTTCCTAAAGCATGCCCTGTTTTTCTCTCTCTCTCTGAACCATTCCCTGTTTTTCTCTCTCTCCCTGAACCATCCTGTTTCGCTTTCTCTCCCAAAACCATTCCCTCCTTCTCTCTCTCTCTCTGAAAGAAACAGGGAGTTTCTCTCGCTGTCTCTCTTTCCCTCCCCTTCTCTCTTTCCCTCCCTATCTCTCTTTCCCTCCCTAAACCATTCCCTGTTTTCTCTCTCTTTTCCTGAACCATTCCCTGTTTGTCTCTTTCTAAACCATTCCGTTTCTCTCTCTCTCCCTCAACCATTCCGTTTCTCTCTCTCTCCCTCAACCATTCCGTTTTTCTCTCTTTCTCTCTCTCCCTGAATCATTCCGTTTCTCTCTCTCCCTGAACCATTCCCTGTTTCTCTCTCTCTCCCTGAACCATTCCCTGTTTCTCTCTCTCTCCCTGAACCATTCCGTTTCTCTCTCTCTCCCTGAACCATTCCGTTTCTCTCCCTCTCTCCCTGAACAATTCCGTCTCTCTCTCTCTCTCCCTGAACCAATCCCTGTTTCCCTCTCTCTCCCTGAACCATTCCCTGTTTCTCTCTCTCTCCCTGAACCATTCCGTTTCTCTCTCTCCCTGAACCATTCCCTGTTTCTCTCTCTCCCTGAACCATTCCGTTTCTCTCTCTTCCTAAACCATTTGTTTCTTTCTTTCTCTTCTTGAGCCATCCCGTTTTTCTCTCTCTCTTCCTGAAGCATTCCCTGTTTTTCTCTCTCTCTTCCGGAACCATTTTCTCTCTCTTTTCTTGAACCATTCCGTTACACTCTCTCTCTCTCCCTGAACCATTCCCTGTTTCTCTCTCTCCCTGAACCATTCCGTTTCTCTCTCTCTCCCTGAATCATTCCCTGTTTCTCTCTCTCCCTGAACCATTCCCTGTTTCTCTCTCTCCCTGAACCATTCCCTGTTTCTTTCTCTCTCATCCTGAACCATTCTCTCGCTCTCTTCCTAAACCATTCGTTTCTTTCTTTCTCGTCTTGAGCCATCCCGTTTTTCTCTCTCTCTTCCTGAAGCATTCCCTGTTTTTCTCTCTCTCCCTGAACCATCCTGTTTCGCTTTCTCTCCCTAAACCATTCCCTCCTCTCTCTCTCTCTGAAAGAAACAGGGAGTTTCTCTCGCAGTCTCTCTTTCCCTCGCTGTCTCTCTTTCCCTCCCTAAACCATTCCCTGTTTTTCTCTCTCTTTTCCTGAACCATTCCCTGTTTCTCTCTCTCTCTCCCTGAACCATTCCCGGTTTCTCTCTCTCTCCCCTGAACCATTCCCTGTTTTTTTCTCTCTCTCAGAACCATTCCGTTTTCTTGTCTCCCTTCCACGAACCATTCCCTGCTTCACCCTCTCTCTTCCCGAACCATTCCCTGTTTTTCTCTCTCTCTCTCCCAGAACCATTTCCTGTTTCTCTCTCTCCCTGAACAATTCCCTGTTTTTTTTCTCTCCCTAAACCATTCCCTGTTTTTCTCTTTCTGTCTCTCCCTGAATCATTCCCTGTTTCCCTCTCTCCCTGAACCATTCCCGGTTTCTCTCTCTTTTTATCTCCCTGGGCCATTCCCTTTCTCTCTCTCTCACTGAACCATTCCGTCTTTTTCTCTCTCTCCCTTAACCATTCCCTGTCTCTCTCTCCCTGAACCATTCCCTGTTTCTCTCTCTCTCTCCCAGAACCATTTCCTGTTTCTCTCTCTCCCTGAACCATTCCGTTTCTCTCTCTCTCCCTGAACCATTCCCTGTTTCTCTCTCTCCCTGAACCATTCCCTGTTTCTCTCTCCCTGAACCATTCCCTTTCTCTCTCTCTCCCTGAATCAATCCCTTTTTCTCTCTCTCCCTGAACCATTCCCTCTTTCTCTCTCTTTTTATCTCCCTGTGCCATTCCCTTTTTCTATCAGTGAACCATTCCCTCTTTCTCTCTTTCTCTCTGAACCATTCCCTGTTTTTTCTCTCTCCCTGATCCATTCTGTTTCTCTCTCTGTCTCTCGCCCTGAACTATTCCCTGTTTTTTCTCTCTCCCTCCCCTGAACCATTCCCTGTTTTTTTCTCTCTCTCCGAACCATTCCCTGTTTTTCTCTCTCTCTCCGAACCATTCCCTGTTTTTTCTCTCCCCCCACCCCGAAACATTCCCTGTTTCTCTCTCCCTCTCTCCCCCGAACCATTCCGTTTCTCTCTCTCGCCCCCTGAACCATTCCCTGTTTCTCTCTCTCTCTCCCTGAACCATTCCATTTTCTTCTCTTTCTCTTCCACGAACCATTCCCTGTTTCTCCCTCTCTCTTCCTGAACCATTCCCTGTTTCTCTCTCTCCCTGAACCATTCCGTTTCTCTCTCTCCCTGAACCATTCCGTTTTTCTCACTCTCTCCCCTGAACCATGCCCTCTTTCTCTCTCCCTGAACCATTACGTTTTTCTCTCTCTCTCTCCCTGAACCATTCCCTGTTTCTCTCTCCCTGAACCATTCCCTGTTTCTCTCTCTCCCTGAACCATTCCCTGTTTCTCTCTCTCACCCCTGAACCATTCTCTGTTTCTCTCTCATCTCCCTGAACCATTCCGTTATCTTCTCTCTCTTACACGAACCATTCCCTGTTTCTCCCTCTCTCTTCCCAAACCATTCCCTGTTTCTCTCTCTCTCTCTCCCCGAACCATTCCCTGTTTCTCTCTCTCTCCCTGAACCATTCCGTTTCTCTCTCTCTCCCTGAACCATTCCCTGTTTCTCTCTCCCTGATCCATTCCCTGTTTCTCTCTCCCTGAACCATTCCCTGTTTCTCTCTCTCCCTGAACCATTCCCTGTTTCTCTCTCTCTCCCCTGAACCATTCCCTGTTTCTCTCTCTCACCCCTGAACTATTCCCTGTTTCTCTCTCTCACCCCTGAACTATTCTCTGTTTCTCTCTCTCTCCCTGAACCATTCCGTTTCTCTCTCTCTCCCTGAACCGTTCCCTGTTCTCTCTCTCCCTGATTCTCTCTCTCCCTGAACCATTCCCTGTTTCTCTCTCTCTCTCTCCCTGAACCATTCCGTTTCTCTCTCTCTCCCCCGAACCATTCCGTTTCTCTCTCTCTCCCTGAACCGTTCCCTGTTTCTCTCTCTCTCCCTGAACCATTCCCTGTTTCTCTCTCTCTGTCCCTGAACCATTCCCTGTTTCTCTCTCTCCCTGAACTGTTCCCTGTTTTTCTCTCTCTCCCTGAACCGTTCCCCGTTTTTCTCTCTCTCTCCCCTGAACCATGCCCTCTTTCTCTCTCCCTGAACCGTTCCCACTTTCTCTCTCTCTCCCTGAACCATTCCGTTTCTCTCTCTCTCTCCCTGAACCATTCCCTGTTTCTCACTCTCTCCCTGAACCATTCCGTCTTTCTCTCTCTCCCTGAACCATTCCCTGTTTCTCACTCTCTCCCTGAACCATTCCGTCTTTCTCTCTCTCTCGCCCTGAACCATTCCCTGTTTTTTCTCTCCCTCTCACCCCTGAAACATTCCGTTTCTCTCTCTCTCTCCCCCGAACCATTCCGTTTCTCTCTCTCGCCCCCTGAACCATTCCCTGTTTCTCTCTCCCTGAACCGTTCCGTTTCTCTCCCTCTCTCCCTGAACAATTCCGTCTCTCTCTCACTCTCCCTGAACCATTCCCTGTCTCCCTCTCCCTGAACCAATCCCTGTTTCCCTCTCTCTCCCTGAACCATTCCCTGTTTCTCTCTCTCTCTCTCCCTGAACCATTCCGTTTCTCTCTCTCTCTCCCCCTGAACAGTTCTGTTTCTCTCTCTCTCTCCCTGAACCATACCCTGTTTCTCTCTCTCCTGAACCATTCCCTGTTTCTCTCTCTCCCTGAACCATTCCGTTTCTCTCTCTTCTTAAACCATTCGTTTCTTTCTTTCTCTTCTTGAGCCATCCCGTTTTTCTCTCTCTCTTCCTGAAGCATTCCCTGTTTTTCTCTCTCTCTTCCGGAACCATTCTCTCTCTCTTTTCCTGAACCATTCCGTTACACTCTCTCTCTCTCTCTCCCTGAACCATTCCCCGTTTCTCTCTCTCCCTGAACCATTCCCTGTTTCTCTCTCTCCCTGAACCATTCCCTGTTTCTCTCTCTCTCTTCCTGAACCATTCTCTCGCTCTCTTCCTAAACCATCTGTTTCTTTCTTTCTCGTCTTGAGCCATCCCGTTTTTCTCTCTCTCTTCCTGAAGCATTCCCTGTTTTTCTCTCTCTCCCTGAACCATCCTGTTTCGCTTTCTCTCCCTAAACCATTCCCTCCTCTCTCTCTCTCTGAAAGAAACAGGGAGTTTCTCTCGCTGTCTCTCTTTCCCTCCCTAAACCATTCCCTGTTTTTTTCTCTCTCTCAGAACCATTCCGTTTTCTTGTCTCCCTTCCACGAACCATTCCCTCTTTCTCTCCCTGAACCAATCCGTTTCTCTCTCCCTGAACCATTCGCTGTTTTTTGTTCTCTCTCTCTGCCCTGAACCATTACCTGTTTCTTCCCCTCTCTCTTTTCCTGAACCATTCCCTGTTTCTCTCTCTCTCCCTGAACCATTCCCTGTTTCTTTCCCTTTTTATCTCCCTGAACCATTCCCTCTTTCTCTCCCTGGACCATTCCCTGTTTTTTTCCTCTCCCTGAACCATTCCCGGTTTCTCTCTATCTCTCCCTGAACCATTCCCTGTTTTTTTCTCTCTCTTCCTGAACCATTCCCTGTTTCTCTCTCTCTCCCTGAACCATTCCCTGTTTCCCTCTCTCTCCCTGAACCATTCCGTTTCTCTCTCTCTCTCCCCCTGAACAGTTCTGTTTCTCTCTCTCTCTCCCTGAACCATTCCCAGTTTCTCTCTCTCTCTCTCTGAACCATTCCTGTTTCTCTCTCACCCTGAACGATTCCGTTTCTCTCTCTCTCCCTGAACCATTCCCTGTTTCTCTCTCTCTCCCTGAACCATTCCCTGTTTTTCTCTGTCTCTCCCTGAACCATTCCCTGTTTTTCTCTCTCTCTCTCTCCCTGAACCATTCCGTTTCTCTCTCTCTCCCTGAACCATTCCCTGTTTCTCTCTCTCTCTCTCCCTGAACCATTCCCTGTTTCTCTCTCTCTCCCTGAACCATTCCCTGTTTCTCTCTCTCTCCCTGAACCATTCCCTGTTTCTCTCTCTCTCCCTGAACCATTCCGTTTCTCTCTCTCTCCCTGAACCATTCCCTGTTTCTCTCTCTCTCCCTGAACCATTCCCTGTTTCTCTCTCTCTCCCTGAACCATTCCCTGTTTCTCTCTCTCTCCCTGAACCATTCCCTGTTTCTCTCCCCCTCCCGAACTATTCCGTTTCTTTCTCTCTCCCTGAACAATTCCGTTTCTCTCTCTCTCCCTGAACCATTCCCTGTCTCCCTCTCCCTGAACCAATCCCTGTTTCTCTCTCTCTCCCTGAATCATTCCCTGTTTCTCTCTCTCTCTCTCCCTGAACCATTCCCTGTTTCTCTCTCTCTTCCTGAACCATTTCCTGTTTCTCCTTCTCTCTCTGAACCATTCCCTGTTTCCTTCTTTCTCTGCTTGAGCCATCCCGTTTTTCTCTCTATCTTCCTAAAGCATGCCCTGTTTTTCTCTCTCTCTCTGAACCATTCCCTGTTTTTCTCTCTCTCCCTGAACCATCCTGTTTCGCTTTCTCTCCCAAAACCATTCCCTCCTTCTCTCTCTCTCTCTGAAAGAAACAGGGAGTTTCTCTCGCTGTCTCTCTTTCCCTCCCCTTCTCTCTTTCCCTCCCTATCTCTCTTTCCCTCCCTAAACCATTCCCTGTTTTCTCTCTCTTTTCCTGAACCATTCCCTGTTTGTCTCTTTCTAAACCATTCCGTTTCTCTCTCTCTCCCTCAACCATTCCGTTTCTCTCTCTCTCCCTCAACCATTCCGTTTTTCTCTCTTTCTCTCTCTCCCTGAATCATTCCGTTTCTCTCTCTCCCTGAACCATTCCCTGTTTCTCTCTCTCTCCCTGAACCATTCCCTGTTTCTCTCTCTCTCCCTGAACCATTCCGTTTCTCTCTCTCTCCCTGAACCATTCCGTTTCTCTCCCTCTCTCCCTGAACAATTCCGTCTCTCTCTCTCTCTCCCTGAACCAATCCCTGTTTCCCTCTCTCTCCCTGAACCATTCCCTGTTTCTCTCTCTCTCCCTGAACCATTCCGTTTCTCTCTCTCCCTGAACCATTCCCTGTTTCTCTCTCTCCCTGAACCATTCCGTTTCTCTCTCTTCCTAAACCATTCGTTTCTTTCTTTCTCTTCTTGAGCCATCCCGTTTTTCTCTCTCTCTTCCTGAAGCATTCCCTGTTTTTCTCTCTCTCTTCCGGAACCATTTTCTCTCTCTTTTCTTGAACCATTCCGTTACACTCTCTCTCTCTCCCTGAACCATTCCCTGTTTCTCTCTCTCCCTGAACCATTCCGTTTCTCTCTCTCTCCCTGAATCATTCCCTGTTTCTCTCTCTCCCTGAACCATTCCCTGTTTCTCTCTCTCCCTGAACCATTCCCTGTTTCTTTCTCTCTCATCCTGAACCATTCTCTCGCTCTCTTCCTAAACCATTCGTTTCTTTCTTTCTCGTCTTGAGCCATCCCGTTTTTCTCTCTCTCTTCCTGAAGCATTCCCTGTTTTTCTCTCTCTCCCTGAACCATCCTGTTTCGCTTTCTCTCCCTAAACCATTCCCTCCTCTCTCTCTCTCTGAAAGAAACAGGGAGTTTCTCTCGCAGTCTCTCTTTCCCTCGCTGTCTCTCTTTCCCTCCCTAAACCATTCCCTGTTTTTCTCTCTCTTTTCCTGAACCATTCCCTGTTTCTCTCTCTCTCTCCCTGAACCATTCCCGGTTTCTCTCTCTCTCCCCTGAACCATTCCCTGTTTTTTTCTCTCTCTCAGAACCATTCCGTTTTCTTGTCTCCCTTCCACGAACCATTCCCTGCTTCACCCTCTCTCTTCCCGAACCATTCCCTGTTTTTCTCTCTCTCTCTCCCAGAACCATTTCCTGTTTCTCTCTCTCCCTGAACAATTCCCTGTTTTTTTTCTCTCCCTAAACCATTCCCTGTTTTTCTCTTTCTGTCTCTCCCTGAATCATTCCCTGTTTCCCTCTCTCCCTGAACCATTCCCGGTTTCTCTCTCTTTTTATCTCCCTGGGCCATTCCCTTTCTCTCTCTCTCACTGAACCATTCCGTCTTTTTCTCTCTCTCCCTTAACCATTCCCTGTCTCTCTCTCCCTGAACCATTCCCTGTTTCTCTCTCTCTCTCCCAGAACCATTTCCTGTTTCTCTCTCTCCCTGAACCATTCCGTTTCTCTCTCTCTCCCTGAACCATTCCCTGTTTCTCTCTCTCCCTGAACCATTCCCTGTTTCTCTCTCCCTGAACCATTCCCTTTCTCTCTCTCTCCCTGAATCAATCCCTTTTTCTCTCTCTCCCTGAACCATTCCCTCTTTCTCTCTCTTTTTATCTCCCTGTGCCATTCCCTTTTTCTATCAGTGAACCATTCCCTCTTTCTCTCTTTCTCTCTGAACCATTCCCTGTTTTTTCTCTCTCCCTGATCCATTCTGTTTCTCTCTCTGTCTCTCGCCCTGAACTATTCCCTGTTTTTTCTCTCTCCCTCCCCTGAACCATTCCCTGTTTTTTTCTCTCTCTCCGAACCATTCCCTGTTTTTCTCTCTCTCTCCGAACCATTCCCTGTTTTTTCTCTCCCCCCACCCCGAAACATTCCCTGTTTCTCTCTCCCTCTCTCCCCCGAACCATTCCGTTTCTCTCTCTCGCCCCCTGAACCATTCCCTGTTTCTCTCTCTCTCTCCCTGAACCATTCCATTTTCTTCTCTTTCTCTTCCACGAACCATTCCCTGTTTCTCCCTCTCTCTTCCTGAACCATTCCCTGTTTCTCTCTCTCCCTGAACCATTCCGTTTCTCTCTCTCCCTGAACCATTCCGTTTTTCTCACTCTCTCCCCTGAACCATGCCCTCTTTCTCTCTCCCTGAACCATTACGTTTTTCTCTCTCTCTCTCCCTGAACCATTCCCTGTTTCTCTCTCCCTGAACCATTCCCTGTTTCTCTCTCTCCCTGAACCATTCCCTGTTTCTCTCTCTCACCCCTGAACCATTCTCTGTTTCTCTCTCATCTCCCTGAACCATTCCGTTATCTTCTCTCTCTTACACGAACCATTCCCTGTTTCTCCCTCTCTCTTCCCAAACCATTCCCTGTTTCTCTCTCTCTCTCTCCCCGAACCATTCCCTGTTTCTCTCTCTCTCCCTGAACCATTCCGTTTCTCTCTCTCTCCCTGAACCATTCCCTGTTTCTCTCTCCCTGATCCATTCCCTGTTTCTCTCTCCCTGAACCATTCCCTGTTTCTCTCTCTCCCTGAACCATTCCCTGTTTCTCTCTCTCTCCCCTGAACCATTCCCTGTTTCTCTCTCTCACCCCTGAACTATTCCCTGTTTCTCTCTCTCACCCCTGAACTATTCTCTGTTTCTCTCTCTCTCCCTGAACCATTCCGTTTCTCTCTCTCTCCCTGAACCGTTCCCTGTTCTCTCTCTCCCTGATTCTCTCTCTCCCTGAACCATTCCCTGTTTCTCTCTCTCTCTCTCCCTGAACCATTCCGTTTCTCTCTCTCTCCCCCGAACCATTCCGTTTCTCTCTCTCTCCCTGAACCGTTCCCTGTTTCTCTCTCTCTCCCTGAACCATTCCCTGTTTCTCTCTCTCTGTCCCTGAACCATTCCCTGTTTCTCTCTCTCCCTGAACTGTTCCCTGTTTTTCTCTCTCTCCCTGAACCGTTCCCCGTTTTTCTCTCTCTCTCCCCTGAACCATGCCCTCTTTCTCTCTCCCTGAACCGTTCCCACTTTCTCTCTCTCTCCCTGAACCATTCCGTTTCTCTCTCTCTCTCCCTGAACCATTCCCTGTTTCTCACTCTCTCCCTGAACCATTCCGTCTTTCTCTCTCTCCCTGAACCATTCCCTGTTTCTCACTCTCTCCCTGAACCATTCCGTCTTTCTCTCTCTCTCGCCCTGAACCATTCCCTGTTTTTTCTCTCCCTCTCACCCCTGAAACATTCCGTTTCTCTCTCTCTCTCCCCCGAACCATTCCGTTTCTCTCTCTCGCCCCCTGAACCATTCCCTGTTTCTCTCTCTCTCCGAACCATTCCCTGTTTTTTTGTCTCACTCTCCCCTGAACCATTCCCTGTTTTTTTGTCTCACTCTCCCCTGAACCATTCCCTGTTTTTTTTTCTCTCTCTCTGCCCTGAACCATTCCCTGTTTCTTCCCCTCTCTCTTTTCCTGAATAATTCCCTGTTTCTCTTCCTCCCCGAACCATTCCCTGTTTCTCTCTCTCTCTCCCTGAACCATTCCATTTTCTTCTCTCTCTCTTCCACGAACCATTCCCTGTTTCTCCCTCTCTCTTCCTGAACCATTCCCTGTTTCTCTCTCTCCCTGAACCATTCCGTTTCTCGCTCTCCCTGAACCATTCCCTGTTTTTCTCACTCTCTCCCCTGAACCATGCCCTCTTTCTCTCTCCCTGAACCATTCCGTTTTTCTCTCTCTCTCTCCCTGAACCATTCCCTGTTTCTCTCTCCCTGATCCATTCCCTGTTTCTCTCTCCCTGAACCATTCCCTGTTTCTCTCTCTCCCTGAAACATTCCCTGTTTCTCTCTCTCTCCCCTGAACCATTCCCTGTTTCTCTCTCTCACCCCTGAACCATTCTCTGTTTCTCTCTCATCTCCCTGAACCATTCTGTTATCTTCTCTCTCTTACACGAACTATTCCCTGTTTCTCCCTCTCTCTTCCCAAACCATTCCCTGTTTCTCTCTCTCTCTCTCCCCGAACCATTCCCTGTTTCTCTCTCTCTCCCTGAACCATTCCGTTTCTCTCTCTCTCCCTGAACCATTCCCTGTTTCTCTCTCCCTGATCCATTCCCTGTTTCTCTCTCCCTGAACCATTCCCTGTTTCTCTCTCTCCCTGAACCATTCCCTGTTTCTCTCTCTCTCCCCTGAACCATTCCCTGTTTCTCTCTCTCACCCCTGAACTATTCTCTGTTTCTCTCTCATCTCCCTGAACCATTCCGTTATCTTCTCTCTCTTACACGAACCATTCCCTGTTTCTCCCTCTCTCTTCCCAAACCATTCCCTGTTTCTCTCTCTCTCCCCGAACCATTCCCTGTTTCTCTCTCTCTCCCTGAACCATTCCGTTTCTCTCTCTCTCCCTGAACCGTTCCCTGTTCTCTCTCTCCCTGATTCTTTCTCTCCCTGAACCATTCCCTGTTTCTCTCTCTCTCTCTCCCTGAACCATTCCGTTTCTCTCTCTCTCCCTGAACCATTCCGTCTTTCTCTCTCTTTTTATCTCCCTGGGCCATTCCCTTTTTCTCTCTCCCTGAACCATTCCGTTTTTTCTCTCTCTCTCTCCTGAACCATTCCGTTTTTTTCTCTCTCTCCGAACCATTCCCTGTTTTTTCTCTCCCTCTCACCCCTGAAACATTCCGTTTCTCTCTCTCTCTCCCCCGAACCATTCCGTTTCTCTCTCTCGCCCCCTGAACCATTCCCTGTTTCTCTCTCTCTCCGAACCATTCCCTGTTTTTTTGTCTCACTCTCCCCTGAACCATTCCCTGTTTTTTTGTCTCACTCTCCCCTGAACCATTCCCTGTTTTTTTGTCTCACTCTCCCCTGAACCATTCCCTGTTTTTTTTTCTCTCTCTCTGCCCTGAACCATTCCCTGTTTCTTCCCCTCTCTCTTTTCCTGAATAATTCCCTGTTTCTCTCCCTCCCCGAACCATTCCCTGTTTCTCTCTCTCTCTCCCTGAACCATTCCATTTTCTTCTCTCTCTCTTCCACGAACCATTCCCTGTTTCTCCCTCTCTCTTCCTGAACCATTCCCTGTTTCTCTCTCTCCCTGAACCATTCCGTTTCTCGCTCTCTCCCTGAACCATTCCCTGTTTCTCTCTCTCTCCCTGAACCATTCCCTGTTTCTCTCTCTCTCCCTGAACCATTCCCTGTTTCTCTCTCTCTCCCTGAACCATTCCCTGTTTCTCTCTCTCTCCCTGAACCATTCCGTTTCTCTCCCCCTCCCGAAACATTCCGTTTCTCTCTCTCTCCCTGAACAATTCCGTTTCTCTCTCTCTCCCTGAACCATTCCGTTTTTCTCTATCCCTGAACCATTCCCTGTCTCCCTCTCTCTGAACCAATCCCTGTTTCTCTCTCTCTCCCTGAATCTTTCCCTGTTTCTCTCTCTCTCTCTCCCTGAACCATTCCCTGTTTCTCTCTCTCTTCCTGAACCATTTCCTGTTTCTCCTTCTCTCTCTGAACCATTCCCTGTTTCCTTCTTTCTCTGCTTGAGCCATCCCGTTTTTCTCTCTCTCTTCCTAAAGCATGCCCTGTTTTTCTCTCTCTCTGAAGCATTCCCTGTTTTTCTCTCTCTCCCTGAACCATCCTGTTTCGCTTTCTCTCCCAAAACCATTCCCTCCTTCTCTCTCCCTCTGAAAGAAACAGGGAGTTTCTCTCGCTGTCTCTCTTTCCCTCCCTTTCTCTCTTTCCCTCCCTATCTCTCTTTCCCTCCCTAAACCATACCCTGTTTTTCTCTCTCTTTTCCTGAACCATTCCCTGTTTGTCTCTTTCTAAACCATTCCGTTTCTCTCTCTCTCCCACAACCATTCCGTTTCTCTCTCTCTCCCTCAACCATTCCGTTTCTCTCTCTCTCCCTCAACCATTCCGTTTTTCTCTATTTCTCTCTCTCCCTGAATCATTCCCTGTTTCTCTCTCTCCCTGAACCATTCCGTTTCTCTCTCTCTCCCTGAACCATTCCCTGTTTCTCTCTCTCTCCCTGAACCATTCCCTGTTTCTCTCCCACTCCCTGAACCATTCCCTGTTTCTCTCTCTCTCCCTGAACCGTTCCGTTTCTCTCCCTCTCTCCCTGAACAATTCCGTCTCTCTCTCTCTCTCCCTGAACCATTCCCTGTCTCCCTCTCCCTGAACCAATCCCTGTTTCCCTCTCTCTCCCTGAACCATTCCCTGTTTCTCTCTCTCTCTCCCTGAACCATTCCGTTTCTCTCTCTCTCTCCCCCTGAACAGTTCTGTTTTTCTCTCTCTCTCTCCCTGAACCATTCCCTGTTTCTCTCTCTCCTGAACCATTCCCTGTTTCTCTCTCTCCCTGAACCATTCCGTTTCTCTCTCTTCTTAAACCATTTGTTTCTTTCTTTCTCTTCATGAGCCATCCCGTTTTTCTCTCTCTCTTCCTGAAGCATTCCCTGTTTTTCTCTCTCTCTTCCGGAACCATTCTCTCTCTCTTTTCCTGAACCATTCCGTTACACTCTCTCTCTCTCTCTCCCTGAACCATTCCCCGTTTCTCTCTCTCCCTGAACCATTCCGTTTCTCTCTCTCTCCCTGAATCATTCCCTGTTTCTCTCTCTCCCTGAACCATTCCCTGTTTCTCTCTCTCCCTGAACCATTCCCTGTTTCTCTCTCTCTCTTCCTGAACCATTCTCTCGCTCTCTTCCTAAACCATTCGTTTCTTTCTTTCTCGTCTTGAGCCATCCCGTTTTTCTCTCTCTCTTCCTGAAGCATTCCCTGTTTTTCTCTCTCTCCCTGAACCATCCTGTTTCGCTTTCTCTCCCTAAACCATTCCCTCCTCTCTCTCTCTCTGAAAGAAACAGGGAGTTTCTCTCGCTGTCTCTCTTTCCCTCCCTAAACCATTCCCTGTTTTTTTCTCTCTCTCAGAACCAATCCGTTTTCTTGTCCCCTTCCACGAACCATTCCCTCTTTCTCTCCCTGAACCAATCCGTTTCTCTCTCCCTGAACCATTCCCTGTTTTTTTTTCTCTCTCTCTGCCCTGAACCATTACCTGTTTCTTCCCCTCTCTCTTTCCCTGAACCATTCCCTGTTTCTCTCTCTCTCCCTGAACCATTCCCTGTTTCTTTCTCTTTTTATCTCCCTGAACCATTCCCTCTTTCTCTCCCTGGACCATTCCCTGTTTTTTTCCTCTCCCTGAACCATTCCCGGTTTCTCTCTATCTCTCCCTGAACCATTCCCTATTTTTCTCTCTCTCTTCCTGAACCATTCCCTGTTTCTCTCTCTCTCCCTGAACCATTCCCTGTTTCCCTCTCTCTCCCTGAACCATTCCGTTTCTCTCTCTCTCTCCCCCTGAACAGTTCTGTTTCTCTCTCTCTCTCCCTGAACCATTCCCTGTTTCTCTCTCTCTCTCTCCCTGAACCATTCCTGTTTCTCTCTCCCCCTGAACGATTCCGTTTCTCTCTCTCTCCCTGAACCATTCCCTGTTTCTCTCTCTCTCCCTGAACCATTCCCTGTTTCTCTCTCCCTGAACCATTCCCTGTTTCTCTCCCCCTCCCGAAACATTCCGTTTCTCTCTCTCTCCCTGAACCATTCCGTTTTTCTCTATCCCTGAACCATTCCCTGTCTCCCTCTCCCTGAACCAATCCCTGTTTCTCTCTCTCTCCCTGAATCATTCCCTGTTTCTCTCTCTCTCTCCCTGAACCATTCCCTGTTTCTCTCTCTCTTCCTGAACCATTTCCTGTTTCTCCTTCTCTCTCTGAACCATTCCCTGTTTCCTTCTTGCTCTGCTTGAGCCATCCCGTTTTTCTCTCTCTCTTCCTAAAGCATGCCCTGTTTTTCTCTCTCTCTCTGAACCATTCCCTGTTTTTCTCTCTCTCCCTGAACCATCCTGTTTCGCTTTCTCTCCCAAAACCATTCCCTCCTTCTCTCTCCCTCTGAAAGAAACAGGGAGTTTCTTTCGCTGTCTCTCTTTCCCTCCCTTTCTCTCTTTCCCTCCCTATCTCTCTTTCCCTCCCTAAACCATTCCCTGTTTTTCTCTCTCTCTTCCTGAACCATTCCCTGTTTGTCTCTTTCTAAACCATTCCGTTTCCATCTCTCTCCCACAACCATTCCATTTCTCTCTCTCTCCCTCAACCATTCCGTTTCTCTCTCCCTCAACCATTCCGTTTTTCTCTCTTTCTCTCTCTCCCTGAATCATTCCCTGTTTCTCTCTCTCTCCCTGAACCATTCCCTGTTTCTCTCTCCCTGAACCGTTCCGTTTCTCTCCCTCTCTCCCTGAACAATTCCGTCTCTCTCTCACTCTCCCTGAACCATTCCCTGTCTCCCTCTCCCTGAACCAATCCCTGTTTCCCTCTCTCTCCCTGAACCATTCCCTGTTTCTCTCTCTCTCTCTCCCTGAACCATTCCGTTTCTCTCTCTCTCTCCCCCTGAACAGTTCTGTTTCTCTCTCTCTCTCCCTGAACCATACCCTGTTTCTCTCTCTCCTGAACCATTCCCTGTTTCTCTCTCTCCCTGAACCATTCCGTTTCTCTCTCTTCTTAAACCATTCGTTTCTTTCTTTCTCTTCTTGAGCCATCCCGTTTTTCTCTCTCTCTTCCTGAAGCATTCCCTGTTTTTCTCTCTCTCTTCCGGAACCATTCTCTCTCTCTTTTCCTGAACCATTCCGTTACACTCTCTCTCTCTCTCTCCCTGAACCATTCCCCGTTTCTCTCTCTCCCTGAACCATTCCGTTTCTCTCTCTCCCTGAACCATTCCCTGTTTCTCTCTCTCTCTTCCTGAACCATTCTCTCGCTCTCTTCCTAAACCATTTGTTTCTTTCTTTCTCGTCTTGAGCCATCCCGTTTTTCTCTCTCTCTTCCTGAAGCATTCCCTGTTTTTCTCTCTCTCCCTGAACCATCCTGTTTCGCTTTCTCTCCCTAAACCATTCCCTCCTCTCTCTCTCTCTGAAAGAAACAGGGAGTTTCTCTCGCTGTCTCTCTTTCCCTCCCTAAACCATTCCCTGTTTTTTTCTCTCTCTCAGAACCATTCCGTTTTCTTGTCTCCCTTCCACGAACCATTCCCTCTTTCTCTCCCTGAACCAATCCGTTTCTCTCTCCCTGAACCATTCGCTGTTTTTTGTTCTCTCTCTCTGCCCTGAACCATTACCTGTTTCTTCCCCTCTCTCTTTTCCTGAACCATTCCCTGTTTCTCTCTCTCTCCCTGAACCATTCCCTGTTTCTTTCCCTTTTTATCTCCCTGAACCATTCCCTCTTTCTCTCCCTGGACCATTCCCTGTTTTTTTCCTCTCCCTGAACCATTCCCGGTTTCTCTCTATCTCTCCCTGAACCATTCCCTGTTTTTTTCTCTCTCTTCCTGAACCATTCCCTGTTTCTCTCTCTCTCCCTGAACCATTCCCTGTTTCCCTCTCTCTCCCTGAACCATTCCGTTTCTCTCTCTCTCTCCCCCTGAACAGTTCTGTTTCTCTCTCTCTCTCCCTGAACCATTCCCAGTTTCTCTCTCTCTCTCTCTGAACCATTCCTGTTTCTCTCTCACCCTGAACGATTCCGTTTCTCTCTCTCTCCCTGAACCATTCCCTGTTTCTCTCTCTCTCCCTGAACCATTCCCTGTTTTTCTCTGTCTCTCCCTGAACCATTCCCTGTTTTTCTCTGTCTCTCCCTGAACCATTCCCTGTTTTTCTCTCTCTCTCTCTCCCTGAACCATTCCGTTTCTCTCTCTCTCCCTGAACCATTCCCTGTTTCTCTCTCTCTCTCTCCCTGAACCATTCCCTGTTTCTCTCTCTCTCCCTGAACCATTCCCTGTTTCTCTCTCTCTCCCTGAACCATTCCCTGTTTCTCTCTCTCTCCCTGAACCATTCCGTTTCTCTCTCTCTCCCTGAACCATTCCCTGTTTCTCTCTCTCTCCCTGAACCATTCCCTGTTTCTCTCTCTCTCCCTGAACCATTCCCTGTTTCTCTCTCTCTCCCTGAACCATTCCCTGTTTCTCTCCCCCTCCCGAACTATTCCGTTTCTTTCTCTCTCCCTGAACAATTCCGTTTCTCTCTCTCTCCCTGAACCATTCCCTGTCTCCCTCTCCCTGAACCAATCCCTGTTTCTCTCTCTCTCCCTGAATCATTCCCTGTTTCTCTCTCTCTCTCTCCCTGAACCATTCCCTGTTTCTCTCTCTCTTCCTGAACCATTTCCTGTTTCTCCTTCTCTCTCTGAACCATTCCCTGTTTCCTTCTTTCTCTGCTTGAGCCATCCCGTTTTTCTCTCTATCTTCCTAAAGCATGCCCTGTTTTTCTCTCTCTCTCTGAACCATTCCCTGTTTTTCTCTCTCTCCCTGAACCATCCTGTTTCGCTTTCTCTCCCAAAACCATTCCCTCCTTCTCTCTCTCTCTCTGAAAGAAACAGGGAGTTTCTCTCGCTGTCTCTCTTTCCCTCCCCTTCTCTCTTTCCCTCCCTATCTCTCTTTCCCTCCCTAAACCATTCCCTGTTTTCTCTCTCTTTTCCTGAACCATTCCCTGTTTGTCTCTTTCTAAACCATTCCGTTTCTCTCTCTCTCCCTCAACCATTCCGTTTCTCTCTCTCTCCCTCAACCATTCCGTTTTTCTCTCTTTCTCTCTCTCCCTGAATCATTCCGTTTCTCTCTCTCCCTGAACCATTCCCTGTTTCTCTCTCTCTCCCTGAACCATTCCCTGTTTCTCTCTCTCTCCCTGAACCATTCCGTTTCTCTCTCTCTCCCTGAACCATTCCGTTTCTCTCCCTCTCTCCCTGAACAATTCCGTCTCTCTCTCTCTCTCCCTGAACCAATCCCTGTTTCCCTCTCTCTCCCTGAACCATTCCCTGTTTCTCTCTCTCTCCCTGAACCATTCCGTTTCTCTCTCTCCCTGAACCATTCCCTGTTTCTCTCTCTCCCTGAACCATTCCGTTTCTCTCTCTTCCTAAACCATTCGTTTCTTTCTTTCTCTTCTTGAGCCATCCCGTTTTTCTCTCTCTCTTCCTGAAGCATTCCCTGTTTTTCTCTCTCTCTTCCGGAACCATTCTCTCTCTCTTTTCTTGAACCATTCCGTTACACTCTCTCTCTCTCCCTGAACCATTCCCTGTTTCTCTCTCTCCCTGAACCATTCCGTTTCTCTCTCTCTCCCTGAATCATTCCCTGTTTCTCTCTCTCCCTGAACCATTCCCTGTTTCTCTCTCTCCCTGAACCATTCCCTGTTTCTTTCTCTCTCATCCTGAACCATTCTCTCGCTCTCTTCCTAAACCATTTGTTTCTTTCTTTCTCGTCTTGAGCCATCCCGTTTTTCTCTCTCTCTTCCTGAAGCATTCCCTGTTTTTCTCTCTCTCCCTGAACCATCCTGTTTCGCTTTCTCTCCCTAAACCATTCCCTCCTCTCTCTCTCTCTGAAAGAAACAGGGAGTTTCTCTCGCAGTCTCTCTTTCCCTCGCTGTCTCTCTTTCCCTCCCTAAACCATTCCCTGTTTTTCTCTCTCTTTTCCTGAACCATTCCCTGTTTCTCTCTCTCTCTCTCTCCCTGAACCATTCCCGGTTTCTCTCTCTCTCCCCTGAACCATTCCCTGTTTTTTTCTCTCTCTCAGAACCATTCCGTTTTCTTGTCTCCCTTCCACGAACCATTCCCTGCTTCACCCTCTCTCTTCCCGCACCATTCCCTGTTTTTCTCTCTCTCTCTCCCAGAACCATTTCCTGTTTCTCTCTCTCCCTGAACAATTCCCTGTTTTTTTTCTCTCCCTAAACCATTCCCTGTTTTTCTCTTTCTGTCTCTCCCTGAATCATTCCCTGTTTCCCTCTCTCCCTGAACCATTCCCGGTTTCTCTCTCTTTTTATCTCCCTGGGCCATTCCCTTTCTCTCTCTCTCACTGAACCATTCCGTCTTTTTCTCTCTCTCCCTTAACCATTCCCTGTCTCTCTCTCCCTGAACCATTCCCTGTTTCTCTCTCTCTCTCCCAGAACCATTTCCTGTTTCTCTCTCTCCCTGAACCATTCCGTTTCTCTCTCTCTCCCTGAACCATTCCCTGTTTCTCTCTCTCCCTGAACCATTCCCTGTTTCTCTCTCCCTGAACCATTCCCTTTCTCTCTCTCTCCCTGAATCAATCCCTTTTTCTCTCTCTCCCTGAACCATTCCCTCTTTCTCTCTCTTTTTATCTCCCTGTGCCATTCCCTTTTTCTATCAGTGAACCATTCCCTCTTTCTCTCTTTCTCTCTGAACCATTCCCTGTTTTTTCTCTCTCCCTGATCCATTCTGTTTCTCTCTCTGTCTCTCGCCCTGAACTATTCCCTGTTTTTTCTCTCTCCCTCCCCTGAACCATTCCCTGTTTTTTTCTCTCTCTCCGAACCATTCCCTGTTTTTCTCTCTCTCTCCGAACCATTCCCTGTTTTTTCTCTCCCCCCACCCCGAAACATTCCCTGTTTCTCTCTCCCTCTCTCCCCCGAACCATTCCGTTTCTCTCTCTCGCCCCCTGAACCATTCCCTGTTTCTCTCTCTCTCTCAGAACCATTCCGTTTTCTTGTCTCCCTTCCACGAACCATTCCCTGCTTCTCCCTCTCTCTTCCCGAACCATTCCCTGTTTTTCTCTCTCTCTCTCTCCCAGAACCATTTCCTGTTTCTCTCTCTCCCTGAACCATTCCCTGTTTTTTTGTCTCTCACTCGGCCCTGAACCATTCCGTTTCTTCCCCTCTCTCTTTTCCTGAACAATTCCGTTTCTCTCTCTCCCTGAACCATTCCCTGTTTCTCTCTCTCCCTGAACCATTCCCTGTTTCTCTCTCTCTCCCTGAACCATTCCCTGTTTCTTTCTCTTTTTATCTCCCTGAACCATTCCCTCTTTCTCTCCCTGGACCATTCCCTGTTTTTTTCCTCTCCCTGAACCATTCCCGGTTTCTCTCTCTCTATCTCTCCCTAAACCATTCCCTGTTTTTCTCTCTCTCTTTCTCTCCCTCCCTGAACCATTCCATTTTCTTCTCTCTCTCTTCCACGAACCATTCCGTTTTTTTCTCTCCCTCCCCGAACCATTCCCTGTTTCTCTCTCTCTCTCCCTGAACCATTCCATTTTCTTCTCTTTCTCTTCCACGAACCATTCCCTGTTTCTCCCTCTCTCTTCCTGAACCATTCCCTGTTTCTCTCTCTCCCTGAACCATTCCGTTTCTCTCTCTCCCTGAACCATTCCGTTTTTCTCACTCTCTCCCCTGAACCATGCCCTCTTTCTCTCTCCCTGAACCATTACGTTTTTCTCTCTCTCTCTCCCTGAACCATTCCCTGTTTCTCTCTCCCTGAACCATTCCCTGTTTCTCTCTCTCCCTGAACCATTCCCTGTTTCTCTCTCTCACCCCTGAACCATTCTCTGTTTCTCTCTCATCTCCCTGAACCATTCCGTTATCTTCTCTCTCTTACACGAACCATTCCCTGTTTCTCCCTCTCTCTTCCCAAACCATTCCCTGTTTCTCTCTCTCTCTCTCCCCGAACCATTCCCTGTTTCTCTCTCTCTCCCTGAACCATTCCGTTTCTCTCTCTCTCCCTGAACCATTCCCTGTTTCTCTCTCCCTGATCCATTCCCTGTTTCTCTCTCCCTGAACCATTCCCTGTTTCTCTCTCTCCCTGAACCATTCCCTGTTTCTCTCTCTCTCCCCTGAACCATTCCCTGTTTCTCTCTCTCACCCCTGAACTATTCCCTGTTTCTCTCTCTCACCCCTGAACTATTCTCTGTTTCTCTCTCTCTCCCTGAACCATTCCGTTTCTCTCTCTCTCCCTGAACCGTTCCCTGTTCTCTCTCTCCCTGATTCTCTCTCTCCCTGAACCATTCCCTGTTTCTCTCTCTCTCTCTCCCTGAACCATTCCGTTTCTCTCTCTCTCCCCCGAACCATTCCGTTTCTCTCTCTCTCCCTGAACCGTTCCCTGTTTCTCTCTCTCTCCCTGAACCATTCCCTGTTTCTCTCTCTCTGTCCCTGAACCATTCCCTGTTTCTCTCTCTCCCTGAACTGTTCCCTGTTTTTCTCTCTCTCCCTGAACCGTTCCCCGTTTTTCTCTCTCTCTCCCCTGAACCATGCCCTCTTTCTCTCTCCCTGAACCGTTCCCACTTTCTCTCTCTCTCCCTGAACCATTCCGTTTCTCTCTCTCTCTCCCTGAACCATTCCCTGTTTCTCACTCTCTCCCTGAACCATTCCGTCTTTCTCTCTCTCCCTGAACCATTCCCTGTTTCTCACTCTCTCCCTGAACCATTCCGTCTTTCTCTCTCTCTCGCCCTGAACCATTCCCTGTTTTTTCTCTCCCTCTCACCCCTGAAACATTCCGTTTCTCTCTCTCTCTCCCCCGAACCATTCCGTTTCTCTCTCTCGCCCCCTGAACCATTCCCTGTTTCTCTCTCTCTCCGAACCATTCCCTGTTTTTTTGTCTCACTCTCCCCTGAACCATTCCCTGTTTTTTTGTCTCACTCTCCCCTGAACCATTCCCTGTTTTTTTTTCTCTCTCTCTGCCCTGAACCATTCCCTGTTTCTTCCCCTCTCTCTTTTCCTGAATAATTCCCTGTTTCTCTTCCTCCCCGAACCATTCCCTGTTTCTCTCTCTCTCTCCCTGAACCATTCCATTTTCTTCTCTCTCTCTTCCACGAACCATTCCCTGTTTCTCCCTCTCTCTTCCTGAACCATTCCCTGTTTCTCTCTCTCCCTGAACCATTCCGTTTCTCGCTCTCCCTGAACCATTCCCTGTTTTTCTCACTCTCTCCCCTGAACCATGCCCTCTTTCTCTCTCCCTGAACCATTCCGTTTTTCTCTCTCTCTCTCCCTGAACCATTCCCTGTTTCTCTCTCCCTGATCCATTCCCTGTTTCTCTCTCCCTGAACCATTCCCTGTTTCTCTCTCTCCCTGAAACATTCCCTGTTTCTCTCTCTCTCCCCTGAACCATTCCCTGTTTCTCTCTCTCACCCCTGAACCATTCTCTGTTTCTCTCTCATCTCCCTGAACCATTCTGTTATCTTCTCTCTCTTACACGAACCATTCCCTGTTTCTCCCTCTCTCTTCCCAAACCATTCTCCCTGAACCGTTCCCTGTTCTCTCTCTCCCTGATTCTGAGTGACAGTTGGTGTCTCACTGTGGGAGTGCTGCTCGGGCTGCAGTGGAGAGTGACAGTTGGTGTCTCAGTGAGGGAGTGCTGCTCGGGCTGCAGTAGAGTGTGACAGTTGGTGTCTCAGTGAGGGAGTGTTGCTCGGGCTGCAGTGGAGAGTGACAGTTGGTGTCTCAGTGAGGGAGTGCTGCTCGGGCTGCAGTAGAGTGTGATAGTTGGTGTCTCAGTGAGGGAGTGTTGCTCGGGCTGCAGTAGAGTGTGACAGTTGGTGTCTCAGTGAGGGAGTGTTGCTCGGGCTGCAGTAGAGTGTGACAGTTGGTGTCTCAGTGAGGGAGTGCTGCTCGGGCTGCAGTAGAGTGTGACAGTTGGTGTCTCAGTGAGGGAGTGTTGCTCGGGCTGCAGTGGAGAGTGACAGTTGGTGTCTCACTGTGGGAGTGCTGCTCGGGCTGCAGTAGAGTGTGACAGTTGGTGTCTCAGTGAGGGAGTGTTGCTCGGGCTGCAGTGGAGAGTGACAGTTGGGGAAGTGTGGGGAAGTTTTTTGTTTTCTTTTTTTCTTGCTGGTAATGGCTTCAGGGATGGCAGTTCAGGCAGTATGCTGCATCTCCTGTGGGATGTATGTGGTGAGGAAATCCAGTAGTGTTTCAGGAGATTTTAGTTGTAAGAAGTGCATTAGATTGCAGCTTCTGGAGGAGCGTGTAAAGGAGCTGGAGGGGGAGGTAGAGGAACTCCGCATAATTCGGGAGGCGGAGGTGGAAGTTGATAGGAGTTATAGAGAAATAGTAACTCCTAGAAATGAGGCTTGGGTCAATGCCAGGAGGAGGGGTAAGAAGCAATCGGGAAGACAATCCCCTGGGGCGGTTCCCCTCCATAATAGGTTTTCGGTGCTGGAGGCTACAGTTGAGGAGGAATCAACTGAGCATAGAGAGCAGATCTCTGGGGGTGAGCCGAGTGAGAAAGCTCAGGTGGTTAGGGGCTGTAAAAGACTGGGCCTTGTGATTGGGGACTCCACAATTAAGGAGACAGATAGGAGGGTCGGAACTAAAGGTAGGGACTCAGGGTTGGTGTGTTGCCTACCAGGGGCTGGGGTCCGGGATGTGTCTGACAGGGTATTCAGGACTCTTAGGGGGGAGGGAGATAAACCACAAGTTATTGTACATGTGGGGACACATGACATAGGGAGGATAGGGGAAGGGGATATTAGGCAGGGATTTATGGAGTTGGGGTGGAAACTAAAGGCCAAGACTGACAGAGTGGTTATCTCTGGACTCTTGCCTGTACCACGGGATAGTTTAGAGAGAAATAGGGAGAGGGAAGGTTTGAATTCATGGCTGAGGGGATGTGCAGGAGGGAGGGGTTCAGGTACTTAAGCAATTGGGGCTCGTACTGGGGAAGGTGTGACCTCTATGAGAAGGATGGTCTACACCTTAATCAGAAGGGGACCAATATCCTGGGGGGTAAATTTGCTAAGGCCATGCAGGGAGGTTTAAACTGATTCGGGGGGGGGGAGGGATCCTGAGTAGTGGGGCTGAAAGTGAGGGATGCATGGATGGGGACTGCAATGCACGGCATTGCAGAGGTGGGGTGGAGCAGGGTTTGAAATGTGTATACTTCAATGCCAGGAGTATTCGCAATAAAGTGGGTGAACTTGCAGCGTGGATCAGTACCTGGGACTTCGATGTTGTGGCTATTTCAGAGACATGGATAGAGCAGGGGCAGGAATGGATGCTGCAGGTCCCGGGGTTCAAATGTTTTAGTCGAAGTAGGGAAGGAGGTAGAAGAGGGGGAGGGGTAGCATTATTGGTCAGAGATTGTATCACAGTGTCAGAGAGGAGGTTTGATGAGGACTTATCTGTTGAGGTAGTATGGGCGGAGATTAGAAATAGGAGAGGAGAGGTCACCCTGTTGGGAGTCTTTTATAGACCTCCTAAAAGTTCTAGAGAGGTTGAGGAAAGGATTGCGGAGTCAATCCTGCTTAGGAGTGAAAGTAATAGGGCAATTGTTATGGGGGATTTTAACTTGACTAATATTGACTGGAATTGTTATAGCTCTAGCTCGTTAGAGGGGTCAGTTTTTGTTCAAAGCGTGCAGGAAGGTTTTTTGACTCAGTATGTAGACAGGCCAACTAGAGGTGAGGCTATATTGGATCTGGTGCTGGGAAATGAGCCAGACCAGGTGCTAGACTTGGAAGTTGGTGTGCATTTTGGTGATAGTGACCACAATTCGGTTACGTTCACCTTAGTGATGGAAAGGGATAGGCATGAACCTCGGGCCAATGGTTTTAGCTGGGGGAAGGGTAATTATGAGGCTATTAGGAGAGAATTAGGAAACATAGGTTGGACTAGGAGATTACAGGGACTGGGAACGTCCGACATGTGGAGTTTTTTCAAGGAGCAGCTACTGCGAGTCTGTGATAGGTATGTCCCTGTCAGGCAAGGAGGAATTGGTAGGGCTAGGGAACCGTGGTGCACCAAAAAAGTTTCTTTGTTGGTTAAAAAGAAAAAGAAGGCTTATGTTCGGATGAGACGTGAGCACTCGGGTAGTGCACTAGAAAGCTTTAGATTGGCTAAGAGGGAGTTGAAGAGCGAGCTTAGAAGGGCTAAAAGGGGACATGAGAAGACTTTGGCGGATAGGGTTAAAGAGAATCCTAAGGCGTTCTATAGGTATGTCAAGAACAGAAGGTTGGTTAGGGCAAGTTTAGGGCCAGTTATAGATGGCAGAGGGAAGTTATGTGTGGAACCGGAGGAGATTGGTGAAGCATTGAACCAATATTTCTCTTCGGTGTTCACGCAAGGGGACATGAATATAGCTGAGGAGGACACTGGGTTGCAAGGGAGTAGAATAGACAGTATTACAGTTGATAAGGAGGATGTGCAGGATATTCTGGAGGGTCTGAAAATAGATAAATCCCCTGGTCCGGATGGGATTTATCCAAGGATTCTCTGGGAGGCAAGAGAAGTGATTGCAGAGCCTCTGGCTCTGATCTTCAGGTCGTCGTTGGCCTCTGGTATAGTACCAGAAGATTGGAGGTTAGCGAATGTTGTCCCATTGTTTAAGAAGGGGAACAGAGACTTCCCCGGGAATTATAGACCGGTGAGTCTCACTTCTGTTGTCGGCAAGATGTTGGAAAAAATTATAAGGGATAGGATTTATAGTTATTTGGAGAGTAATGAATTGATAGGTGATAGTCAGCATGGTTTTGTGGCAGGTAGGTCGTGCCTTACTAACCTTATTGAGTTTTTTGAGAAAGTGACCAAGGAGGTGGATGGGGGCAAGGCAGTGGACGTGGTATATATGGATTTTAGTAAGGCGTTTGATAAGGTTCACCATGGTAGGCTTCTGCAGAAAATGCAGATGTATGGGATTGGGGGTGATCTAGGAAATTGGATCAGGAATTGGCTAGCGGATAGGAAACAGAGGGTGGTGGTTGATAGTAAATATTCATCATGGAGTGCGGTTACAAGTGGTGTACCTCAGGGATCTGTTTTGGGGCCACTGCTGTTTGTAATATTTATTAATGATCTGGATGAGGGTATAGTTGGGTGGATTAGCAAATTTGCTGATGACACCAAAGTCGGTGGTGTGGTAGACAGTGAGGAAGGGTGTCGTAGTTTGCAGGAAGACTTAGACAGGTTGCAAAGTTGGGCCGAGAGGTGGCGGATGGAGTTTAATGCGGAGAAGTGTGAGGTAATTCACTTTGGTAGGAATAACAGATGTGTTGAGTATAGGGCTAACGGGAGGACTTTGAATAGTGTGGAGGAGCAGAGGGATCTAGGTGTATGTGTGCATAGATCCCTGAAAGTTGGGAATCAAGTAGATAAGGTTGTTAAGAAGGCATATGGTGTCTTGGCGTTTATTGGTAGGGGGATTGAATTTAGGAGTCGTAGCGTTATGTTGCAACTGTACACAACTCTGGTGCGGCCGCACTTGGAGTACTGTGTGCAGTTCTGGTCCCCACATTACAGGAAGGATGTGGAGGCTTTGGAGAGGGTGCAGAGGAGGTTTACCAGGATGTTGCCTGGTATGGAGGGGAGATCCTATGAGGAGAGGCTGAGGGATTTGGGATTGTTTTCGCTGGAAAGGCGGCGGCTAAGAGGGGATCTTATTGAAACATATAAGATGATTAGAGGTTTAGATAGGGTGGATAGTGATAGCCTTTTTCCTCTGATGGAGAAATCCAGCACGAGGGGGCATGGCTTTAAATTGAGGGGGGGTAGTTATAGAACCGATGTCAGGGGTAGGTTCTTTACCCAGAGGGTGGTGAGGGATTGGAATGCCCTGCCAGCATCAGTAGTAAATGCGCCTAGTTTGGGGGCGTTTAAGAGATCCGTAGATAGGTTCATGGACGAAAAGAAATTGGTTTAGGTTGGAGGGTCACAGTTTTTTTTTTTAACTGGTCGGTGCAACATCGTGGGCCGAAGGGCCTGTTCTGCGCTGTAATGTTCTATGTTCTATGTTCTATTCCCTGTTTCTCTCTCTCTCTCCCAGAACCATTTCCTGTTTCTCTCTCCCTGAACCATTCCCTGTTTCTCTCTCTCCCTGAATCATTCCCTGTTTCTCTCTCTCTCTCCCTGAACCATTCCCTGTTTCTCTCTCCCTGAACCATTCCCTCTTTCTGTCCCTGAACCATTCCCTGTTTTTTTTCTCTCCCTAAACCATTCCCTGTTTTTCTCTCTTTCTGTCTCTATCTGTACCATTCCTTTTCTCTCTCTCTCCCCGAACCATTCCCTGTTTCTCTCTCTCCCTGAACCATTCCGTTTATCTCTCTCTCCCTGAACCGTTCCGTTTCTCTCTCTCTCTCCCTGAACCATTCCGTTTCTCTCTTTCTCTTCCTGAACCATTCCCTATTTCTCTCTCCCTGATCCATTCCCTGTTTCCCTCTCCCTGAACCATTCCCTGTTTCTCTCTCTCCCTGAACCATTCCCTGTTTCTCTCTCCCCCTGAACCATTCCCTGTTTCTCTCTCTCCTTGAACCATTCCCTGTTTCTCTCTCTCTCTCCCTGAACCATTCCCTGTATCTCTCTCTCTCCCTGAACCATTCCGTTTTCTTCTCTCTCTCTCTCTCCCTGAACCATTCCCTGTTTCTCTTTCTCTTCCTGAACCATTCCCTGTTTCTCTCTCTCCCTGAACCATTCCCTGTTTCTCTCTCTCCCCCCCTGAACCATTCCCTGTTTCTCTCTCACTCTCTCTCCCTGAACCATTCCCTGTTTCTCTCTCTCTCTCCCTGAACCATTCCCTGTTTCTTTCTCTTTTTATCTCCCTGAACTATTCCCTCTTTCCCTCCCTGGACCATTCCCTGTTTCTCTCTCTCTCCCCAAACCATTCCCTGTTTCTCTCTCTCTCCCTGAACCATTCCCTGTTTCTTTCTCTTTTTATCTCCCTGAACTATTCGCTCTTTCCCTCCCTGGAACATTCCGTTTTTTTCCTCTCCCTGAACCATTCCCGGTTTCTCTCTATCTCTCCCTAAACCATTCCCTGTTTTTCTCTCTCTCTTTCTGTCTCTCCCTGAACCATTCCTGTTTCTCACTCTCTCCCCGAACCATTCTCTCTTTCTCTCTCTCCCTGAACCATTCCGTTTTTTTCTCTCCCTCCCCGAACCATTCCCTGTTTCTCTCTCTCTCTCCCTGAACCATTCCCTGTTTCTCTCTCTCTCTCCCTGAACCATTCCGTTTCTCTCCCCGAACCATTCCCTGTTTCTCTCTCTCTCTCTCCCTGAACCATTCCGTTTCTATCTCTCTCCCTGAACCATTCCCTGTTTCTCTCTCTCTCCCTGAACCATTCCCTGTTTCTCTCACTCTCTCCCTGAACCATTCCGTTTCTCTCTCTCTCCCTGAACCATTCCGTTTCTCTCTCTCTCTCCCTGAACCATTCCCTGTTTCTCTCTCTCCCTGAACCATTCCGTTTTTTCTCTCTCTCCCTGAACCATTCCGTTTCTCTCTCTCTCTCCCTGAACCATTCCGTTTTCTTCTCTCTCTCTTCCACGAACCATCCTGTTTCTTTCCTTCTCTTCCTGAACCATTCCGTTTCTCTCTCCCTGAACCATTCCCTGTTTCTCTCTCTCCCTGAACCATTCCCTTTTTCTCTCTCTCCCTGAACCATTCCCTGTTTCTCTCTCCCTGATCCATTCCCTGTTTCTCTCTCCCTGATCCATTCCCTGTTTTTCTCTCTCTCCCTGAACCATTCCCTGTTTCTCACTCTCTCCCTGAACCATTCCCTGTTTCTCTCTCTCTCCCTGAACCATTCCCTCTTTCTCTCTCTCCCTGAACCATTCCGTTTCTCTCTCTCTCCCTGAACCATTCCGTTTCTCACTCTCTCCCTGAACCATTCCCTGTTTCTCACTCTCTCCCTGAACCATTCCGTCTTTCTCTCTCTCTCGCCCTGAACCATCCCGTTTTTATCTCTCTCTCAGAACCATTCCCTGTTTTTTCTCTCTCTCCCTCCCTGAACCATTCCGTTTTCTTCTCTCTCTTCCACGAACCATTCCGTTTCTCCCTCTCTCTTCCCGAACCATTCCCTGTTTCTCTCTCTCTCTCTCTCCCAGAACCATTTCCTGTTTCTCTCTCTCCCTGAATCATTCCCTGTTTCTCTCTCTCTCTCTCTCTCCCTGAACCATTCCCTGTTTCTCTCTCCCTGAACCATTCCCTCTTTCTGTCCCTGAACCATTCCGTTTTTTTTCTCTCCCTAAACCATTCCCTGTTTTTCTCTCTTTCTGTCTCTATCTGTACCATTCCGTTTCTCTCTCTCTCCCCGAACCATTCCCTGTTTCTCTCTCTCCCTGAACCATTCCGTTTCTCTCTCTCTCCCTGAACCGTTCCGTTTCTCTCTCTCTCTCCCTGAACCATTCCGTTTTCTTCTCTCTCTCTTCCACGAACCATTCCGTTTCTCTCTTTCTCTTCCTGAACCATTCCCTATTTCTCTCTCCCTGATCCATTCCCTCTTTTCTCTCTCCCTGAACCATTCCCTGTTTCTCTCTCTCCCTGAACCATTCCCTGTTTCTCACTCTCTCCCTGAAACATTCCGTTTCTCTCTCTCTCCCTGAACCATTCCCTCTTTCTCTCTCTCCCTGAACCATTCCGTTTCTCTCTCTCTCCCTGAACCATTCCCTGTTTCTCACTCTCTCCCTGAACCATTCCGTTTCTCTCTCTCTCCCTGAACCATTCCCTGTTTCTCACTCTCTCCCTGAACCATTCCGTTTCTCACTCTCTCCCTGAACCATTCCGTTTCTCACTCTCTCCCTGAACCATTCCGTCTTTCTCTCTCTCTCGCCCTGAACCATCCCGTTTTTATCTCTCTCTCAGAACCATTCCCTGTTTTTTCTCTCTCTCTCTCCCTGAACCATTCCGTTTTCTTCTCTCTCTTCCACGAACCATTCCGTTTCTCCCTCTCTCTTCCCGAACCATTCCCTGTTTCTCTCTCTCTCTCTCTCCCAGAACCATTTCCTGTTTCTCTCTCCCTGAACCATTCCCTGTTTCTCTCTCTCCCTGAATCATTCCGTTTCTCTCTCTCTCTCCCTGAACCATTCCCTGTTTCTCTCTCCCTGAACCATTCCCTTTCTGTCCCTGAACCATTCCCTGTTTTTTTTCTCTCCCTAAACCATTCCCTGTTTTTCTCTCTTTCTGTCTCTATCTGTACCATTCCGTTTCTCATTCTCTCCCCGAACCATTCCGTTTCTCTCTCTCTCCCCGAACCATTCCCTGTTTCTCTCTCTCCCTGAACCATTCCGTTTCTCTCTCTCTCCCTGAACCGTTCCGTTTCTCTCTCTCTCTCCCTGAAGCATTCCGTTTTCTTCTCTCTCTCTTCCACGAACCATTCCGTTTCTCTCTTTCTCTTCCTGAACCATTCCCTATTTCTCTCTCCCTGATCCATTCCCTGTTTCTCTCTCCCTGAACCATTCCCTGTTTCTCTCTCTCCCTGAACCATTCCCTGTTTCTCTCTCTCCCTGAACCATTCCCTGTTTCTCTCTCTCTCCCCTGAATCATTCCCTGTTTCTCTCTCCCTGAACCATTCCCTGTTTCTCTCTCTCTCCCCTGAATCATTCCCTCTTTCTCTCTCCCTGAACCATTCCCTGTTTCTCTCTCCCTGAACCATTCCCTGTTTCTCTCTCTCCCTGAACCATTCCATGTTTCTCTCTCTCCCTGAACCATTCCCTGTTTCTCTCTCTCTCTGTCCCTGAACCATTCCGTTTTCTTCTCTCTCTCTTCCACGAACCATTCCCTGTTTCTCTTTCTCTTCCTGAACCATTCCGTTTCTCTCTCCCTGAACTGTTCCCTGTTTTTCTCTCTCCCTGAACCATTCCCTGTTTCTCTCTCTCTCTCCCTGAACCATTCCCTGTTTTTCTCTCTGTCTCCCTGAACCGTTCCCTGTTTCTCTCTCTCTCTCCCTGAACCATTACCTCTTTCTCTCTCCCTGAACCGTTCCCTCTTTCTCTCTCTCTCTCCCTGAACTGTTCCGTTTTTCTCTCTCTCCCTGAACCGTTCCCTGTTTCTCTCTCTCTCTCCCCTGAACCATGCCCTCTTTCTCTCTCCCCGAACCATTCCCTGTTTCTCTCTCTCCCTGAACCATTCCCTGTTTCTCACTCTCTCCCTGAACCATTCCCTGTTTCTCTCTCTCCCTGAAACATTCCCTGTTTCTCACTCTCTCCCTGAACCATTCCCTGTTTCTCTCTCTCTCCCTGAAC
Source organism: Mustelus asterias (assembly GCF_964213995.1). Classification (NCBI taxonomy): domain Eukaryota; kingdom Metazoa; phylum Chordata; class Chondrichthyes; order Carcharhiniformes; family Triakidae; genus Mustelus; species Mustelus asterias. The sequence continues at coordinate 44,241,699 of NC_135808.1, forward strand.
CATTCCCTCTTTCTCTCTCTCTCCCTGAACCATTCCGTTTCTCTCTCTCTCCCTGAACCATTCCCTGTTTCTCACTCTCTCCCTGAACCATTCCTTCTTTCTCTCTCTCTCGCCCTGAACCATCCCGTTTTTATCTCTCTCTCAGAACCATTCCCTGTTTTTTCTCTCTCTCCCTCCCTGAACCATTCCGTTTTCTTCTCTCTCTTCCACGAACCATTCCGTTTCTCCCTCTCTCTTCCCGAACCATTCCCTGTTTCTCTCTCTCTCTCTCTCCCAGAACCATTTCCTGTTTCTCTCTCCCTGAACCATTCCCTGTTTCTCTCTCTCCCTGAATCATTCCCTGTTTCTCTCTCTCTCTCCCTGAACCATTCCCTGTTTCTCTCTCCCTGAACCATTCCCTTTCTGTCCCTGAACCATTCCCTGTTTTTTTTCTCTCCCTAAACCATTCCCTGTTTTTCTCTCTTTCTGTCTCTATCTGTACCATTCCGTTTCTCTCTCTCTCCCCGAACCATTCCGTTTCTCTCTCTCCCCGAACCATTCCCTGTTTCTCTCTCTCCCTGAACCATTCCGTTTCTCTCTCTCTCCCTGAAACGTTCCGTTTCTCTCTCTCTCTCCCTGAATCATTCCCTGTTTCTCTCTCTCTCTCCCTGAACCATTCCCTGTTTCTCTCTCCCTGAACCATTCCCTTTCTGTCCCTGAACCATTCCCTGTTTTTTTTCTCTCCCTAAACCATTCCCTGTTTTTCTCTCTTTCTGTCTCTATCTGTACCATTCCGTTTCTCTCTCTCTCCCCGAACCATTCCGTTTCTCTCTCTCTCCCCGAACCATTCCCTGTTTCTCTCTCTCCCTGAACCATTCCGTTTCTCTCTCTCTCCCTGAAACGTTCCGTTTCTCTCTCTCTCTCCCTGAACCATTCCGTTTTCTTCTCTCTCTCTTCCACGAACCATTCCGTTTCTCTCTTTCTCTTCCTGAACCATTCCCTATTTCTCTCTCCCTGATCCATTCCCTGTTTCTCTCTCCCTGAACCATTCCCTGTTTCTCTCTCTCCCTGAACCATTCCCTGTTTCTCTCTCTCCCTGAACCATTCCCTGTTTCTCTCTCTCTCCCCTGAATCATTCCCTGTTTCTCTCTCCCTGAACCATTCCATGTTTCTCTCTCCCTGAACCATTCCCTGTTTCTCTTTCTCTCTCCCTTAACCATTCCCTGTTTCTCTTTCTCTCTCCCTGAACCATTCCCTGTTTCTCTCTCTCCCTGAACCATTCCGTTTTCTTCTCTCTCTTCCACGAACCATTCCCTGTTTCTCTTTCTCTTCCTGAACCATTCCGTTTCTCTCTCCCTGAACCGTTCCTGTTTTTCTCTCTCCCTGAACCATTCCCTGTTTCTCTCTCTCCCTGAACCATTCCCTGTTTCTTTCTCTCTCCCTGAACCGTTCCCTGTTTTTCTCTCTCCCTGAACCATTCCCTGTTTCTCTCTCTCTCCCTGAACCATTCCCTGTTTCTCTCTCTCTCCCTGAACCGTTCCCTGTTTCTCTCTCTCTCCCTGAACCATTCCCTGTTTCTCTCTCTCTCCCTGAACCATTCCCTGTTTTTCTCTCTCCCTGAACCGTTCCCTGTTTTTCTCTCTCCCTGAACCATTCCCTGTTTCTCTCTCTCTCCCTGAACCATTCCCTGTTTTTCTCTCTCCCTGAACCGTTCCCTGTTTTTCTCTCTCCCTGAACCATTCCCTGTTTCTTTCTCTCTCTCTGAACCGTTCCCTCTTTCTCTTTCTCTCTCTCTCTCCCTGAACCGTTCCCTCTTTCTCTCTCTCTCTCTCTCTCCCCGAACCATTCTCTCTGTTTCTCGCTTCTGTTTTTTTCTGGGCTGAACTGACTGTCAATCAAGACCAAACAAACGATCGAGCTTTCTATTGGCTGCTGGAATCTGATTGACATTCATGTGCACGAATCATCAGAGGGAGCATCGAAACCCCACCCTGAAGTTCACGCGCATCGGCCGATGTCCCTCCCGCCCGCGAGGCGGACCCCACGAGAGAAACGTACAGTGCGCACGCGCAGACTTTGGACCACAGGCGAGAAACCGACCGGGAACGGCGTTGCTTACGACGCATGCGCTGGTCTCCCTGTTGGGCGCGAGCGGAAGCGGATTGTGTGAAGACTGAGAAAGTGTTTGAACATTGATCATTGCAGACTAAATATGGAGAATTAAGAGGATTATAACACCGATTTTATATGGTGTTATTGTTGTTTAAAACAAAGATTGTTCTGGAGCATTTCACCCGCAGTATAGGGTGAGATTTTCCCAAACGGCGGGAAAACGGGAGTACTCCGCGCCAGTGTTTTCGGCGAGCTCGGCACTGTGATGGCTCCACACTTCGTGCAATGAAAGAGCCTCCATGCGAATCACGCTCTTATGGTGTCACCAGGCGTGTGAATCGCCCAAAGTGGTTGCAGGTGTATGCTGTTCACAACGGGGAGCTGAATTTAAACACAAACGCTGCCCACACTGCCAGTCATGCCAGGAAGATGGCACCGAAAAGAGCAGCCCCCCGTTTTACTGAGAGCGAGCTGGGCCGTCTGCTAGATGCAGTGGAGGAGAGGAGGGCCATCATTTACCCCCGAGATGGTCGGCGTCCCAGGGGTCAGGCCGGCAATGTGGCATGGGAAGCGGTTGCAGCGGCAGTCAATGCCCGTGCACTGACCCAGAGGACTAGTGCCCAGTGCCGAAAAAAAATGAATGACCTAGTTAGGGCAGCAAGGGTGAGTATCCATCCTGTCCTGGCATTGGTCCCATCAGTTGTGTCTTAAATGCTCATGTCGATTCACTCCCTGAGACCCACGGCCTCCCAGCACCTGCCTGTGACGCTTCTGGCACTGCCTGTCGCAAACCTTGCCTGCTGAGGCACGGTGCCAATAGCTGCCACCCAATTGCCCCTACCCTGGCACCCCTGACACCCTGCTCTCTCCCAGCCATTAGGCATTCAATCCCCCCTTTTGTCTCTGCAGGAGAAGATGGCCCATAATCGCCGAGAGCGGGAGAAGATCGGAGGTGGGGTCCCTGAGCTGCGTCTCCTCACTGAATTCGAGGAATGTGCACTGGAGCTTTCGGGCGAGGCTGAGGACATAACTGGGACAGATAACCAGGTCGACGTGCAGAACGGAAGTAAGGAGCCACACCTTTATTCATGACCTTTCTCAAGTAAACTGCAATCTGCCCAGGTACTAGTTCCTCTTTGCACTGAACCATGTGTCTTGTTTTGTAGGAAACGACCACAATGAGGCCGGGCCATCAGGGGTTGTGGCCCCCCCCACTGCAGCCCCAGCTGAGACATCGGAGGGAAGCTCCGAACATTCTTTGGAGGAAAGCACTGAAGAAAGCTTCGAGGAAACCACCCAACAGTCGCCAAAGGCATCACTCTCGGAATCTACCAGCACAGTTACGGTCACCATGGTGGGACATGTAAGCGGTGAGACTCCTGGGTCACTTTCTGGTGCGCACAGCACAACTGCACATGTGCATCACGTGGAGATGGGAAGGTCCAAGGATTCGGGTGCGCAGAGGTCTGCTGGAGCCAAGGAAACAGCTGGCCCCCAGCCAGGTGCTGGATTGCTGGGATCAGTTCTCCCGAAGCTGTTTGAAATGCAGACACAGAGCCGGAGGTTGCAGGAGGGCATGTCAGTGACATTCCAACAACTGCAAGACCTCTTGGAGGAGTCCCACAGCCTTCAAGTGCAGGAGGTAGTGCCAGCATTGCGTGGTACCCAGGCCAACATTGCAAGGGTAGCTTCTGCGGTGGAAAGCCTGGGGCAGGAAATGGTCGCCATGGGTGGCAGAGTCCAAGGCATGGCTGAGTCACTGAGGAGCATGACTGAGGGTCCTGGGAGCATGCTCGAGACACAGAGGGTCATGGTCGCGGGCTTCGAGAGCTTGTCCCAGTCACAGCGGGCCATGGCTGAAGGGCTCCAGAGCTTGGCCCAGTCTCAGAGGGCACTCGCTGAGGGGATCCAGAGCTTGTCCCAATCTCAGAGGGCTACTGCTGAGGGGATCCAGAGCTTGGTACCGACTCAGAGGGCCATCGCCGAGGGCTTGCACACTATGGGGTTAACACAGTTGGGTTTCCAAGACTGGCAGAGCCAAGTAATGCAGAGACCGCTAGAGCTCACTCCAGCCGCACTTCCGCCCCATGGAGTGTCTCAGGGGCCCAATGGCAGCCCAAGATACGAGGGAGCGCTGGAGCCCATGCAGGGGCCTTCCGCACGGGATACTCTGGTCGTCACCAGGACTTCCGAATCTCCCCTTCCTGACACAGGTGCATCTCTCAGGCAGCGGGCAGAACATGGTGGCACGGCTACTTCTGTGACACCCGAAACTCGGCCGGGGCCTTCCAGGTCCCGACCTTCCAGGGGACGCCCACCAAGGGCAACACGGGGTGTGGAACACAGCTGACTGCCTGCACCTCCGAAGTGCATCTTGGGGATTCACTTAGATGTAGTGCTAGGCCATGAAAGATTAAGCTGTTGGGTCACCAAGAGGGCAAGGGTGAAGGCACTAGTTAGGGTTTTGATAATTATCAATTTACAAATTCACTAATAAATGTTATTGCACCCCACAACTGTGACTAATCTGTCTGTGATCTGCCTCCCACAGTGATTTCTGATTTGTGAGCATAGCGGCTCAGAGTGTCGTGGTGCACGAGAGGCACTTCGACCCACCGAGTTTGCGAACCCCACTTCCCAGCACCTGTACCAGACCCATGACTACCATTCTACTCCAAGCGATCAACCAAAAACACGTAAGTCAACCAAAAAGATGTAGGTCAACAGCCCGACCTCTCCCCTGGCATGAGCTGCTCTGCTCCAGTCCCGGTCGGCCCGCTGAGCAGTCCCAGTAATGGGGACCATGTAGGCCTACAGTGACAGCCTGGAACGATGCATGGCAGCCTCATCAGCCACTGGACCCTCAGTGAACCACATCCCCTCCCCCCTTGGGGCATTGGACCGCACAGTGGTGCCTCTGACCCTCATTCAAATGTGGGCCCCTGCACCAATGTGCAGTCACAGAACAGATAGGAGTCAGACTTGTGTTCCAGTACGGCAGCATCACTGCATGCCACATAGTGAGTTGGCATCACCTTCCTTCATGGCCCTGAAACTGCTTACACGGCCAACCCAGGCCCATCACCCTGATGTGATACCAATGGGACCCATAGCGGGGGAAGGAGTGGGTGTAGAGAAGTGGGGGTGGTGTGTTGAAGGCTCCGGGGGGCCTGTTGGGATGGTGTGGGAGCGGGGAGGGGCAGTTAGAACTGATCACTGCTTGACCTCACATCGCCAATGGGCCCTCCAGAGCCTTCAACACCCCCCGCCTCCCCCCCACCCCACCCTTTCCATCCACCGGCCCCTCCTCAGCTTTGCCCTTCACATGCTCCTGGTTCTCTTCTCCCTCCCCCACCCCGGGGCCTCTGGTTCCCATCCTCCTCCTCCCGGAAGTCGTCTGCTGCTGCGTCAGGATGTGGAGCGCACAATAGACCACAATGATGCAGGAGGTCCTCGGGCTTGTACTGGAGGGTCCTAACAGAGCAGTCCGGCCGTGGAATTGCATCTACACTAGATCAATGCACCATAGACATTAAGGGGTGGAATCCCCTCCAGTTAATGAAGAGCACTCCTTGATCGTACGTGCTATCATTAGCCCTCTGCACATGGGGCATCCTGACGATTGTGGTGAATCCTGCAGCCTGGACTTCCTGTTGGGCCTGGCTTCATCAAAGTTGGTGATGTGCTGACCGGGCCTACAGAGCTCCATGACTTCACTTGTATACTGAGGATTGGGAGATGCTGCAGAGGCCTCAACTGGAGGCCTGGAATAGGCTTGGGTGGCATAGAAGCTGAGGACCACCATGACCTTCACTGCCACTGGGAGTGGAGGGTCACCTTGCCCCATGAGGTGCGGAAGGGTGGCATCGGTATCATGAATTTAATTGAGTTTTTTGAAGGGGTTTGGTTACCTGTAGATGAGAGTAGATGAGGGCAGTGCAGTCGACGTTGTCTACATGGACTTTAGCAAGGCCTTTGACAAGATATTGCGTGGTAGGTTGTTGCATAAGGTTAAATCTCACGGGATCCAGGTTGAGGTAGCCAGTTATTGCTACAAAATTGGCTTGATAACAAAAGACGGAGTAATTGTAGAGGGCTGTTTTTCATACTGGAGGCCTGTGACTAGCAGTGTGCCTCAGGAATCGGTGCTGGGTCCTCTGTTATTTGTCATTTATATTAATGATTTGGATGAGAATTTAGGAGGCATGGTTTGCAGATGACACCAAGATTGGTGGCATAGTGGACAGTGAAGAAGGATTGCAACGGGATCTAGATCAATTGGGCCAGTGAGCTGATGAATGGCAGATGGAGTTTAATTCAGATAAATGCGAGGTGATGCATTTTGGTAGATTGAACCAGGGCAGGACTTGATCAGTTAATGGTAGGGTTTGAGAATGGTCCGGGGAGGGGGGAGATAGAATGGAGGATGGAACCAATGAGATCAGATAGTGTTACGTGGAATTGATGGAACAACTGAGATTGGATATTGTGCAGCCAAGATGAATGGAACCAGGGAGACCAGACTGGAAAGCGGGTGAAAGGAACCAGTGAGATCAGTCAGTGTGTATCCCGGAGAGGATGGAACCAGTGAGATCAGGCATTGTGTAATCTGGAGAGGATGGAACCAGTGAGATCAGACTGTGTAACACAGGGAGGAGGGAGCCAGTGAGATTAGACAGTGTGTAACCTCGGGATGAAGGAGCCTGTGAGATCAGACGGTGTTTCCCGTGAAGGATGGAGCCAGTGAGATCAGATGGTCTGACGGGCACAGCAGGTAAACTCAGGGCATGGATGGGTAGATGGGACTGGGATATTATAGCTATTACTAAATTGTGGCGAAGGGAGGGACAGGACTGGCAGCTTAATATTCCAGTATACAGATGCAATAAAAAAGAGAGGAGGGGGAGTTGCATTTTTGATTCGGGAAAGCATCACGGCCGGACTGAGAGGGGATATTTCTGAGGGTTCACCCAGTGAGTCTATATGGATAGAACTGAGAAGTAAGAAGGGGAAGGTCACTTTGATAGAATGTACTATCGGCCCCCAAATAGTCAGTAAATTGAGGAGCAAATATGTAAGGAGATTACAGATAGCTCCAAGAAAAGAGAGTAGTAATAGTCGGAGACTTTAATTTTCGCAACATTGACTAGGACAGTCATAGTGTTAGGGGCTTGGATGGAGAGAAATTTGTTGAGTGTATTCAGGAGCAATTTCTCATTCAGTATATGGATGGCCCGACTAGAGAGGAGACAAAACTTGATTTCCTCTTCGGAAATAAGGAAGGGCAGGTGACAAGTGTTACTGAGGGATCACTTTGGGACCACTGACCATAATTCCATTAGTTTTAAGATTGTTTTAGTTGCAGTTCAGTGAAGGAAACACGAATTCTGCTTCTTCATAAACTACCTTTTATACTTTGAGTCAACTCCTCATACAATTCTCTCCAACACCCAGTGCCACTTGTGCCCTCTTTCTACATCCCAGTGACTTCTATTAAATGATTAACATCCAATTTGCAACTTAAGTGGAAGGTGATAGAAGGGTACAGAAAAAATTTACCAGGATGTTGCCTGGTATGGAGGGCATTAGCTATGAGGAGAGGTTGGAGAAACTTGGTTTGTTCTCACTGGAGCGACGGAGGTTGAGGGGCGATCTGATAGAAGTCTACAAGATTATGAGAGGCATGGACAGAGTAGATAGTCAGAAGCTTTTTCCCAGGGTGGAAGAGTCAATTACTAGGGGGCACAGGTTTAAGATGCGAGGGGCAAGGTTTAAAGGAGATGTATGAGACAGATTTTTACACAAAGAGTAGTGGGTGCCTGGAACTCGTTGCCGGGGAGATAGTGGAAGCGGATACGGTAGTGACTTTTAAGGGGCGAGTTGACAAATACATGAATAGGATGGGAATAGAGGGATATAGTCCCCGAAAGGGTAGGGGGTTTTAGTTAAGTCGGGCAGCATGGTTGGCGCAGGCTTGGAGGGCTGAAGGGCCTGTTGCTGTGCTGTAATTTTCTTTGTTCTTTGTAACTGTTAACTCATTCCAACAAAGATACCTATGCATAATGATAGGTCTGGCCCAAGAGTTAAAATTCTAAATAATCGCAAGGCCAATTTTGATGGTATTAGACAGGGACTTCCAAAAGTTGATTGGGGGACTCTTTTGGCAGGCAAAGGGACGTCTGGTAAGTGAGAGGCTTTCAAAAGGGCGGCACGGTAGCACAGTGGTTAGCACTGCTGCTTCACAGCTCCAGGGATCTGGGTTCGATTCCCGGCTTGGGTCACTGTCTGTGTGGAGTTTGCACATTCTCCTCGTGTCTGCTTGGGTTTACTCCGGGTGCTCCGGTTTCCTCCCACAGTCCAAAGATGTGCGGGTTAGGTTGATTGGCCATGCTAAAATTGCCCCTTAGTGTCCTGGGATGCGTGGATTAGTGGGTAAAATATGTAGGGATATGGGGGTAGGGCCTGGGTGGGATTGTGGTTGGTGCAGACTCGATGGGCCGAATGGCCTCTTTCTGTACTGTAGGGTTTCTATGATTTCTTCTATTCTTCTAAAAGTATTAACCAGGGTTCAGGGTAAGCACGTTCCTTTAGAATGAAGGTCAAGGCTGGTAGAAGTAGGGAACCCAAGGTTGACTTGGGATAGTGAGGCCCTGGTCAAGAAGAAGAAGGAGGCATATGACATAGGCAGCTGGGATCAGGTGGATCCCTTGAAGAGTATAAAGGGTGTATGAGTAGAGTTAAAAGAGAAATCAGGAGGGTAAAAAGGAGACACAAGATTGCTTTGGCAGATAATGCAAAGGAGAATCCAAAGAGCTTCTACAAATACATAAAAGGCAAATAAGTAACTAGGGAGAGTGTAGGGCCTCTTAAGTATCAACAAGGTCATCTATGAGTGGATCCACAAGTGATGGTTGAGAGCCTAAATGAATATTTCTCATCAGTATTTACTGTTGAGAAAGGCATGCAAGTTAGGGAACTTGGGGGAAATAAATAGTGATGTCTTGAAGAGTGTACATATTACAGAGAAGGAGTTGCTAGAAGTCTTAAAGCGCATCAAGGTAAATAAATCCCCGGATTTGATGAAATATATCACAAGACTTTATGGGAGGCTAGGGTGGAAATTGCGGGTCCCCTAGCAGAGATATATGAATCATTGCCAGCCACAGGTGAGGGGCCTGAAGATTGGAGGGTGGCAAATGTTGTGCCTCTGTTTAAGAAGGGCTGCAGAGAAGAGGTTGGGAACTATAGGCCGGTGAGCCTAACATCTATAGTGGGTAAGTTGATGGAAGATATTCTGAGAGACAGGATCCACAGGCATTTAGAGAGGCAAGGACTGATTAGGGACAGTCAGCATGGCTTTGTGAGTGGAAAATCATGTCTCACGAATTTGATTGAGATTTTTGAAGGGGTAACCAAGAAGATAGAGGAGAGCAGTGCAGTTGACATTACCTACATGGACTTTACATGGACAAGGTACTGCATGTTGGTTGCTACATAAGGTTAAATTTCACGAGATCCAGGGTGAGGTAGCCAATTGACTTGACGACAGAAGACGGTGGTTATAGAGGGTTGTCTTTCAAACTGGAGGCCTGTGACCAGTGGTGTGCCTCAAGAATTGATGCTGGGTCCACTGTTATTTGTCATTTATATTAATAACTTGGATGAGAATTTAGGAGGCAGTTTCGAAGTTTGAAGGTGACACCAAGATTGGTGGCATAGTGGACAGTGAAGAAGATCATCTAGGATTGCAACAGGATCTTGATCAGGGGTGGCACAGTGGTTAGCATTGCTGCCTCACAGCGCCAGGGACCTGGGTTCGACACCTGGTTTTGGTCACTGTCTATGTGGAGTTTGCACATTCTCCCTGTGTCTACGTGGGTTTCCTCCGGGTGCTCCAGTTTTCTCCCTCAGTGTACCCGAACAGGTGCCAAAGTATGGCGACTAGGAGATTTTCACAGTAACTTCATTACAGTGTGAATGTAAGCCTATTTGTGACTAATAAATAAACTTTAATTGGGCCAGTGGGCTGATGAATGGCAGATGGAGTTTAATTTAGATAAATGCGAGGTAATGCACTTTGGAGATCAATCCAGGCCAAGACTTACTCTGTTTTATAACTCTCCCCAACAACCTACCAATAACTAAGGGGCACAGGTTCATAGCTCCTTGAAAGTGGAGTCACAGGTGGATAAGGTGGTGAAGAAGGCATTCAGCATGTTGGGTTTCATTGGTCAGAACATTGAATACAGGAGTTGGGACGTCTTGTTGAAGTTGTACAAGACCTTGGTACAGTCACACTTGGAATACTGTGTACAGTTCTGGTCACGCTATTATAGAAAGGAAATTATTTAACTAGAAAGAATGCAGAAAAGATTTGATAGGATGCTACCGGGACTTGATGGTTTGAGTTGTAAGGAAAGACTAGGACCTTTTGCCCTGGAGGGTAGGAGGTTTAGAGGTAAACTTATAGTGGTCTATAAAATAATGAGGGGCATAGATCAGCTAGATAGTCAATATCTTTTCCCAAAGATGGGGGAAAGGTAGAGGGCATAGGTTTGAGTGGAGAGATACAAAAGTGTCCAGAGGGGCAGTTTTTTCACACAGCTGGTGATGACTGGAACAAGCTGAAAGAGGCAGTAGCCGAGGCAGATATAATTTTGTCTTTTAAAAAGCATTTAGACAGTTTACATGGGTAAAATGGGTATCGAAGAATATGGGCCAAATGCAGGCAATTGGGACTAGCTTAGCAGTTTAAAAACAGGCCAGCGTGTACAAGCTGGGCCGAAGGGCCTGTTTCCACGCTGTAAACCTCTGACTTGGGGAGAATGAAGCCAGTGAGATCAGACACTGTAACCCCGGAAGGATGGACCAGTGAGATTGGCTCCAATTCGGGAAGGAGGGAGCTAGAGTGATCGTACAGTGTGTAACCCAGAGAGGATTGAGCCAGTGAGACTGGACAGTGACTAACTCAGGGTGGATGGAGCAAAAGTAATCCGACAGTGTGTAATTGGGGGGAGGTTGGGGCCATTGTGCTTGGACAGAGAGTAACCTGGAGAAAATCGAAACAGTGAGATTGACAGAGCCCAACCCGGAGTGGATGGACCAGTTAGATCGGATAGTTCGTAACCGAAAGAGGATGGAGCCAGTGAGATCAGATAGTGTGTAAGCCGGAGAATTTCAAGCTAGTTAGATTGAACAGAGTGTAGACTGGGGATGTTGGAGCTCGTGTAAACCCATGAGATTGGAGAGTGCGTAACCCAGAACCCGTGAGACAGACAGTGAGTTAGACAGGGAAGATGGAGCCACTGAGATCAGACATTGAGCAACCAAGGTGAATGGAGTCAGTGAAATCGTACAGTGTGTAACCTGGTGAGGATTGAGCCAGTGAGAACAGACATTATGTATCCAGTAGGATGGACCAGTGAGATCAGACAGTGGGTGACCAATAGAGGATGGAGCCAATGAGATTAGATGGTGTATAACTCGAGGATGATGGACCAGTGAGATCAGACAGTGGGTGACCAATAGAGGATGGAACCAGTGAGCTCGGACAGTGTGTAACCTGGGGATGATGGACCACTGAGATTGGACAGTATGTAAACTGGTAAGAAGGGAGCCAGTGAGATATTAGTGTGTAACCCAGTGACAATGGAGCCATTGAGATTGAACAGTGTCCATCCCTGGGGAAGAATGAACCTATGTGATCGGATGGTGGTTAACCAGAGAGGATGGGATTAGTGAGATCAGACCTGGGATGATGGAGGCAGTGAGATCAGACACTGTGTAACCCGGGGATGATGGACCAGTGAGATCGGAGAGTCTGTAATCTTGGACGGAGAGAGCCAATGAGATATTACTGTGTGTAACCCAGAGACGATGGAGCCAGTTAGATCAGTATCCAACCCGGGAGGATTGAGGCAATGACATCAGAGAGTGTCTGAAAATTGAACCCATCTGATCAGACAGTGGTTAAGCGGAGAGGATGGAGCCAGTGAGATCAGACATTGTGTAACCCGTGGAGGGTGGAACCAGTGAGATCAGACTGTGTGTAACCTGGGAAAAATGGAGCCAGTGAGATCAGACAGTGTTTAACTTGGGGACAGTGGAGCTAGTTAGATCAGACAGTGTGTAACCCGGGGAGGATGGTGCTCGTGTGATCACACAGAGTGGAACTTGGGGAGGAATGAGCCAGTGAGATGGTGTATAACCTGGGGAGGATGAGGCAGTGAGAGCAGACATTGTGTAATCTTGGATGATGCGGCTCGTGAGATCAGACAGTGTGTAACATGGGGATGAAAGAGCCAGTGAGATCAGAGTCTGTGTAACCAGGGGAGCATGGAGACAATGTGATCGGATATTGTGCATCCGAATGGAGCGAGTGATATCGGACAGTGCATAAGAACAAAAAACAAAGAAAATGATACCACAGGAATAGGCTCTTTGGCCCTCCGAGGCTGCACCGACCATGCTGCATGACTGAACTAAAACCCCATACTCTTCCGGCGACCATATCCCTCTATTCCCATCCTATTAATGTATTTGTCAAGACGCCCCTTAAAAGTCACGACCGTATCTGCTTCCACTACCTCCCCCGGCAGCGAGTTCCTGGCACCCACCACCCTCTTTAAAAATAAACTTGCCTTGTACATCTCCTTTAAACCTTGCCCTTTGCACCTTAAACTTATGCCCCCCCAGTAATTGACTCTTCCATACTGGGAAAAAGCTTCTGACTATCGACTCTGTCCATGTTCTTCATAATCTTGTAGACTTCTATCAGGTCGCCCTCAATGAGAACAAACCAAGGTTTTCCAATCTCTCCTCAGCCAATGCCCTCCACACTAGGCAACATCCTGGTAAATCTTTTTGGTACCCTCTCCAATGCCTCCACATCCTACTAGCAGTGTGGCAACCAGAATTGAACACTATATTCCAAGTGTGCCCTAACTAAAGTTCTATAAAGCTGCAACATGACTTGCCAATTTTTAAACTCAATGCCCCAGTCGATGAAGGCAAGTATGCCATATGCCTTCTTGACTACCGTCTCCACATGCGTTCCCACTTTCAATGACCTGTGTATCTGTACACCCAAATCCCTTTGCCTATCAATACTCTTAAGGGTTCTGCCATTTACTGTATATTTCCATTCTGTATTAGACCTTCCAAAATGCATTACCGCACATTTGTCCAGATTAAACTCCATCTGCCATCTCTCCGCCCAGGTCTACAACCGATCTATATCCTGCTGTATCCTCTGACAGTCCTCATCGCTATCCGCATTTCCACCAACCTTTGTGACGTCCGCAAACTTACTAATCAGTTACATTTTCCTCCAAATCATTTAGAGATATTACAAATAGCAAAGGTCCCACCACTGATCCCTGAGGAACGTCACTTGTCACAGCCCTCCATTCGGAAACGCACCCTTCCATTGTTACCCTTTGTCTTCTATAACCTCTGATCCCGTGCGACCTCATCTCCTGTACCAGTCTGCCATGAGGGACCTTGTTAAAGGCCTTACTGAAGTCCATGTAGACAACATCCACTGCCCTACCCTCATCAATCATCTTCGTCACTTCCTCGAAGAACTCGGTCAAGTTGGTGAGACACGACCCCCCCCTTCACAAAAGCATGTTGCCTCTCACTAATACATCCACTTGTTTCCAAGTGGGAGTAAATCCTGTCTCGAAGAATCCTCTCCAATAATTTCCCTACCACTGGCGTAAGGCTCAGCGGCCTGTAATTACCTGGATTATCCTTGCTACCCTTCTTGAACAAAGGAACAACATTGGCTATTCTCCAATTCTCTGGGACCTCCCCGTAGCCAGTGAGGATACAAAGATTTCTCTCAAGGCCCCAGCAATTTCCTCCCTTGCCTCTCTCAGTATTTTGGGGTATATCCCATCAGGCCCTGGGGGACCTGTCTACCTTAATGTTTCTCAATAACTCCAATACCACCTCCTTTTTGATCTCAACATGACCCAAAATATCTACACACCCTTCCCCAAACTTATCGTCCACCAAGTCCTTCTCTTTGGTGGATACTGACGCAAAGTACTCATTTAATACCTCGCCCATTTCCTCCGGCTCCATGCATAGATTCCCTCCCCTGTCCTTGAGTGGGCCAACCCTCTCCCTGGTTACCCTCTTGCTCTTTATATATGTATAAAAAGCCTGAGGATTTTACTTAATCTTGCTGACTAATGACTTTTCGTGACCCCTTTTAGCCCTCCTTACTCCTTGCTTAAGTTTCTTTCTACTTTCCTTGTATTCCACACTTGCTTTGTGTGTTCTCAGCCTCCTAGCCTTGATAAATGCTTCCTTTTCCTCTTTGACTAGGCTCACAATATCTCTCGTTATCCAAGGTTCCCGAAACTTACCATACTTATCCTTCATCCTTACAGGATTGTGCTGGTCCTGAATTCCTATCACAAAGCCTCCCACATGCTAGATGTTGATTTGCCCTCAAACATCTGCCCCCAATCTACATTCTTCAGTTCCTGCTTAATATTGTTGTAATTAGCCTTCCCCCAATTTAGCACCTTCACTTGAGGACTACACTTATTTTTATCCATCAGTACCTTAAAGCTTACTGAATTGTATCCAAATAATCCAGAGTGGATCGTGTGTAACCCGAGGAGAGTGACTCCTGTGAGCAGAGACAGCATTGAGCCAGTGAGAACAGTGTGTAACCCTGTAGGATGGACCAGTGAGATCAATCCGTGTATATCACCAGGAGGATGGAATCTGAGTTCAGACAGTGTGTGCTCTGCGGGGAATAGAGTCAGTGAGATCAGACTGTGTGTAATTAAGGAGGGTTGGAGCCTGTTCAGATAGTATGTTACCCAGGGAGGTGTGCGAGCCAGTCAATTGGACAAATTGTAATCTGGTCAGCATGGAGCCAGTGAAATCAAACAATAAGTGGTCCAGGGAGGATGGAACCAGTGAGATCAGACAGTGTGAGGATGTTTCCCATGAGCAGAAACAGGAATAGGTCATTCGGTCCTTCGAGCCTGCTCCACTGTTCATTTTGATCATGGCTGATCATCAAAATCAATATCCTGATCCTGCCTCCCCGCAGCCGCCCCCCCCCCCATATCCTTTTAGCTCCAAGAACTATATCTAATTTATTAACATAGAAAAATAGAAGATAGGAGCAGGATGAGACCATTCGGCCCTTCACGTCTGCTCCGCCATTCACCACGATCATGGCTGATTGTCCAACTCAATAGCCTAATCTGCTTTCTCCCCATAACCTTGAAATCACGCAATGTTTTGGCCTCGACTTTCTATGGCAGTGAATTCCACAGGTTTGATTTGATTTATTATTCTCACATGTACTAGTTAGTATACAGTGAAAAAGTATTGTTTCTTGCATGCTCCACAGACAAAGCATGCCGTACACAAAGAAGGAAAGGAGAGACTTCAGAATGTAGTGTTACAGTCATAGCTAGGGTGCAGCAGAGAAAGATCAACCTAATGCAAGGTAGGTCCATTCAAAAGTCTGATGGCAACATGGAAGAAGCTGTTCTTGAGTCAGTTGGTAGGTGATCTCAGACTTTTGCATCTTTTTCCCAAGGGAAGAAGGTGGAAGCGAGTATGTTATCCTTGGTTATGCTGGCTGCTTTTCCGAGGCAGCGGGAAGGAGGCTGGTTTGAGTGATGGGACTGGGCTTCGTACACGACTCTTTGTAGTTTCTTCTGTCTTGGACAGCAGGAGCCATACCAAGCTGTAATATAACCAGAAAGAATGCCTTCTATGGTGCATCTGTAAAAGTTGGTGAGAGTTATAGTGGACATGACAAATTTCTTTAATCTTCTGAGAAAGTAGCGATGCTGGTGGGCTTTCTTAACTATAGTGTTGGCATGGAGGG
Organism: Mustelus asterias; assembly: GCF_964213995.1. Lineage (NCBI taxonomy): Eukaryota > Metazoa > Chordata > Chondrichthyes > Carcharhiniformes > Triakidae > Mustelus > Mustelus asterias. The sequence goes on from NC_135808.1 coordinate 44,257,660, forward strand.
ACCAGGGTGGGTTGTTGATCTGGACACCTAAAAACCTGAAGCTCTCGACCCTTTCTACTTCATCCCCATTGATGTAGACAGAGGCATGTTCTCCACTACGCTTCCTAATTGCGTAAGCTTTTGGATAATGATGGAAAAGGGTGAGTAAGGTGCTAAATTGGGGAAGGCTAACTACAACCAGATTAAGCAGGATTTGGAGGCTGTTGTTTGGGAGAGGCTGTTTGAGTGTAAATCCACATTTGGCATGTGGGAGTCTTTTAAGGAGCTGTTGTTAGGAGTGCAGAACAAGCATGTGCCTATGAAAAGGAAGGACAGGAAAGGCAGGATTCAGGATTCAGGAATGGGCGGCACGGTAGCACAGTGGTTAGCACTGCTGCTTCACAGCTCCAGGGTCCTGGGTTCGATTCCCGGCTCGGGTCACTGTCTGTGTGGAGTTTGCACATTCTCCTCGTGTTTGCGTGGGTTTCCTCCGGGTGCTCCGGTTTCCTCCCACAGTCCAAAGATGTGCGGGTTAGGTTGATTGGCCAGGTTAAAATTGCCCCTGAGATGCGTAGGTTAGAGGGATTAGCGGGTAAAAAATATGTGGGGGTAGGGCCTGGGTGGGATTGTGGTCGGTGCAGACTCGATGGGCCGAATGGCCTCCTTCTGCACTGTAGGGTTTCTATGATTCTATGATTATAAAAGTTGGGGTCTGATGTTGCAGATGTATAGAACGTTGGTTCGGCCGCATTTGGAATACTGCGTCCAGTTCTGGTCGCCACACTACCAGAAGGACGTGGAGGCTTTGGAGAGAGTACAGAGGAGGTTTACCAGGATGTTGCCTGGTATGGAGGGGCTTGGTTATGAGGAGAGATTGGGGAAACTGGGGTTGTTCTCCTTGGAAAGACGGAGGATGAGGGGAGACTTAATAGAGGTGTATAAAATTATGAAAGGCATAGATAGGGTGAACGGTGGGAAGCTTTTCCCCGGGTCGGTGGTGACGTTCACGAGGGGTCATAGGTTCAAGGTGAAGGGGGGGGAGGTTTAACACAGATATCAGAAGGACATATTTCACACAGAGGGTCGTGGGGGCCTGGAATGTGTTGCCGGGCAAGGTGGTGGAGGCGGACACACTGGGAACGTTTAAGACTTATCTAGACAGCCATATGAACGGAGTGGGAATGGAGGGATACAAAAGAGTGGTCTAGTTTGGACCAGGGAGCGGCGCGGGCTAATTGTTCCTGGTTTCTCGTTTCAAGGCTTCATTCTATGATCATCTTGCTGGTGCCAGTACAGAGTGAGACTGCGGATAGTTGGGAACCTGTCTCGGGGGCAGGGAATTCATATGGTGTTCGTGGAAGTGGAAATGACTAGGGTTGGGAAGCATTTTCCGATCGGGGCCATTGTGATCTCCTGGACTCGTTTCGATCGCCTCAGGGGGTCGGAGAGGAATTTCCCAGATTTTTTTTCCCCATATTGGCCCTGGGGTTTTTCACTCTGGGTTTTCGCCTCTCCCTGGAGATCACATGGTCTGGAATGGGGGAGTGGGGGTAAGTTAATAGGTTGTAATGAACAAAGCATCGTAGCTGTGAGGGACAGCTCGGTGGATAGGATATTGGTATGTAGATAGGCTGGAAAATTGGGCGGGGATCCTGGATTCAGGATTCAATCCTGGACCGGGGAGCGGCGCAGGCTTGGAGGGCCGAAGGGCCTGTTCCTGTGCTGTATTGTTCTTTGTTCTTTGATTCTATGAACCGTGGATGATCGGGGAAATTGTTAGTCTAGTCAAAAAGAAAAAGGATGCATACATGAGGTCTACGCAATTAAAAACTGATGAAGCATTTGACGAATACAGGGAAAGTAGAAAAGAGCTCAAACTGGGAGTTAGGAGGGCAAGAAGGGGTCTCGAAATGTCCTTGGCAGACAGGATTAAGGAGAATCCCAAGGCATTTATACCTATATTAGAAATAAGAAGGTGGCTAGAGGAAGAGTGGTCCACTTAAGGACAAAGGAGGAAAATTATGTGTAGAACCAAAGGAAGTGGGTGAGATCCTTAATAAGTACTTTGCATCAATATTCACAAAGGAGAGGGATACATTGATTGATTGTGTCTTGGAGGGGTGTGTAAAACCTTTAGAACACGTCATCATTACGAGGGAGGAAGTGTTAGGTGAATTAAAAAGCATTATGGTAGACAAATCCCAGGGCAGATAGCATCTATCCTAGATTACTGAGGGAGACAAGAGATGAAATTGCTGGGCCTCTAACAGAAATCTTTGTTTCTTCGTTGGCCACTGGTGAGGTACCAGAGGATTGGAAGATAGCCAATGTTGTCCCATTATTTAAGAAGGGTAGCAAGGGTAACTGAGTAATTATAGGCCAGTGAGCTTTACATCAGTGATAGTGAAACTGTTAGAGAAGATTCTTAGAAATGGGATCTATACACATTTCGAACTGAATGGTCTTGTTAGCGACAGACAGCATGGTTTTGAATGTGGGAGGCCATGTCTCACTAATTTAGTTGAGTTTTTTGAGGAAGTGACAAAAAAGGTTGTGGATGTTGTCGACATGGACTTTAGTAAGGCATTTGACAAGGTCCCTCGTGACGGGCTGGAGCAAAAGATTAAATCTCACGGGATCAGTGGTGAACTAGCGAGGTGGATTCAGAACTGGCTTGACCATAGAATGATGTGGAAATGCTGGCGTTGGACTCGGGTAAACACAGTAAGATGTCGAACAACACCAGGTTAAAGTCCAACAGGTTTATTTGGTAGCAAAAGCCACTAGCTTTCGGAACAGGCTGTTCCTTCGTCAGGTGGGTGGGAGTTCTGACCACAAACAGGGCACAAAGACACAAAATCAATTTACATGAATAATGATTGGAATGTGAGTCTTTACAACTAATCAAGTCTTAAAGGTACAGACAATGTGAGTGGAGGGAGCATTAAAAGGTTAAAGAGATGTGTATTGTCTCCAGACAGGACAGCGAGTGAGATTTTGCACATCCAGGCAAGTTGTGGGGGTTACAGATAGTGTGACATGAACCCAGTATCCCGGATGAGGCCATCCTCATGTGTGCAGAACCTGGCTATCAGTCTCTGCTCAGCGACTCTGCTGTCGTGTGTCGTGAAGGCCGCCTTGGAGAACGCTTACCCGGAGATCAGAGGCTGAATGCCTGTGACCACTGAAGTGCTCCCCAACAGGGAGAGAACAGTCTTGCCTGGTGATTGTCGAGCGGTGTTCATTCATCCGTTGTCGTAGCGTCTGCATGGTTTCCCCAATGTACCATGCTCGGGACATCCTTTCCTGCAGCATAACAGGTAGACAACGTTGGTCGAGTTGCAAGAGTATGTACCGTGTACCTGTGGATGGTGTTCTCACGTGAGATGATGGCATCCGTGACGATGATCCAGCACGTCTTGCAGAGGTTGCTGTGGCAGGGTTATGTGGTGCCGTGGTCACTGTTCAACATGTCATTGCTGAAGACGAACATCTCTGGTTGGATTTAATCTCAGTTGTTTGGGTGTAATCTCAGTTGTTTGGGTTTAATCTCAGTTGTTTGGGTGTAATCTCAGTTTGTTTGGGTTTAATCTCAGTTTGTTTGGGTTTAATCTGAGTTGTTTAGGTTTAATCTCAGTTTGTTTGGGTTTAATCTGAGCTGTTTAGATTTAATCTCAGTTGTTTGGATTTAACCTCAATTTCAGAGTCTCCCACCCTCCCCCCTCCTCTAACCTAAAACAAAGGACTCGGAGTGAGAGCAGGTCAGCTTTTTTTTCTCTCTTTTGTTTCTTATCAAGGGAAGTTAGCAGGGATGTCAGTGCAGGCAGTGCAATGTTCCTCCTATGGGATGTTTAAGGTGAGGGACACCAGTAGTGTCCCAGCTGAGTACACCTGCAGAAAGTGCATCCAATTCCAGGTCCTTGAAGACCGTGTCAGGGATCTGGAGCTGGATGAACTTCGGATCATTCGGGAGGCAGACGTGGTCATAGATAGAAGCTTCAGGGATGTAGTTACTCCAAAGAATGAAGATAGATGGGTGACGGTGAGAGGGGCTGGGAGGAAGCAGTCAGTGCAGGGATCCCCTGTCGTCGTTCCCTTCGGCAACAAATATACTGCTTTGGATACTGTTTGGGGTGGGCTACCAGTGGTAAGCCACGGTGAACGGATCTCCAGCACTGAGTCCGTCCCTGTGGCTCAGAAGGGAAGGGGGGAGAACAGGAGAGCAATAGTCATTGGGGACTCGACAGTTAGAAGGACAGATAGGAGGTTCTGTGGCAGCGAAAGAGACTCACGGATGATATGTTGCCTCCCGGGTGCCAGGGTCCGTGACGTCTCGGACCGTGTTTTCAGGATCCTTAAGGGGGAGGGGGAACAGTCACAAGTCGTGGTACACATCGGTACCAACGACATAGGTAAGAGAAGGGACGGGGATTTAAAACAGGAATTTAGGGAGCTAGGGTGGAAGCTGAGAGCCAGGACAAACCATGTTGTCATCTCCGGTTTGTTGCCGGTGCCACGTGCTAGCGAGTTGAGGAACAGGGAGAGAGTGCAGATAAACACGTGGCTGCAGAGATGGTGTAGGAGGGAGGGTTTCAGTTTCATGGATAATTGGAGGACATTCTGGGGAAGGTGGGACCTGTACAAATAGGACGGTTTGCACCTGAACCAGAGGGGCACCAATCTCCTGGGAGGGAAATTTGCTACAGCTCTTCAGGGGGGTTTAAACTAATTTGTCGGGGGGGCGGGAAAACGAGCTGTCATCCAGAAGCCAGTGTTGAGTGTAGTGAGGTACTGAGGAGGGTATCAAGGTCGCAGGAGTGTACCGGCAGACAGGAAGGTGGGTTGGGGATGGGAAAAGGAGTTGTAGTCCGGAGGTCAGTGAGTGTAGTGAGGTACTGGGAAGGGTATCATGGTCAAAGGTGGGTACCAGCAGACAAGAAGGTGGGTTGAAGTGTGTCTACTTCAATGCAAGGAGCATCCGAAATAAGGTAGGTGAACTTGGGGCGTGGATTGGCACTTGGGACTACGATGTTGTGGCCATTACGGAGACATGGGTAGAACAAGGACAGGAATGGTTGTTGGAAGTTCCAGGGTATAGATGTTTCAGTAAGTGTAGGGTAGCTGGTAAAAGAGGTGGAGGAGTGGCACTGTTAATCAAGGAGAGTGTAACGACTGCAGAAAGGCATTTTGAAGGGGATCTGCCTACAGAGGTAATATGGGCTGAGGTTAGGAATAGGAAAGGAACGGTCACGTTGTTAGGAGATTACTATAGGCCCCCAAATAGTAATAGAGATGTGGAGCAAGAAATTGCTAAGCAGATTATGGATAGGTGTGGAGGTCACAGGGTAGTTGTCATGGGGGACTTTAACTTTCCAAATATTGATTGGAGCCTTTATAGGTCGAATAGTTCGGATGGGGCAGTTTCTGTGCAGTGTGTGCAGGAGGGGTTCCTGACACAATATGTGGATAAGCCGACAAGAGGTGGGGCCACATTGGATTTGGTAATGGGAAATGAACCGGGCCAAGTGTTGGATTTGGTTGTGGGAGAGCACTTTGGAGATAGTGACCACAATTCGGTGTCTTTTGTTATTGCAATGGAGAGGGAGAGGGCCATGCGGCAGGGCATAGTTTACAATTGGGGGAGAGGTAATTATGATGCAATCAGGCGGGAATTAGGAAGCATAGGATGGGAACAAAAATTGTCAGGGAAAGGCACTAATGAAAAGTGGAACTTTTTCAAGGAACAAATACTGCGTGTCCTTGATAGGTATGTCCCTGCCAGGCAGAGAGGAAATGGCCGAGTGAGGGAACCATGGTTCACAAAAGAGGTGGAATGTCTTGTCAAGAGGAAGAAGGAAGCGTATGTAAGATTGAGAAAACAAGGTTTAGTTGGCTCGATGGAGGGTTACATGTTAGCAAGAATTGAGCTGAAAAAGGGGCTTAGGAGAGTTAGGAGGGGGCATGAGAAGTCCTTGGCGGGTCGGATCAAAGAAAACCCCAAGGCTTTTTACTCTTATGTGAGGAATAAAAGAATGACCAGGGTGAGGTTGGGGCCGGTCAAGGACGGCAATGGGAATTTGTGCATGGCGTCAGAAAAGATAGGAGAGGTGATGAATGAATACTTTTCTTCGGTGTTTACCAAGGAGAGGGGCCATGTTTTTGAGGAAGAGATGGTGTTACAGGCTGATAGGCTGGAGGAAGTAGATGTTCGGAGGGAAGATGTACTAGCAATTTTGAATAAACTGAAAGTTGATAAGTCCCCTGGGCCTGATGAAATATATCCTAGGAGTCTTTGGGAGGCAAGGGATGAGATAGCAGAGCCTTTGGCATTGATCTTTGCGTCCTCACTGTCCACGGGGGTGGTGCCAGAGGACTGGAGAGTGGCGAATGTGGTTCCTCTGTTTAAGAAAGGCAATAGAAATGACCCTGGTAATTATAGGCCGGTTAGTCTTACTTCGGTGGTCGGTAAGTTGATGGAAAAGGTCCTCAGGGATAGGATTTACGACCATTTAGAAAGATGCAGCTTAATCCGGGATAGTCAGCACGGATTCGTGTAGGGTAAGTCTTGCCTCACAAATTTGATTGAATTCTTTGAGGAGGTAACTAAGTGTATTGATGAAGGGAGAGCAATTGATGTCGTATACATGGATTTTAGTAAGGCGTTTGATAAGGTTCCCCATGGTAGGCTCATGAAGAAAGTAAGGAGGTGTGGGATAGAGGGAAATTTGGCCGATTGGATAAGTAACTGGCTATCTCATAGAACACAGTAAGAAGTCTCACAACACCAGGTTAAAGTCCAACAGGTTTATTTGGTAGCAAATACCATTAGCTTTCGGAGCACTGCCCCTTTGACAGTTGGAGTGGATATCTGCTCTCAAACAGGGCATACAGAGACACAAAATCAAGTTACAGAATACTGATTAGAATGCGAATCTCTACAGCCAACCAGGTCTTAAAGATACAGACAATGTGAGTGGACTTGCAGAAGTCTTGCCCTGTTATGCAAGTTTATGCAGAGGGCTTGCCTCCTGGACTTGCAGAATCTCACTGGCTGTCCTGTCTGGAGACAATACACATCTCTTTAACCTGTGCTTAATGCTCCCTCCACTCACATTGTCTGTATCTTTAACGGCACAACATCAAAGGCCGATGGGCCTGTATTGTGCTGTACTGTTCTATGCTCTATCTCGCCAAAGCCATCCCCACACCCCCACTTCTTGCCTTCAAACAACCACACTCCTCAGAAGACAAACACGGGACACGGTGGACAGAGTACCCTTCGTTGTCCAGTACTTCCCCGGAGCGGAGAAGCTACGACATCTCCTCCGGAGCCTTCAACATGTCATTGATGAAGACGAACATCTTGCCAAGGCCATCCACAATCACGGATAGATGGATTCCTGATCGGTCAGGGAATTAGGGGTTATAGGGATCAGGCGGGTAAGTGGAACTGATCCACTTCAGATCAGCCATGATCTTATTGAATGGCGGGGCAGGCTCGAGGGGCTAGGTGGCCTACTCCTGCTCCTATTTCTTGTGTTCTTATCCCCACACCCCCACTTCTTGCCTTCAAACAGCCGCACAACCTCAAACAGACCATTGTCCGCAGCAAACTACCCAGCCTTCAGGAGAACAGTAACCACAACCCTGCCACAGCAACCTATGCAAGACGTGCCGGATCATCGACATGGATGCCATCATCTCACGCGAGAACACCATCCACCAGGTACACGGTACATACTCTTGCAACTCGACCAACATTGTCTACCTGTTACGCTGCAGGAAAGGATGTCCCGAGGCATGGTACATTGGGGAAACCATGCAGACGCTACGACAACGGATGAATGAACACCGATCGACAATCACCAGGCAAGACTGTTCTCTCCCTGTTGGGGAGCACTTCAGCGGTCACGGGCATTCAGCCTCTGATCTCCAGGTAAGCGTTCTCCAAGGCGGCCTTCACGACACACGACAGCGCAGAGTCGCTGAGCAGAGATTGAGATGTGCAGGAGAGGTTTTTTGCACAAGGTGGTGGGGGTCTGGAATGCACTGTCAAGTGAAGTGGTTGAGGCAGTTACGTTAGCCACATTTAAGACTTGATAGGCATATGAACAAACAGGGAATAGAGGGATATAAGTGATGTGATTGGCTTGGGTGGTGGGATGCTGTCAGATGGTCATTGTAGTCTCTACCGGCCGAATGGCATCCTTCTGCACTTTTGGGGTTCTATGTTCTATTCCATGTTCTAGTCAGAGCACACTGTGTTTAACCCAGGGAGGATGGTGCGCATTGGATCGTGCGGTGTGTAACCCAGGGATGATGAAGCCGGTGAGATCAAATAGTTTGTAATGCACCGGAGGAGAACCGGTGGATGCGGTGTTTTTGGATTTCCAAAAGGCGTTTGATAAGGTGCCCCATAAAAGGCTGCTGAAGAAGATTAGGGCACACGGAGTTGGGGGTAGTGTGTTAAAGTGGATTGGGGACTGGCTATCCGACAGGAAGCAAAGAGTCGGAATAAATGGGTGTTTTTCCGGTTGGAGGAAGGTAACTAGTGGCGTGCCGCAGGGATCGGTACTCGGGCCGCAACTATTTACCATTTATATAGATGATCTGGAGGAGGGGACGGAGTGTAGGGTAACGAAGTTTGCAGACGACACAAAGATAAGTGGAAAAGTGAATCGTGTGGAGGACGGAGAAGATCTGCAGAGAGACTTGGACAGGCTGAGTGAGTGGGGGAGGATATGGCAAATGGAGTATAACGTTGATAAATGCGAGGTTATACACTTTGGAGGAAATAATAACAAATGGGATTACTATCTCAATGGAAACAAATTAAAACATGCTACCGTGCAAAGGGACCTGGGGGTCCTTGTGCATGAGACGCAAAAGCCCAGTCTGCAGGTACAACAGGTGATCAAGAAGGCAAATGGGATGTTGGCCTATATTGCGAGGGGGATAGAATATAAAAGCAGGGATGTCTTGATGCACCTGTACAGGGCATTGGTGAGGCCGCAGCTGGAATACTGTGTGCAGTATTGGTCCCCTTATATGAGGAAGGATATATTGGCATTGGAGGGAGTGCAGAGAAGGTTCACCAGGTTGATACCGGAGATGAGGGGTTTGGATTATGAGGAGAGGCTGAGGAGATTGGGTTTGTACTCGTTGGAGTTTAGAAGGATGAGGGGGGATCTTATGGAGACTTATAAGATAATGCGGGGGCTGGATAGGGTGGAGGCGGAGAGATTCTTTCCACTTAGTAAGGAAGTTAAAACTAGAGGACACAGCCTCAAAATAAAGGGGGGTCGGTTTAAGACAGAGTTGAGGAGGAACTTCTTCTCCCAGAGGGTGGTGAATCTCTGGAATTCTCTGCCCACTGAGGTGGTGGAGGCTACCTCGCTGAATATGTTTAAAGCGCGGATGGATGGATTCCTGAGCGGTAAGGGAATTAAGGGTTATGGGGATCAGGCGGGTAAGTGGTACTGATCCACGTCAGATCAGCCATGATCTTATTGAATGGCGGGGCAGGCTCGAGGGGCTAGATGGCCTACTCCTGCTCCTATTTCTTATGTTCTTATGAAGAGCCAAAGGGCCTGTTCCTGTGCTGTACTGTTCTTTGTTCTTTTGTTCAAGTCGATGACCATTTTGTTGACATTGAGGGAGAGATTATTGTCGTCGTACTAATTCTATCTCTTCCCTGTACTCCGTCTCTCATTGTTTGAGATCCGACGCACTACGGTGGTGTCATCAGCAAATGTGAAAATCAAGTTGGAGGGGAATTTGGCCACACAGGTGTATAAGGAGTATAGTAAGGGGCTGAGGACACAGCCTTGTGGGGTACCAGTATTGAGGATAATCGTCGTGTTGTTGCCTATTCTTACTGATTGCGTTCTGCGGGTTAGGAAGTTCAGGATCCTGTCACAGAGGGTGGAGCCAAGCCCCAGGCCATGGAGTTGAAGGCTGAGCTGGAGTTGATAAATAGGAGTTTGACATAGGTGTCTTTGTTATCTAGGTGTTCCAGGGTTGAGTGCAGGGCAAGGGAGATGGCATTTGCTGTGGACCTGTTGCAGCGGTAGGCGAATTGTAGCGGATCCAGGCAATCTGGGAGGCCAGAATTGTTTCGTGTCATGATCAACCTTTCGAAACATTTCATAGTAATGGATGTCAAAGCCACTGGGCAATCATCATTAAGGTACGCTGCCTGGCTTTTCTTTGGTACCGAGATGATGGTCATCATCTGTGTCTGTGTGGAGTTTGCACATTCTCCTCGTGTCTGTGTGGGTTTCCTCCGGGTGCTCCGGCTTCCTCCCACAGTCCAAAGATGTGCGGGTTAGGTTGATTGGCCATGCTAAAAAATTGCCCTTAGTGTCCTGGGGTGCGTAGGTTAGAGGGATTAGTGGGTAAATATCTAGGGATATGGGGGTAGGGCCCGGGTGGGATTGTGGTCAGTGTAGACTCGATGGGCCGAATGGCCTCTTTCTGTACTGTAGGGCTTCTAAGATTCTAAGATCTTGAAGCAGATAGGGACCACAGATTTGATTTGATTTATTATTGTCACATGTATTAGTATACAGTGAAAAGCATTCTTTCTTGCGTGCTATGCAGACAAAGCATACTGTTCATAGAGAAAGAAAGGAGAAAGTGCAGAGTATCATTAAAATGGTGATAGACTGGAAAGTGTTGTACTAAGGAATCTGGATGTCCTTCTACACCAGTCACTCAAAACAAGCAATGATTATCTCTTTTATGATAAGTGAATCAAATTTGGTCTACATCTGTCAGTCTTTGCCAGAAAAGAATAGACATCTTCATTACCATTGACCAGAGACTGAAAGGGACCAACGGCATGGTAGCACAGTGGTTCACACTGCTGCCTCACAGCACCAGGGATCTAGGTTCAATTCCAGTCTCAGGTCATTGTCTGTGTGGAGTTTGCACGTTCTCCACGTGTCTGCGTGAGTTTCCTTCAGGTGCTCCGGTTTCCTCCCACAGTCCAAATGAATCCCGCCACCACCGACAAACAGGGACAGGCATGTGTACCATTTACAAGAGGTCTCATCTCACTGATACTATTCCCCACAGATTACACATTGGTTGATTTCACTGGCTCCATTCTCCCCAGGTAACACACTGTCAAATCTCACTGGTAACATCCTCCTAGGTTTACACACTATCTGATCTCACTGGCTCCATTCTCCCCAGGTTGACCATTATCCCATCACACAGATTCCATCCTCCCTGGGTCACACATTGTGATCTCATTGACTCTACCCTCCACAGATTGGACACTATCCAATCTAACTGGCTCCATCCTCCCTGCATTACATATTGTCCTATCTCATTGCCTCCATCCTCACCGGGTTGGACACTTTTCAGTCTCACTGGATCCATCCTCCGTTGGTTACCCACTAATTGATCTTACTGGTCCATCCTATGGGTTACACAACATCCAATCTCACTGGCTCTAAACTCCCCGGGTTACACACTGTCTGATCTCACTGACTCCATTGCCCTGGGTTTCCTCAATCGTCTCTCAATTACATTGTGTCCGACCTCAATGCCTCAAAACTCACCAGATTACACTCTACCCAATCTTGCTGGCTCCATCCTCTCTGCATTACAAACTGTTTGATCTCACCGGCTCCATCATTCCTGGGTTACACACCGCACGATCCAATGCGCACCATCCTCCCTGGGTTACACACACTGTGCTCTGACTAGAACATGGAATAGAACATAGAATCCCTACAGTGCAGTCTTTAATCCTCCTAATTTGCACATGTTTAGACACTAATGGTAAATTTAGCATGGCAAATCCACCTAACCTGCCGGGTTACACAATTATTCATCTCCATGGCTCCATCCACAGTGACTTTTAAGGGGTGGCTCCATACAATAGTGACTTTTAAGGGGTGTCTGAACAATTACATGAATAGGAGGCAATAGAGGGATATGGTCCCCGGACGGGTAGGCGGTTTTAGTTCAGTTGGGCAGCATGGTCAGTGTAGGCTTGGAGGCCGAAGGGCCTGTTCCTGTGCTGTAATGTTCTTTGTTCCTAGTCACTCGGAGAGGATGGAGCTAGTGAGATCAGACAATGTGTAACCCTTGGAGGATGAAGCCAGTGAGATCAAAACTGTGTCTAACCTGGGGAGTTTAGTGCCAGTGCGATTGAAATATGGATAACCTGGGGTGAATGGAGGCAGTGAGATCAGACAGTATGTATCCCGGGAAAGGACGGAATTGGGGGAGATCATACGCTATGTAACCCGGGATAAAGCTACCGAGATCAGACAGTTTAAAACCCAGGCAGTATTGAGCCAGAGAGATTAGTGTGTCACCCCAGGAGGACAGAGCCAGTTTGTACATTCTCCCTGTGTCTACATTGGTTTCCTCCCACAGTCCAAAGGCATGCAGATTAGGTGGACATGCCATGCTAAATTTACCCTAGTGTCCAAAATGTGTACATTAGGGGGATTAGTAGATCAATGCCTGGGGGTTGGCTTGCGTGGAATGCTGTTCTGAGGGTCGCTGCAGTCTCTCGGCCGAATGGCCTCCTTCTGCACTGTGAGGATGCTACGTTCCCTTGCATGTTCTAGTGAGAGTACACTGCGTGTAACCCGGGAAGGATGTAGTTCGTTGGGTCGTGTTGCATGTAACCGAGGGATGGTGGAGCCAGTGAGATTAGACAGTTTGTAATCCAGAGACGATAGAGCCAGTGTGATTGTACAGCATGTAACCGAATGGGAGGATAGATCCAGTGAGATTGAACAATGTCTAACCCGGGGAGAATGGAGCCAGTGTGATCTGACAATGAAACCCAGGAGAATGGAGTCAGTGAGATCAGACAGTGTGTTACCCAGGGAGGATAGAGCCTGTTAAATTGGACAGTGTCCAATCCGGAGAGGATGTGGCCGGTGAGATCGGACAGTGTCCAACCTGGGAAGGATGGAGTTAGTGCGATCAATTAGAGTGTAACTCGGGGAGGAATGAGCCATTAAAATCAGAATGTGTAACCCTAGGAGATGGATCCAGTGAGATCAGACATTATGCAATCTGCGGGGAATGATACCAGTGAGATGAGACATCTTGTAAATGATACACATGCCTGTCACTGTTTGTCGGTGGTAGAGGGATTGAATGTGGTCACAATCAGACAAGCTTCTTTGTCCTGTTTGGTGTCAAGCTTCTTGAGTGTTGATGGAGCTGCACCCATGCAAACAAGTGGAGAGTGTTCCTTCACACTCCTGACTTGTGCTTTGTAGATGGTGAACAGATTTTGGTGAATCAGGTGAGTTACGCGCCACAAGATTCATAGAACCTGACATACCAGACTTTCTGGATCAAATGGCATATTTGCTCTTTTCACCCGAAATGTAACCCGAGGAGGATGGATCAATGAGATCAGACCATATGTATTTCACCAGGAGGACAGATCCATAAATCGGACAGTGAAACCTGGAGAGAGTGCAACCAGTGAGATCAGACAGCGTATAGCCTGGGAGGATGGAGCCAGTGAGATCAGACAGCGTATAGCCTGGGAGGATGGAGCCAGTGAGCTCAGACAGTCTGACATTCTGGGAGGATGGAGTCAGTGAGATCAGTCAGTGTTGCATCCTGGGAGGGTGGAGTCAGTGAGCTCAGATAGTGTTACATCCTGGGAGGATGGAGTCAGTGAGCTCAGACAGTCTGACATTCTGGGAGGATGGAGTCAGTGAGATCAGTCAGTGTTGCATCCTGGGAGGGTGGAGTCAGTGAGCTCAGATAGTGTTACATCCTGGGAGGATGGAGTCAGTAAGATCAGATCATATCAATTTCACCAGGAGGACAGATCCAGAAATTGGACAGTGTGAAACCTGGAGAGAGTGGAACCAGTGAGATCAGATTGTATGTATTCCAACAGGAGCTGTGACCAGCGGTGTGCCTCAGGGATCAGTGCTGGGTCCAATGTTATTTGTTATTTATTATTTATATTAATGATTTGGATGAGAATTCAGGAGGCATGGTTAGTAAGTTTGCAGATGACACCAAGATGATGCATTTTGGTAGATTGAATCAGAGCAGGACTTACTCAGTTAATGGGAGGGCGATGGGGAGAGTTACAGAACAAAGAGATCTAGGGGTACAGGTTCATAGCTCCTTGAAAGTGGAGTCACAGGTGGACAGTGGTGAAGAAGGCATTCAGCATGCTATGTTTCATTGGTCAGAACATTGAATACAGGAGTTGGGACGTCTTGTTGAAGTTGTACAAGACATTGGTAAGGCCACACTTGGAATACTGTGTTCAGTTCTGGTCACCCTATTATAGAACGGATATTATTAAACTAGAAAGAGTGCAGAAGAGATTTACTAGGATGCGACCGGGACTTGATGGTTTGAGTTATAAGGAGAGGCTGGATAGACTGGGATTTTTTCTCTGTTGCGTAAAAGGCTGAGGGGTGATCTTACAGAGGTCTATGAAATAATGAGGGGCACAGATAGCTAGATAATCAATATCTTTTCCCAAAGGTAGGGGAGTCTAAAGCGAGGGGGCATGGGTTTAAGATGAGAGGGGAGAGATACAAAAGTGTCCAGAGGGGCAATGTTTTCACACAGAGAGTGGTGAGTGTCTGGAACAAGCTGCCAGAGGTAGTAGTAGAGGCAGGTACAATTTTGTCTTGTAGAAAGCAGTTAGACAGTTACATGGGTACAAAGAACAAAGAAAACTACAGCACAGGAACAGGCCCTTCGGCCCTCCAAGCCTGCACCGACCATGCTGCCCGACTGAATTAAAACCCCCCAGCCTTCCGGAGATCATATCCCTCTATTCCCATCCTATTCATGTATTTGTCCAGACACCCTTTAAAACTCACTATTGTATCTGCTTCCACTACCTCCCTGGCAGTGAGTTCCAGGCACCCACCACCCTCTGTAAAAAAAACTTGCCTCGTACATCTCCTTTAAACCTTGCCCCTTGCACCTTAAACCTACTTCTATCAGGTCGCCCCTCAACCTCTGTCGTTCCAGTGAGAACAAACCGAGTTTCTCCAACCTCTCCTCATAGCTAATGCCCTCCATGCCAGGCAACATCCTGGTAAATATTTTCTGTACCCTCGCCAAAGCCTCCTCATCCTTCTGGTAATGTGGCGACCAGAATTGCAAGTGCGGCCGATCTAAGGTTCTATAAAGCTGCAACATGACTTGCCAATTTTTAAACTCAGTGCCCCAGCCGATGAAGGCAAGCATGCCATATGCCTTCTTGACTACCTAGTCCACCTGCGTTCCCACTTTCAGTGACCTGTGTACCTGTACACCCAGATCCCTTTGCCTATCAATACTCTTAAGGATTCTGCCATTTCCTGTATCTTTCCTATCTTTATTAAACCTTCCAAAATGCATTACCTCGCATTTGTCCGGATTAAACTCCATCTGCCATCTCTCCGCCCAAGCCTCCAACCGATCTATATCCTGCTGTATCCTCATCGAAACCCTACAGTGCAGAAGGAGGCCATTCGGCCCATCAAGTCTGCACCGATCACAATCCCACCCAGGCCCTACCCCCAAATATTTACCCGCATCTCAGGACTCTAAGCGGCAATTTTTTTTTAACCTAACCCGCACATCTTTGGACTGTGGGAGGAAACCGGAGCACCCGGAGGAAACCCACGCAGACACGAGGAGAATGTGCAAACTCCACACAGACAGTGACCCAAGCTGGGAATCGAACCCAGGTCCTTGGAGCTGTGAAGCAGCAGTGCTAACCACTGTGCTACCGTGCCGCCCAATCTGGTGGTCCTTTGATGGTCCTCATCGCTATCCGCAAATCCACCAACATTTGTATCATCCGCAAACTTACTAATAAAACCAGTTACATTTTCTTCCAAATCATTTATATATATTACGAACAGCAAAGTTCCCAGCACTGATCCCTGAGGAACGCCACTTGTCACAAATCTCCATTCGGAAACGCACCCTTCCACTGCTACCTTCTGTCTTCTTTGACCTAGCCATTCTGTATCCACCTTGCCAGCTCACCTCTGATCCCATGCGACTTCACCTTCTGCACCAGTCTGCCATGAGGGACCTTGTCAAAGGCCTTACTGAAGTCCATGTAGACATCATCCACTGCCCTACCCTCATCAATCATCTTTGTCACTTCCTCGAAAAACTCGATCAAGTTAGTGAGACATGACCTCCCCTTCACAAAACCATGTTGCCTCTCGCGAATACGTCCACTTATTTCCAAGTGGGAGTAAATCCTGTCTCGAAGAATCCTCTCCAATAATTTCCCTACCACTGACATAAGGCTCACTGGCCTGTAATTACCTGGATTATTCTTGCTACCCTTCTTAAACAAAGGAACAACATTGGCTTTTCTCCAATCCTCTGGGACCTCCCCTGTGATGTGGAGATGCTGCATTCTAATCAGTATTCTGTAACTTGATTTTGTGTCTCTGTGCACTGTTTGAGAGCACATTTCCACTCCATCTGACGAAGGAGCAGCGCTCTGAAAGCAATGGTATTTGCTACCAAATAAACCTGTTGGACTTTAACCTGGTGTTGTTAAAACTCTTACTGTGACCTCCCCTGTAGCCAGTGAGGATACAAAGATTTCCCTCAAGGCCCCAGCAATTTCCTCCCTTGTCTCTCTCAGTATTTTGGGGTATATCCCATCAGGCCCAGGGGACCTGTCGACCTTACCGTTTCTCAAGAACCCCAATACCTCCTTTTTGATCTCAACATGACTCAAACTATCTACACACCCTTTCCCAGATTCATCATCCACCAAGACCTTCTCTTTGGTGAATACTGACGCAAAGTACTCATTTAATACCGCGCCCATTTCCTCTGGCTCCACGCATGGATTCCCTCCCCTGTCCTTGACTGGGCCAACCCTCTCCCTGGCTACCCTTTTGCTCTTCATAAATGTATGAAAAGCCTTGTGATTTTCCTTAATCCTGCTGGCCAATGATTTTTCATGACCCCTTTTAGCCCACCTTATTCCTTGCTTAAGCTTCTTTCTAATTTCCTTGTATTCCACACTTACTTCGTGTGATCCCATCCCCTGGGCCTGATGAAATGTATCCTAGGATTCTTTCGGAGGCAAGGGATGAGATTGCAGAGCCCTTGGCTTTGATCATTGGGTCCTCACTGTCCACGGGGGTGGTGCCAGAGGACTGGAGAGTGGCGAATGTTGTTCCTCTGTTTAAGAAAGGGAATAGAAATGACCCTGGTAATTATAGACCGGTTAGTCTTACTTCGGTGGTTGGTAAATTGATGGAAAAGGTCCTTCGGGATGGGATTTACGACCATTTAGAAAGATGCGGATTAATCTGGGATAGTCAGCACGGATTCGTGAAGGGCAAGTCGTGCCTCACAAATTTGATTGAATTTTTTGAGGAGGTAACTAAGTGTGTTGATGAAGGTAGGGCAGTTGATGTCACATACATGGATTTTAGTAAGGTGTTTGATAAGGTCCCCCATGGTCGGCTTATGATGAAAGTAAGGAGGTGTGGGATAGAGGGAAAGTTGGCCGATAGGATAGGTAACTGGCTATCTGATCGAAGACAGAGGGTGGCGGTGGATGGAAAATTTTCGGACTGGAGGCAGGTTGCTAGCAGAGTGCCACAGGGATCAGTGCTTGGTCCTCTGCTCTTTGTGATTTTTATTAATGACTTAGAGGAGGGGGCTGAAGGGTGGATCAGTAAATTTGCTGATGACACCAAGATTGGTGGAGTAGTGGATGAGGTGGAGGGCTGTTGTCGACTGCAAAGAGACATAGATAGGATGCAAAGCTGGGCTGAAAAATGGCAAATGGAGTTTAACCCTGATAAATGTGAGGTGATTCATTTTGGTAGGACTAATTTAAATGTGGATTACAGGGTCAAAGGTAAGGTTCTGAAGACTGTGGAGGAACAGAGAGATCTTGGGGTCCATATCCACAGATCTCTAAAGGTTGCCACTCAAGTGGCTAGAGCTGTGAAGAAGGCCTATAGTGTGTTAGCTTTTATTAACAGGGGGTTTGAGTTTAAGAGCCGTGGGGTTATGCTGCAACTGTACAGGACCTTGGTGAGACCACATTTGGAATATTGTGTGCAGTTCTGGTCACCTCACTATAAGAAGGATGTGGAAGCGCTGGAAAGAGTGCAGAGGAGATTTACCAGGATGCTGCCTGGTTTGGAGGGTAGGTCTTATGAGGAAAGGTTGAGGGAGCTAGGGCTGTTCTCTCTGGAGCGGAGGAGGCTGAGGGGAGACTTAAGAGGTTTATAAAATGATGAAGGGGATAGATAGAGTGAACGTTCAAAGACTATTTCCTCGGGTGGATGGAGCTATTACAAGGGGGCATAAATATAGGGTTCATGGTGGGAGATATAGGAAGGATATCAGAGGTAGGTTCTTTACGCAGAGAGTGGTTGGGGTGTGGAATGGACTGCCTGCAGTGATAGTGGAGTCAGACACTTTAGGAACATAAGCGGTTATTGGATAGGCACATGGAGCACACCAGGATGATAGGGAGTGGGATAGCTTGATCTTGGTTTCAGATAAAGCTCGGCACAACATCGGGGGCCGAAGGGCCTGTTCTGTGCTGTACTGTTCTATGTTCTATGTTCCTCTCCTTGACAAATGCTTCCTTTTTCTCTTTGACTAGGCTCACAATATCTCTTGTTATCCAAGGTTCCCAACACTTGCCATACTTATCCTTCATCCTTACAGGAATGTGCCAGTCCTGAATCCCTGTCAACTTACACTTGAAAGCCTCCCACATGCCAGATGGTGATTTGCCCTCAAACATCTGCCCCCAATCTACATTCTTCAGTTCCTGCCTAATATTGTTGTACTTAGTCTTCCCCCAGTCCTTAACTTGAGGACTACACTTTTCCTTATCCATCAGTACCTTAAAGCTTACTGAGTGTGGTCACTGTTCCCTAGCTGCTCCCCTACTGAAATGTCGACTACCTAGCCGGGCTCATTCTCCAATACCACGTCCAGTATGGCCCCTTCCCTAGTTGGACTATCGACATACTGTTTCAAGAAGCCCTCCTGGATGCTCCTTACAAACTCTGCCCCATCCACGCCCCGAGCACTAAGTGAGTCTCAACAACCCTGTTTTACACCTTGCCAAAATCTGCCTACATATCTGTTTCTCTATCTTTCGCTGGCTGTTGGGCAGCCAAACAGAGATGGGTTATAGACATTGCAAGAGGGAGGATGGACGGGGGATAGAGAAGGGGAGAGCTCAGACCAAAGGATTGAGATGTGTTTACTTTAATGCCAGGAGTATAGTGAATAAAGGGGATGAGCTCAGAGCGTGGATCGATGCCTGGCAGTGTGATGTGGTGGCCATTACGGAGACTTGGATGTCTCAGGGTCAGGACTGGATACTCCAGGTGCCGGGATTCAATGCTTCAGGAGGACAGAGAGGGAGGCAAGAGAGGGGGTGGAGTGGCACTGCTGATCAGGGATAGTGTCACAGCTGTAGAGAAGATGTATGCTGTGGAGGGATAGTCTACAGAGTCTCTGTGGCTGGAAGTTCGGAGTGGGAAGGGGCCAATCACTTTTCTGGGAGTTTTCTATAGGCCGCCCAATAGTAACAGGGAGGTGGAGGAGCTGTTAGGGAAACAGATCCTGGAGAGATGCAGTAATAGCAGAGTTGTTGTGATGGGAGACTTTAATTTCCCAAACATAGATTGGAATATCCCTAGGGTAAGGGGATTAGATGGGGAAGAGTTCGTTCGGTGTGTTCAGGAGGGTTTCCTGACACAGCATGTGGACAAGCCTACAAGAGGAGAGACTGTACTTGATCTGATACTGACCAATGAACCTGGACAGGTGTCAGATCTCAGTGGGAGAGCATCTTGGGGATAGCGATCATAACTCTATCTCCTTTATGCTTGCATTGGAAAAAGAGAGGATCAGGCTAGCTAGGAAAGCGTTTATATGGAGTATGGGGAAATATGAAGACAGAAGGCAGCAAATTAGAGGAGTAAATTGGAAGGAGGTATTCTCGGGGAAATGTACTGAAGAGACGTGGCAGTTTTTCAAGGAATGTCTGTCTAGAGTTCTACAGGACAACGTTCCGAGCAGACAGGGAGGTGTTGGTAGGTTAAAGGAACCGTGGTGCACGAAAGCTGTGCAGGACCTAGTCGCGAAGAAAAGGAAAGCGTACAAAAGGTTCAGAGACTTGGTGAAGATAGGGATCTGGATGAGTATACGGCTTGTAGGAAGGGACTAAAGAAGGAAATTAGTAGAGCCAGAAGGGGTCACGAGAAGGCCTTGGCAGGTAGGATTAAGGAGAACCCTAAGGCGTTCTATAAATATGTGAAAAGTAAAGGATGAGACGTGACGGAATAGGGCCTATAAAAGGTGAAGGCGGGAAAGTCTGTACGGAACCAGTAGAAATGGCAGAGGTGCTGAATGAGTATTTTGCCTCGGTTTTCACAGAGGAAAAGGACCTGGGCGGTGGACTGAAAAGATTCAGTATGTGGACTTTAAGAAAGAGGTTGTGTTGGGATCTTTGAATGGCATCAAGATAGATAAGTCGCCGGGTCCGGATGGGATGTGCCCCAGGTTACTGTGGGAGGCGAGGGAAGAGATTGCTGAGCCTCTGGCGATGATCTTTGCGTCGTCGATGGAGACGGGAGAGGTGCTGGAGGATTGCGGATGTGGTTCCTATTTTCAAGAAGGGAAATAGGGATAGCCCAGGAAATTATCAACCAGTGAGTCTAACCTCAGTGGTTGGTAAGCTGATGGAGAAGATCCTGAGGGACAGGATTTATGAGCATTTAGAGAGGTTTAGTATGCTCAAGAATACTCAGCACGGCTTTGTCAAAGGCAGATCGTGCCTTACGAGTCTGGTGGAGTTCTTCGAAAATGTGACTAAACACATTGACGAAGGGAAAGCGGTAGATGTGGTTTATATGGATTTTAGCAAGGCGTTCGATAAGGTCCCCCATGCAAGGCTTCTAGAAAAAGTGAGA
Source organism: Mustelus asterias (assembly GCF_964213995.1). Lineage (NCBI taxonomy): Eukaryota > Metazoa > Chordata > Chondrichthyes > Carcharhiniformes > Triakidae > Mustelus > Mustelus asterias. The sequence continues at coordinate 44,278,590 of NC_135808.1, forward strand.
GGGCATGGAATCCAAGGTGCTGCTGCCCTGTGGATCCAGAACTGGCTTGCCCAAAGGAGGCAGAGAGTGTGTATAGATGGGTCTTTTTCTAAATGGGGGCCATGTTTTTGAGGAAGAGAAGGTGTTACAGGCTAATAGGCTGGAGGAAATAGATGTTCGGAGGGAGGATGTCTTGGCAGTTTTGAATAAACTGAAGGTCGATAAGTCCCCTGGGCCTGATGAAATGTATCCTAGGATTCTGTGGGAGGCAAGGGATGAGATTGCAGAGCCTTTGGCGTTGATCTTTGGGTCCTCGCTGTCCACGGGGACGGTGCCAGAGGACTGGAGAATGGCGAATGTTGTTCCTCTGTTTAAGAAAGGGAATAGAAATGACCCTGGTAATTATAGACCGGTTAGTCTTACTTCGGTGGTTGGTAAATTGATGGAAAGGGTCCTTAGGGATGGGATTTACGACCATTTAGAAAGATGCGGATTAATCCGAGATAGTCAGCACGGATTCGTGAAGGGCAAGTCGTGCCTCACAAATTTGATAGAATTTTTTGAGGAGGTAACTAAGTGTGTTGATGAAGGTAGGGCAGTTGATGTCATATACATGGATTTTAGTAAGGCGTTTGATAAGGTCCCCCATGGTCGGCTTATGATGAAAGTGAGGAGGTGTGGGATAGAGGGAAAGTTGGCCGATTGGATAGGTAACTGGCTGTCTGACCGAAGACAGAGGGTGGTGGTCGATGGAAAATTTTCGGATTGGAGGCAGGTTGCTAGCGGTGTGCCGCAGGGATCAGTGCTTGGTCCTCTGCTCTTTGTGATTTTTATTAATGACTTAGAGGAGGGGGCTGAAGGGTGGATCAGTAAATTTGCTGATGACACCAAGATTGGTGGAGTAGTGGATGAGGTGGAGGGCTGTTGTAGGCTGCAAAGAGACATAGATAGGATGCAAAGCTGGGCTGAAAAATGGCAAATGGAGTTTAACCCTGATAAATGTGAGGTGATTCATTTTGGTAGGACAAATTTAAATGTGGATTACAGGGTCAAAGGTAGGGTTCTGAAGACTGTGGAGGAACAGAGAGATCTTGGGGTCCATATCCACAGATCTCTAAAGGTTGCCAGTCAAGTGGATAGAGCTGTGAAGAAGGCATATAGTGTGTTAGCTTTTATTAACAGGGGGTTTGAGTTTAAGAGCCGTGGGGTTATGCTGCAACTGTACAGGACCTTGGTGAGACCACATTTGGAATATTGTGTGCAGTTCTGGTCACCTCACTATAAGAAGGATGTGGAAGCGCTGGAAGGAGTGCAGAGGAGATTTACCAGGATGCTGCCTGGTTTGGAGGGTAGGTCATATGAGGAAAGGTTGAGGGAGCTAGGGCTGTTCTCTCTGGAGCGGAGGAGGCTGAGGGGAGACTTAATAGAGGTTTATAAAATGATGAAGGGGATAGATAGAGTGAACGTTCAAAGACTATTTCCTCGGGTGGATGGAGCTATTACAAGGGGGCATAACTATAGTGTTCGTGGTGGGAGATACAGGACGGATATCAGGGGTAGGTTCTTTACGCAGAGAGTGGTTGGGGTGTGGAATGGACTGCCTGCAGTGATAGTGGAGTCAGACACTTTAGAAACATTTAAGCGGTTATTGGATAGGCACATGGAGCACACCAGGATGATAGGGAGTGGGATAGCTTGATCTTGGTTTCAGATAAAGCTCGGCACAACATCGTGGGCCGAAGGGCCTGTTCTGTGCTGTACTGTTCTATGTACTGTTCTATGTTCTAAATGGAGGTCGGTCACCAGTGGTGTGCCCCAGGACCCTTGCTGTTTGTCATTTTCATAAATGACCTGGATGAGGAAGTGGAGGGATGGGTTGGTAAGTTTGCCGACGACACGAAGGTTGGTGGGGTTGTGGGTAGTCTGGAGGGATGTCAGAAGTTACAGAGGGACATAGATAGGAAGCAAGACTGGGCGGAGAAGTGGCAGATGGACTTCAACCCAGATAAATGCGTAGTGGTCCATTTTGGCAGGTCAAATGGGATGAAGGAGTACAATATTAAGGGAAAGACTCTTAGTACTGCAGAGGATCAGAAGGACCTTGGGGTCGGGGTCCATAGGACTCTAAAATCGGCCCCGCAGGTGGAGGTAGTGGTTAAGAAGGCGTATGGTGTGCTGGCCTTTATCAATCGAGGGATTGAGTTTAGGAGTCCGAGGATAATGATGCAGCTATACAAGACCCTCGGTAGACCCCATTTGGAGTACTGTGCTCAGTTCTGGTTGCCTCACTACAGGAAGGATGTGGAAATAATTGAAAGGGTGCAGAGGAGATTTACAAGGATGTTGCCTGGATTGAGTGGCATGCCTTATGAGGATAGGCTGAGGGAGCCCGGTCTTTTCTCCTTGAAGAGACGTAGGATGAGAGGAGACCTAATAGAGGTATATAAGATGTTGAGAGGCATCGATCGGGTGGACTCTCAGAGGCTTTTTCCCAGGGTAAGCGGGAGGCTTACTCCGAGACTGCTACGAGAGGACACAGGTTTAAGGTGCTGGGGGGTAGGTACAGGGGAAATGTGAGGGGGGAGTTTTTCACACAGAGGGTGGTGGGCAAGTGGAATCAGCTGCCGTCAGTGGTGGTGGAGGCAAACTCAATCGGGACTTTTAAGAGACTCCTGGATGAGTACATGGGACTTAATAAGATGGAGGGTTATAGGTAGGCCTCGAAGGTAGGGATATGTTCGGCACAACTTGTGGGGCCGAAGGGCCTGTTTGTGCTGTAGTTTTTCTATGTTTCTATAGTAAGCCCCCAACATTGTGACTACACCCTTCCTATTCCTGAGCTCTACCCATATTGCCTCACTGTTTGAGCGCTCCGAGGTGTCCTCCCGCAGTACAGTTGTGATATGCTTCCTAATCCGTAGCGCAACTCCCCCACCCCTTTTGCATCCCCCTCTATCCCGGGTAAGATGGGTATAGAGGGATATGGGCCAAATGCGGGCAACTGGGATTAGTTTGGTGGTCTTAAAAAAAAAAAGGGTGGCATGGACAAGTTGGGCTGAAGGGCCTGTTTCCATGCTGTAAACCTCTATGACGAGCACAGATCCAGAAATTGGACACTGTGAAACCTGGGAAGATGGAGCCAGTGAGATCAGACCTTATGTATTTCAATAGGATAACAGATCCAGAGCTTGGACTGTGAAACCTGGAGAGAATGGAACCAGTGAGATCAGACAGTGTAAGCCAGGAGTTTGAACTATGGGCAACCTGGGGTGGATGGAGTCAGTGAGATGAGACCCCCAGGTTGGATGTAGATCAGTTGGTGTGTAACCTGGGAAGGATGAAATTAGGGAGATCATATGATATGTAACCTGGGGTGGAGGAGCTAAAGAGTTCAGACAGTTTAAAACCCCACAGGATTGAGCCAGTGAGATCTCACAGTGTGTCACCCCGGAGGACGGAGCCATAGAACCATAGAACATTACAGCACAGAAACAGGCCTTTTGGCCCTTCTTGGCTGTGCCAAAACATTTTTCTGCCGAGTCCCACTGACCTGCACCTGGACCATATCCCTCCACACCCCTCTCATCCATGTACCTGTCCAAGTTTTTCTTAACTGTTTTTCTTAAATGTTAAAAAGCTTTCATCTGGCAGCTCATTCCACACTCCCACCACTCTCTGTGTGAAGAAGCCCCCCCTAATATTCCCTTTAAACTTTTCCCCCTTCACCCTTAACCCATGTCCTCTAGTTTTTTTTTTCCCCCTCGCCTCAGTGGGAAAAGCCTGCTTGCATTCACTCTATCTATACCCATCATAATTTTATACACCTCTATCAAATCTCCCCTCATTCTTCTACGCTCCAGGGAATAAAGTCCCTATTCAACCTTTCTCTGTAACTCAGTTTCTCAAGTCCCGGTAACATCCTTGTAAACCTTCTCTGCATTCTTTCAACCTTATTAATATCCTTCCTGTAATTAGGTGACCAAAACTGCACACAATACTCTAAATTCGGCCTCACCAATGTCTTATACAACCTCACCATGACATTCCAACTCTTATACTCAATACTTTGATTTGTGAAGGCCAATGTACCAAAAGCACTCTTTACAACCCTATCTACCTGTGACGCCACTTTTAGGGAATTATGTATCTGTATTCCCAGATCCCTCTGTTCTACTGCACTCTTCAGTGTCCTACCATTTACCTTGTATGTTCTACCTTAGTTTGTCGTTCCAAAGTGCAACACCTCTCACTTGTCTGCATTAAACTCCATCTGCCATTCTTCAGGCCATTTTTCTAGCTGGTCTAAATCCTTCTGCAAGCTTTGAAAACCTTCCTCACTGTCCACTACACCTCCAATCTTTGTATCATTAGCAAATTTGCTGATCCAATTTACCACATTATCATCCAGATCATTGATATAGATGACAAACAACAATGGACCCAGCACTGATCCCTGTGGCACACCACTAGTCACAGGCCTCCACTCAGAGAAGAAATCCTCCACAACCACTCTCTGGCTTCTTCCATTGAGCCAATGTCTAATCCAATTTACTACCTCTCCATGTATACCTAGCGACTGAACCTTCCTAACTAACCTCCCATGTGGGACCTTGTCAAAGGCCTTACTGAAGTCCATGTAGACAACATCCACTGCCTTCCCTTCATCCACTTTCCTGGTAACCTCCTCGAAAAACTCTAATAGATTGGTTAAACATGACCTATCACACACAAAGCCATGTTGATTCTCCCTAATAAGTCCCTGTCTATCCAAATATTTGTAGATCCTATCTCTTAGTACTCCTTCCAATAATTTACCTACTACTGACGTCAAACTTATCGGCCTATAATTTCCTGCATTACTTTTTGAGCCTTTTTTAAACAACGGAACAACATGAGCTATCCTCCAATCATCCGGCACCTCACCCGTGGATACCGACATTTTAAATATATCTGCCAGGGCCCCTGCAATTTCAACACTAGTTTCCTTCAAGGTCTGAGAGAATACCCTGTCTGGTCCTGGGGATTTATCTACTCTGATTTGCCTCAAGACAGCAAGCACCTCCTCCCCTTTAATCTGTATAGGTTCCATGACCTCCCTACTTGTTTGCCTTATTTCCATAGCCTCCATGTCAGTTTCCTTAGTAAATACGGATGCAAAAAACCCATTTAATATCTCCCCCCCCATTTCTTTTGGTTCCATACATAGCCGACCACTCATCTTCGAGAGGACCAATTTTATCCCTGACTATTCCTTTGCTCTTAATATGCCTCTTGAAGCTCTTAGGATTATCCTTCACCTTGTCTGCCAAAGCAAACTCATGTCTTCCTTCAGCCCTCCCGATTTCTTTCTTAAGTAGTTTCTTGCATAGAATCATAGAAACCCTCCAGTACAGAAAGAGGCCATTCGCCCCATCGAGTCTGCACCGACCATAAGCCCATACAGGACCTACCCCCATATCCCTACATATTTACCCACTAATCCCTTTACCTATGCATCCCAGGACACTAAGGGCAATTTTTTTTTTGCATGGCCAATCAACCTAACCCGCACATCTTTGGACTGTGGGAGGAAACTGGAGCACCCGGAGGAAACCCACAGAGACACGAGGAGAATGTGCAAACTCCACACAGACAGTGACCCAAGCCGGGAATCGAACCCAGGTCCCTGGAGCTGTGAAGCAGCAGTGCTAACCACTGTGCTCCGGCACTTTTTATACTCCTCAAGCATCTTATTTTCTCCCTGTTGCCTGTACATGTCATGCATCTCTCTCTCCTTTATCAGAGTTCCAATATCCCTCGAGAACCAAGGTTCCTTATTCTTATTCACTTTGCCTTTTATCCTGACAGGAACATACAAACTCTGCACTCTCAGAATTTCTCCTTTGAAGGCCTCCCACTTACCAATCACGTTCTTGCCAGAGAACAGCCTGTCCCAATCCACGCTTTTTAGATCCTTTCTCAGTTCTTCAAATTTGGCCTTTTTCCAGTTTAGAACCTCAACCCGAGGACCAGATCTATCTTTATCCATGATCAAGTTGAAACTAATGGCGTTATGATCACTGGAACCAAAGTGTTCCCCTACACACCTTCCGTCACTTGTCCTAACTCGTTTCCTAATAGGAAATCTAACATTGCATCCTCTCTAGTTGTTACCTCTATATATTGATTTAGAAAATTTTCCTGAACACATTTTACAAACTCTAACCCCTCTAGACCTTTAACAGTATGGGAGTCCCAATCTATATGTGGAAAATTAAAATCCCCTCCTATCACAACTTTGTGTTTCCTGCAGTTGTCAGCTATCTCTCTGCAGATTTGCTCCTCCAATTCTCGCTGGCTATTGGGTGGTCTATAATACACCCCCATTAATGTGGTCATACCTTTCCTGTTTCTCAGCTCCACCCATATGGCCTCGGTAGACAAGCCCTCTAATCTGTCCTGCCTGAGCACTGCTGTAACATTTTCCCTGACAAGCAGTGCCACCCCACCCCCCCCCCCCCACCTTTCATCCCTCTGCCTCTATCACGTCTGAAACATCGGAACCCTGGAACATTGAGTTGCCAGTCCTGCCCCTCCTGTAGCCAAGTTTCACTAATGGCTATAATGTCATAATTCCATGTGTCAATCCACGCCCTCAGCTCGTCTGCCTTCCCCACAATACTCCTGGCATTGAAATAGACACAACTCAGAAGATTATTACCACCACACACAACCCTTCTATTTGTGATTTTGCATGAACTATTAACATCATTTATTTTCACCCCCGCTCCACTATCTGCTCTGGCACTCTGGTTCCCATCCCCTTGCAAATGTAGTTTAAACCCTCTCCAATAACACCAGCAAACCTCCCTGGTCCCCTTGTAGTTCAGGCGTAACCCGTCTCTCTTGTACAGGTCCCACCTGCCCCAGAAGAGGTCCCAATGATCTAGAAATCTGAAACCCTGCCCCCTACACCAGTTCCTCAGCCACGTGTTCATCCGCCTGAGCATCCTACTCTTACCCTCACTGGTACGTGGCACAGGTAGCAATCCTGAGATTACTACCCTCGGGGTCCTGCTTTCTAACTTCCTACCAAGCTCTCTATATTCACTCTTCAGGACCTCCTCACTCTTCCTTCCTACGTCATTGGTACCGATGTGTACCATGACATCTGGCTGATCACCCTCCCACTTCAGAATGCTGTGCACGCGATCAGAGACATCCCTGACCCTGGCACCCGGGAGGCAACAAACCATCTGGGAGACTCTGTCACGACCACAGAAGCTCCTGTCTGTACCTCTGACTATCGAGTCCCCTATCACTACCGCTCTCCTCTTCTTCCACCCTCCCTTCTGCGCTGCAGAACCAGACTCAGTGCCAGAGATCCGGCTGCTGCAGCTTGCCCCAGGTAAGGCATCCCCCACAACAGTATCCAAATCGGTATACCTGTTGTGGAGGGGAATGGCCACAGGGGAACCCTGCTCTGCCTGCCCTTTCCCTTTCCCTCGCTTGACGGTAACCCAATTACCTGTGCCTTTGGCGTAACTGCCTCCCTGAAGCTACTATCTATAAACTCCTCATTCTCCCGAATGATCCGGAGGTCATCCAGCTCCTGCTCCAGTTCCCTAACGCGGTTTGTTAGGAGCTGCAGCTGGATGCACCTCCTGCAGGTGTCATTGTCAGGGACACCGGAGGTTTCCCTGACTTCCCACATCCTGCTCCCTCTCACTCCGCTGCCCGCTCACAACTCTGCCCGCTGGATGGAGTGGCCTACTTTTTAAACCCTTCCGCGCGCCACTGGCTGACGTCAGGCGCCTGCGCAGTCTCGCATTCCACTCGCTGCCTCCCTTGCTCCAACTCAAAAAATTCACTGGAGCCTACTTCCGGTTTTACACTCCCGGCTGCCTTAGAGAGAAAGAAAAACTCTGAAAAAAAGAGTAAGTTAAAAATGCCTCTTACCTACTAGCTCTCCTCACTTGAACCACCACTCTAGCTGCTCCTCTGGAACAGTTTGTACATTTCCCCCCCATGTTGGTTTCCTCTGGGTTCTCTGGTTTCCTCCCATAGTCCAAAGGTTAGGTGGACTTGCCATGCTAAATTTAACATTAGTGTCCAAAGATGTGTAAATTAGGGGATTAGTTTGGGGGTGGGCCTGGGTGGGATCCTTTGTCGGAGGGTCGCTGCAGCCGCTATCAGCTTAATGGCTTCCTTCTGCACTGTAGGGATTCTATGTTCTATTCCATGTTCTAGTGAGAGCACACTGTGTTTAACCCAGGGAGGATGGAGTTTGTTGGATCATGTTGTGTGTAACCCAGCGATGATGGAGTCAGTGAGATCTGTCGGTGTGTAATCCCAGGATGATAGAACCAGTGAGATCAAACAGTGTACGCCCCTGGGAGGATAGAACCGGAGAGATCAGACAGCATGTTACCCAGGGAGGAGCTCGAGTAAAATCTTGTCTTTAAACCAGTTTGTGGCAATCCTTGGAAGCACTTAAAGATGCCCAGGGAGGATGGACCCGAGATTGTGTAACCTGGGAAGGATGGAGCTCGTGGAATCAGTCAGTATGTTTCACAGGAAGGATTTGTTCATTAGACAGTAAGGATACTCTAGTAGCAAGCAATAAAAGTACTAATTTCACTAAGTAATGTTTTAAGAAAGAAACTTCATCCCACCATCTCTTGGGCCATGCTCTGGGCCACAAATACTCTCCACAATCCCCATCAGATTGTCAATTGACCCTCACAGTATTTTACCATTGCTTACAATTTAACAGATTCCCCTTTTTCTTCAAATTAATTTTAGGTAACCACACTCCAATATTCGCAACAATTTTCCAGTACCCACACTCTTTTTAGTAAAACAGCTGGATAAATTGTAGATTTGCAACAACCCAGTTTAGCTTTGAAACCTCCTTGTTTTCCAGTATTCGTTTAACGTTGGCCAAATCAATTCTCAGTCACTTTTCTGTTACACATTGCCACATAACATTCAATTGGTACCTTCTTTCTTGATACCTTCTTACCTCAAAAAATAATTCTATTAATGTGCCAGACAGATATATCCTCAAATCTATTGCCTCCACTAAAGCTTGGGGTTTGGCCACCAATGTACTTTTGACCACGCTTTTTATTTTCTTTGCTTCCCGAGCCAAGGGGCAACATTTTCCTTCATTACCACCAAGAATATTATGAAACTGGCACTGATCGAATGCCCATCTGGTAGATTGGCATAATGAAGCGCCATAAACACAATTAACTTCATGTCTACCGGTTCTCCCAGTGCCAGGAATTTAATTCACATTCCTCTAGTTTCAGATTGTTTAAAGTTTTATTTGCCTACAAGATCTCTGACTGAAGCACGTCAACATATTATATTGCTCTAGGACATTATAGCTCCCATCCAGTATTGCCTGCGGGCATAGCAAATTTAACTATCTTATCATACTCCTCAACAATTCAGTTTCTTTTCGTTGGCTGGTTCCCCTTTTCTTCAACCAAGAGAGTGCCACTCTTTTCTGGTTATGGGAATGGAGTCAATGCTGTCTCGATATCCCTGTTGGTTCATCAGTTACCACGGATTTGCGTTATTAAGGCCAAGATATCGAAAAGCACTGGCAGCTTGACTCTCTACTTTAAATTTAATCTTGAACCTATTAATCACCCTCTTTTCAAATTTGTCTGTGCCACCCCATAGAAAGTCATCAACATGCATTACAAAAACTCCTGCAATTTTTCCTTCAAACTTCTAATAGCACATTGCAGGATCCAGTTTTAATTGGACACAGATGGTTTTCATCAATATGGATCATACAGAAAAATACCAAACCCTTGATGCACATTTGTTCAGTTTTCACAACTGTGTAGTACCTGCCTCTTTCCGTGGCTTCAAAAAAACTTTTCTTTGAAATGTTTCGCCCTGCAGAAATGCTACATTGATATCTAACGACTTACATTCCCAATTATTAGGCTAGGATGATGATAAAATTTTTCAGTGTCACTTTCCCCACTGTGGGTGAATCAATCCTAATATCTCTCCCTCCAAGTTTTCCTCATACCCACAGGCTACTACTAATCTGATCTTTGCTTTATAAGTCCCATCTTGCAAAAATTTCTCTGTTCAAACCCACCGATGGGACCGCGCACGCTGCCCTTTGTCTGATACCTCAATGTACACCCCAAATTCTTTCCAATTGTCACTTGAAATAACATCTGTACTTACGAACAAGTTGATTCCTGCAATTCTACAGGAGAGTGCCACCCTTTTGGAAGAAGTTAAAGTATTGTCATCTCCAAATTGAAAACAGGTGGAACTGTCACGTTCTTAATTTTAAATCTTTTTGATCAAAGGACCCTAAATAGATATTTAGCCAATCTTTGCCACATATAGTTCACGCACATCCAATATCTAAGACTGCACAGTTAAAAGAGTCTATCATCAGTAGATTCCTTATTGGGCTCAATTTTTCTGTGACAAAACAATGCCTTCTTGGTCCCCAAACTCCTCACTGTCAGTTTCTACATATTCTGTTCCATGTGTGGCTTCAAAGACACGGTTTCTTTTTGGGCAATTCACTAAAATGATATGGGAATGGCACTGAAAGCAGTGATTCACCATCCCTTTACCATTTCTTTGGTTTAAATGTCTTTTATCATCCTCCCATGTGCATCTTCTATCTCCATTATGAAACTGGTTATATCCAGTTTCAACGTCAGGTCTGTTATTAGTGGAACTGCCTCTGTTTAGGGGCCTTCATGGACCATTTGATCGAACATGCTGCTGAGTTAGCATTGAATCCTCCACTCTTGGTGCTTTGGCATTGCGATTTGAATTGAAGAAAGTGGCAGAGAATGATTGTTTCCCAAAAAAATTATTTAATGCTTTTACCATTTGATCAAAGAGGGACTTTGTTCCCTCAAATTGTACTCCCATCATTACCAGAAGACTATCCATCTGAGACAGACATGCAGAGTGGAACAATTTAAGGCCAATACTACATGTGGAATCTCCGACTTAAATTTCATTCCAACCCTTATTGAGTTACATAATATATTCCTCCAAGCATTAAGGTAGACAAATTCCCAGGGCCAGATTTCATCTGTCCGAGATGACTGAGGAAGATGAGAGGAAATTGCTGGGCCTCCATCAGAAATCATTGTTTCCTCGTTGACCACAGGTGAGGTCCCAGAGGATTGGAGGATAGCCAATGATGTCCCGTTATTTAAGAAGGGTAGCAAGGATAACCTGGGAAATTATAGGCCTTTGAGCTTGACAACAGTGATAGTGAAATTGTTGGAGAAGATTCTTAGGCATAGGATCTATACACATTTGGAACTGAATGGTCTTATTAGTGACAGACAGCATGGTTTTGTACGAGGGAGGTCATGTCTCACTAATCTGATTGAGTTTTTTGAAGAGATGACAAAAATGATTGTTGAGAAAAGGGCCATGGATGTGGTCAACATGGACTCTGACAAGGTCCCTCATGGCAGCCTGGTGCAAAAATTTAAATCACACGGGATCAAGGGTGAACGAGCAAGATGGATTCAGAACTGGCTTGGTCATAGAAGACAAAGTAGCGGTGGAAGGGTGTTTTTTCTGAATGGAGATCTGTAACTAGTGGTGTTCAGGGTCCGGGTCCATAGGACTCTGAAATCGGCCCCGCAGGTGGAGGAGGTGGTTAAGAAGGCGTATGGTGTGCTGGCCTTTATCAATCAAAAGATTGAGTTTAGGAGTCCGGGGATAATGATGCAGCTATATAATACCCTCGTCAGACCCCACTTGGAGTACTGTGCTCAGTTCTGATCGCCTCACTATAGGAAGGATGTGGAAAAGATTGAAAGGGTGCAGAGGAGATTTACAAGGATGTTGCCTGGATTGAGTGGCATGCCTTATGAGGATAGGCTGAGGGAGCTCGGTCTTTTCTCCTTGGAGAGACGAAGGATGAGTGGAGACCTAATAGAGGTGTATAAGATGTTGAGAGGCATAGATCGGGTGGACTCTCAGAGGCTTTTTCCCAGGGTGGAAATGTCTGCTACGAGAGGACACAGGTTTAAGGTGCTGGGGGGGTAGGTACAGGGGAGATGTTAGGGGTACGTTTTTCACACAGAGGGTGGTGGGCGAGTGGAATCGGCTGCCGTCAGTGGTGGTGGAGGCGAACTCAATAGGGTCTTTTAAGAGACTCCTGGATGAGTACATGGAGCTTAATAGGATGGAGGGTTATAGGTAGGTCTAGAAGGTAGGGATGTGTTCGGCACAACTTGTGGGGCCGAAGGGTCTGTTTGTGCTGTAGTTTTTCTATGTTTCTATGTTCCTCCGGGATCAGTGCGGGGGCCTCTGTTGTTTGTAATATATATAAATTACTCGGAAGAAAATGTAGCTGGTCTGATGAGCAAGTTTGCGGATGATACTAAGATTGCTGGAGTTGCGGATAGTGATGAAGATTGTCAGAAAATACAGCAGGATGCAGATAGGCTGGAAAAATGGGCATTGAAATGGCAGATGGAATTTAATCCGGACAAATGCGACGTGATTCATTTTGGTAGATCCAATTCAGGTGGGAGCTATAAAATACATGGCAGAACCAACAGGAGCATCGACACACAGGGAGTACAGGTCCACAAATCCTCAAGTGGCAGCACAGGTAGAAAGGTGGTGAAGAAAGCACATGGCATGCTTGCCTTCATTGGACAGGGCATTGAGTATAAAAGTTGGCAAATTATGTTACAGTTATATAAAACGTTGGTTGGCCACATTTGGAATACTGTGTCCAATTCTGGTCACCACACTACCAGAAGAACAAAGAAAATTGCAGCACAGGAACAGGCCCTTCGGCCCTTCAAGCCTGCACTGACCATTCTGCCTAACTGAACTAAAACCCCCAACCCTTCCAGGGACCATATCCCTCTATTCCCATCCTATTCATGTATTTGTCAAGACGCCCCTATCGTTTCCGCTTCCATTACCTCCCCCGGCAGCGAGTTCCAGGCACCCACCACCCTCTCTGGGTAAAAAACTTGCCTCGTACATCTCCTTTAAATCTTGCCGCTCGTACCTTAAACCTATACCCCCTAGTAATTGACTCTTCCCTGGGAAGAGTCCTGGGAAAAAGCTTCTGACTATCCACTCTGTCCATGCCCCTCATAATCTTGTAGACTTCTATCAGGTCGCCCCTCAACCTCCGTCGTTCCAGTGAGAACAAACCAAGTTTCTCCAATCTCTTCTCATAGCTAATGCCCTCCATACCAGGCAACATCCTGGTAAACCTTTCCTGTACCCTCTCCAAAGCCTTCCACATCCTTCTGGTAGTGTGGCGACCAGAATTGAAGACTATATTCCAAGTGCAGCCTAACTAAGGTTCTATAAAGCTGTATGTACAGGTCCTCCAAGTCCAGAAGGATGTGGAGGCTTTGGAGAGACTGCAGAAAAGGTTTACCAGGATGTTGCCTGGTATGGAGGGTATTAACTATGAGGTGAGATTGAATAAACTGGGATTGTTCTCCCTGGAAAGATGGAGGCTGAGGGACAACCTGATAAAAATTTATCAAATTATGAGGGGCATAGATAAGGTGAACAGTTGGAAGCTTTTTCCCAAGGCAGAAATAACAATTACTGTGGGAGGAAACCGGAGCACCTGGAGGAAACCCATGCAGACATGGGGAGAATGTGCAGACTGCACTCAGACAATGACCCAAGCCGGGAATCGAACCTGGGTCCCTGGCGCTGTGAGGCAGCAGTGTTTGCCACTGTGCAGTATACTGTGAGTACATCCTTCAGTACTGTATTGAGTTGGACGATCAGCCATGATCGTGATGAGCAGGCTCAAAAGGGCCGAATGAGCTCCTCCTATCTTCTATGTCTCTACGTACAAGGGTATACAAGTTCAAGGTAAGGAAGGAAAGGTTCAGTGAGATGTGCGGGGGTACGTTTTTTACACAGAGGGTGGTGAAGCCTGGAATGCACTGCCAAGTGAGGTGGCTAAGACAGACACACTAGTGACATTTAAGACTTATCTGGATAGACACATGAACAGGCGGGGAATAGAAGATAGGACAACGTGATCGGCACAGGCTGGGTGGGCCGAAGGGCCTGTTCCTCTGCTGTACTGTTCTTTGTTTTTCTTGGACTGGTATTCTTGTCTTCTAATCCTGTCCAAAATAATCCACCCTTCACAATTCTCCAGAAACACATTTTTTTGCAAAACTTATCGAGATATTTCAACAGGTGCTGTCACCCTTCTTCTTTATTTCGGGCATCTGCAGTCCAGTCAGAAAACACTTTGCTCCTTCGCTTTGTCACTTCTGGCTAGAAGTAAGATAAGGTCATACTTGCTTTTTCTTCAGTGTTGTAGCAACAAGGGTCCACATTTCCACTTCTGCCTTCCATTGCTAGTATGGTTCAGCATCCAAAAAGACGGGGACAATTAAACAATGTAAGTTTGCATTTACCTTCTGCCATAATCGTGTCCTGAGTCTGTGGCATCTCTCCAAGCCTTACAAAACAAACACCCAAGCTATGATGGGTTTTCCTCTGCTAACAATGTTCATCCGGCAGTAAGGATACTGCAGTAGCAAACAACAAAATAACTAATTTCACAAAGTAAATCAAAGAAAGGGATTAATAAAGAAACTTCCATTTCACCATCACTTGGACCACACCGTGGGCCACATTGCTGTTCACAATCCCCATCTGCTTTCTATTTATACTGGGTCAGCATGTCAGTTGACCATTACATTATTCTGCCTTTTCTGTATCTGTTTTAACAGGTCAGCTGACCCTCAGAGTATGGTACCATTAAATAGGATTGAGTGAGATTAGGCAGTGTGAAGTAGTGGGAGCATAGACCCAGTGAAATTGGACATTGTGAAGCCCGTGAAGGATGGAACCAGTGCGATCAGACTGTGTGTAATCTTGAAAGAATGGAACCAGTGAGATTAGGCAATATATAACCCAGGGAAGACGGAGTCAAGTGAGATCAGACAGCATGTAATTTGCGGAGCATGGAGGCAGTGAGATCAGACAGTGTGCAACCTGGAGAGGATGGGATCAGTGAAATTAGACAGTATTTAACTCTGCAGTCGGTGCGGGGATCCCCTGTGGTCGTTCCCCTTAGCAACAAGTATTCCACTTCAGATACAGGTGAGGGGGGCGACCTACCAGTGGTAAGCCGCAGTGACCAGATCGCCAGCGCTGAGTCCGTCCCTGTGGCTCAGAAGGGAAAGGGGGAGAGCGGTAGAGCTATAGTTATTGGGGACTCGTTTGTTAGAGGGATAGATAGGAGGTTCTGTGGCAACAAGAGAGACTCACGGATGGTATGTTGCCTCCCGGATGCCAGGGTCCGTGACATCTCCGACCGTGTCTTCAGGATTCTAAAGGGGGAGGGGGAACAGTCACAAGTCGTGGTGCACGTCGGCACCAAAGACATAGGTAATAGAGGGGACGGGGATTTAAAACAGGAATTCAGGGAGCTTGGGTGGAAGCTGAGAGCCAGGTCAAAACAGGTTGTCATCTCTGGTATGTTGCCGGTGCCACGGGATAGCGAGTTGAGGAACAGGGAGAGAGTGCAGTTAAACACATGGATGCAGGGATGGTGTAGGAGGGAGGGTTTCAGCAATGTGGATAATTGGAACACTTTCTGGGGAAGGTGGGACCTGTACCAACAGGACAGGGTGCACCCGAACCAGAAGGGCACCAATATCCTGGGAGGGAAATTTGCTACGGCTCTTCGGGGGGATTTAAACTAATTTGTCAGGGGGATGGGAAAAGGAGTTGTAGTCCAGAGGTCAGTGAGTGTAGTGAGGTACTGGGAAGGGTATCATGGTCAAAGGTGGGTACCAGCAGACAAGAAGGTGGGTTGAAGTGTGTCTACTTCAATGCAAGGAGCATCCGAAATAAGGTAGGTGAACTTGGGGCGTGGATTGGCACTTGGGACTACGATGTTGTGGCCATTACGGAGACATGGGTAGAACAAGGACAGGAATGGTTGTTGGAAGTTCCGGGGTATAGATGTTTCAGTAAGTGTAGGGTAGCTGGTAAAAGAGGTGGAGGAGTGGCACTGTTAATCAAGGAGAGTGTAACGGCTGCAGAAAGGCATTTCGAAGGGGATCTGCCTACAGAGGTAATATGGGCTGAGGTTAGGAATGGGAAAGGAGCCGTCACGTTGTTAGGAGTTTACTATAGGCCCCCAAATAGTAATAGAGATGTGGAGCAAGAAATTGCTAAGCAGATTATGGATAGGTGTGGAGGTCACAGGGTAGTTGTTATGGGGGACTTTAACTTTCCAAATATTGATTGGAACCTTTGTAGGTCGAATAGTTCGGATGGGGCAGTTTTTGTGCAGGAGGGGTTCCTGACACAATATGTGGATAAGCCGACAAGAGGTGGGGCCACATTGGATTTGGTAATGGGAAATGAACCGGGCCAAGTGTTGGATTTGGTTGTGGGAGAGCACTTTGGAGATAGTGACCACAATTCGGTGTCTTTTGTTATTGCAATGGAGAGGGAGAGGGCCATACGGCAGGGCATAGTTTACAATTGGGGGATAGGTAATTATGATGCAATCAGGCGGGAATTAGGAAGCATAGGATGGGAACAAAAATTGTCAGGCAAAGGCACTAATGATAAGTGGAACTTTTTCAAGGAACAAATACTGCGTGTCCTTGATAGGTATGTCCCTGCCAGGCAGAGAGGAAATGGCCGAGTGAGGGAACCATGGTTCACAAAAGAGGTGGAATGTCTTGTCAAGAGGAAGAAGGAAGCGTATGTTAGGTTGAGAAAACAAGGTTCAGTTGGCTCGATGGAGGGTTACATGTTAGCAAGAAATGAGCTGAAAAAGGGGCTTAGGAGAGCTAGGAGGGGGCATGAGAAGTCCTTGGCGGGTCGGATCAAGGAAAACCCCAAGGCTTTTTACTCTTAGGTGAGGAATAAAAGAATGACCAGGGTGAGGCTGGGGCCGGTCAAGGACGGCAGTGGGAATTTGTGCATGGAGTCAGGAGAGGTGAAGACTGAATACTTTTCTTCGGTGTTCACCAAGGAGAGGGGCCATGTTTTTGAGGAAGAGATGGTGTCACAGGCTGATAGGCTGGAGGAAGTAGATGTTCGGAGGGAAGATGTACTAGCAATTTTGAATAAACTGAAAGTTGATAAGTCCCCTGGGCCTGATGAAATATATTCTAGAATTCTTTGGGAGGCAATGAATGAGATAGCAGAGCCTTTGGCATTGATCTTTGGGTCCTCGCTGTCCACGGGGGTGGTGCCAGAGGACTGGAGAGTGGCGAATGTGGTTCCTCTGTTTAAGAAAGGAAATAGAATTGACCCTGGTAATTATAGGCCGGTTAGTCTTACTTCGGTGGTCGGTAAGTTGATGGAAAAGGTCCTTAGGGATAGGATTTACGACCATTTAGAAAGATGCAGCTTAATCCGGGTTAGTCAGCACGGATTTGTGAAGGGCAAGTCTTGCCTCACAAATTTGATAGAATTTTTTAAGGAGGTAACTAAGTATGTAGATGAAGGTAGTGCAGTTGATGTCATATACATGGATTTTAGTAAGGCGTTTGATAAAGTCCCCCATGGTCGGCTTATGAAGAAAGTAAGGATGTGTGGGATAGAGGGAAGTTTGGCCGATTGGATAGGTAACTGGCTGTCTGATCGAAGACAGAGGGTGGTGGTGGATGGAAAAATTTCGGACTGGAAACCGGTTACCAGCGGAGTGCCACAGGGATCAGTGCTTGGTCCTCTGCTATTTGTCATTTTTATAAATGACTTGGAGGAGGGGCTGAAGGGTGGATCAGTAAATTTGCTGATGACACCAAGATTGGTGGAGTAGTGGATGAAGTGGAGGGCTGTTGTAGGCTGCAAAGAGATATAGATAGGATGCAGAGCTGGGCTGAAAAATGGCAAATGGAGTTTAACCCTGACAAATGCGAGGTGATTCATTTTGGTAGGACAAATTTAAATGTGGATTACAGGGTCAAAGGTAGGGTTCTGAAGAATGTGGAGGAACAGAGAGGTATTGGAGTTCATATCCATAGATCTCTGAAGGTTGCCACTCAAGTGGATAGAGCCATGAAGAAGGCCTATAGTGTGTTGGCGTTCATTAACAGAGGGTTTGAGTTTAAGAGCCGTGGGATTATGCTGCAACTGTACAGGACCTTGGTGAGACCACATTTGGAATATTGTGTGCAGTTCTGGTCACCTCACTATAAGAAGGATGTGGAGACACTGGAAAGAGTGCAAAGGAGATTTACCAGGATGCTGCCTAGTTTGGAGGGTAGGTCTTATGAGGAAAGGTTGAGGGAACTTGGGCTTTTCTCTTTGGAGCGGAGGAGGTTGAGAGGAGACTTGATAGAGGTTTATAAGATGATGAGGGGGATAGATAGAGTGAACGTTCAAAGACTATTTCCTCGGGTGAATGGAGCGGTAACTAGGGGACATAACTATAGGGTTCATGGTGGGAGATGTAGGAAGGATGTCCGAGGTAGGTTTTTTACGCAGAGAGTGGTTGGGGTGTGGAATGGACTGCCTGCAGGGATAGTGGAGTCAGAAACTTTAGGAACATTTAAGAAGCTATTGGATAGGCACATGGAGTACTTCGGGATGATAGGGAGGAAATAGCTTGATCTGGGTTTCAGACAAAGCTCGGCACAACATCGTGGGCCGAAGGGCCTGTTCTGTGCTGTACTGTTCTATGTTCTATGTTAACCAAGGGAGGATGGGGTTAAGTGAGATCAGACAGTGTGGAACCCAGGGAGGATAGGGCCAGTGAGATCTGACAGTGAAACCCAGAGGGATGTAGTCAGTGAGATTGGACAGTGTGTAGCCAGGGAGGATGGAGCCAGTGAAATCAGACAATGTGTATCCCAGGGAGGATGGAGAAAGATCAGACAGTGTATAACATAGGGACGATGGAGCCACTGATATCGGACAGTTTGTCACCCCGGGGGGATAGAGCCAATTTGCACATTCTCCACTATGTTGGTTTCCTCCACAGTTTCCAAAGATGTGCCAGTTAGGTGGACTTGCCATGCTAAATTTGCCAGTAGTGTCCAAAGTTGTGTAGATTAGGGGAATTAGTGGGTAAATGCCTGGTGGTGGGCCTGGGCCAATGCAAACTCTGTGGGTCCAATGGCCGCCTTCTGCACTGTAGGGATTCTATGTTCTATTGTATGCTGTAGTGAGATCATACTGTGTATATTTAGGGGAGGATTGAGCCAGTGAGATCAGACCTTGTGTACCCCTGACAAGATGATCCAGAGAGATCAGACAGTGTGTAACCTGGGAAAGATGGGGCCAATGAGGTAGATAGTGTGTTACCAGTGGAGGTTAGCGCCAGTGCGATTGGAACATGGGTAACCTGGGCCAGGTAGAGTCAGTGAATCATCATAGGATCACAACAGTACATAGGAGGCCATTCAGCCCATCGGGTCTGCACCAACAATGCACCTCTCTCACTAAGGGACAATTTAGCATGGCCAATCAACCTAACCTGCAAATCTTTGAAATGTAGGAGGAAACAGGAACACCCAGAGGAAACCCATGCAGATGTGCAAACTCCACAGACAGCCACCCAAGCCGGGAATTGAACCCGGGTCCCTGGCGCTGTGAAGCAGCAGTGCTAACCAATGTGCCACCATACCGCACCATGAAATAAGTGAGCTAATGAGATCAGACGGTGTGTGATGTGGTAATATAAACAGGGCCTAGTTTTAAGGCTGATAAAATTGGATATCCTAAATTAAAGAATTGGGCACATTAAAATCAAACACAGTCAAACCTCGAGCAGGCCAATTGTACAAATACACAAACATGTCTGGCCTTGACCCATCAATCACCCATCAAAGGTCGCTGCACTCTACTGATACTTAGCAGGAGGTCACTGCACATCATTGAAATGCACCGGCCTATTGTTAGAAGCCCAGATTGGGCCAGACTTTCTGTCACCGAGAGTTCCTGCAGTTACCTTATCTGATAACAGGTTACATGTAAGCAACAGCATGGAGATGGACACCTGGGTATCCACTGGGTATTGGAACTCCCTCCTGGAACCTCATTGGCCGGAAGGCAGAGAAGTTTCTGGAAAGGCAAGCAGGCAGGGGGATAAAGGGACACATTTCAGACACACCAGCAGCGAAGACTCGACAAAGGAGGTGATCTTGACCATCTGGAAGACTGACCAGAGAAGGAAGGAAGGAAGAAGCTGCCATCGAGATTCACCTTTGTGACGACAGACCAGAGGGACTCAGATAATCAGGCCTGCAGTTTAACCAAACCATCTTTGCGGGTAGTATACTTGAATCTGGGGTATCCTCTTGTTTTATGTGGGTAATTTAAGGGTTAATAGTGTTATTATTAATAAACTTGTTGAACCTTTACTTGTGTTTGTCCTTTGTCCATCTTGCAAATAAGGACACCGGGGTAAAACCTTGGAGTAAGCAAACTGGTTGAAAGTATCTGAGAATTAACAGGTACAACATTTGGCACCCCAGGCGGTCCTTCAATAAGAAGTGATACGTTGCTCCGAAGTCGAACCTTCAACCCGGTATTCTCCAACACTCCATCTGAGCCTGAATTAAGAGGGCAGGTTGCCCCACGTGACGGCCAGTCTTAAGTGAGTGAAGGATTAATACAGATTCGACCAGTAAATTGGGCCATAAACCTGGTGTCTGTAACAAGGTGGACAAACTGTGTAATTAGAACTAGTAGAATCAAGGGAATTTGGGTAAAATCTACGGGAGAATTTAGTGAAAACTGGACCCCCTACCCCGATCCCTTACCCATACCCATGTGACGAACCCTGAAAGGGAATAATTATGGCCAGTCATGCCAAATGGGAGGAAGTCCTCAGTTTATACTTGAACCATAAGAGCAAAAGGATAGTAAGGGATAAAATTGGTCCTCTTGAAGATCAGAGTAGTCGGCTATGTATGGAACCAAAAGAAATGGGGGAGATATTAAATGGGTTGTTTGCATCCGTATTTACTAAGGAAACTGGCATGGAGTCGATGGAAATAAGGCAAACAAGTAGGGAGGTCATGGAACCTATACAGATTAAAGGGGAGGAGGTGCTTGCTGTCTTGAGGCAAATCAGAGTAGATAAATCCCCAGGACCAGACAGGGTATTCCCTCGGACCTTGAAGGAGACTAGTGTTGAAATTGCAGGGGCCCTGGCAGATATATTTAAAATGTTGGTATCCACGGGTGAGGTGTCGGATGATTGGAGGATAGCTCATGTTGTTCCGTTGTTTAAAACAGGCTCAAAAAGTAATGCGGGAAATTATAGGCCGGTAAGTTTGACGTCAGTAGTAGGTAAATTATTGCAAGGAGTACTAAGAGATAGGATCTACAAATATTTGGATAGACAGGGACTTATTAGGGAGAGTCAACATGGCTTTGAGTGTGGTCGGTCATGTTTAACCAATCTATTAGAGTTTTTCGAGGAGGTTACCAGGAAAGTGGATGAAGCGATGGCCGTGGATGTTGTCTACATGGACTTCAGTAAGGCCTTTGACAAGGTCCCGCATGGGAGGTTGGTTAGGAAGGTTCAGTCGCTAGGTATACATGGAGAGGTAGTAAATTGGATTAGACATTGGCTCAATGGAAGAAGCCAGAGAGTGGTAGTGGAGGATTGCTTCTCTGAGTGGAGGCCTGTGACTAGTGGTGTGCCACAGGGATCAGTGCTGAGTTCATTGTTGTTTGTCATCTATATCAATGATCTGGATGATAATGTGGTCAATTGGATCAGCAAATTTGCTGATGATACAAAGATTGGAGGTGTAGTGTACAGTGAGGAAGGTTTTCAAAGCTTGCAGAGGGATTTGGACCAGCTAGAAAAATGGCCTGAAGAATGACAGATGGAGTTTAATGCAGACAATTGTGAGGTATTGCACTTTGGAAGGACAAACCAAGTTAGAACGTACAAGGTAAATGGTACAAGGTAAATCGGAGTATTGAGTATAAAAGTTGGAGTGTTATGGTAAGGTTATATAAGGCATTGGTGAGGCCGAATTTGGAGTATTGTGTACAGTTTTGGTCACCTAGTTACAGGAAGGATGTAAATAAGATTGAAAGAGTGCAGAGAAGGTTCACAAGGATGTTGCCGGGACTTGAGAAGCTGAGTTACAGAGAAAGGTTGAATAGGTTCAGACTTTATTCCCTGGAGTGTAGAAGAATGAGGGGAGATTTGATATAGGTGTATAAAATTATGATGGGTATAGATAGAGTGAATGCAAGCAGGCTTTTTCCACTGAGGCTAGGGGAGAAAAAAAACTAGAGGACATGGGTTAAGGGTGAAAGGGGAAAAGTTTAAAGGGAATATTAGGGGGGGCTTCTTCACACAGAGAGTGGTGGGAGTGTGGAATGAGCTGCCAGATGAAGTGGTGAATGCGGGCTCACTTTTAACATTTAAGGAAAACTTGGACAGGTTCATGGATGAGAGGGGTGTGGAGGGATATGGTCCAGGTGCAGGTCAGTGGGACTAGGCAGAAAAATGGTTCGGCACAGCCGAGAAGGGCCAAAAGGCCTGTTTCTGTGCTGAAATGTTCTAAGGTTCTAAGTGGCCCAAATGGGGACAGTGGGGTGACGCCCCGAAACCGGATCTGGGATCCGAGGGAGAGAATTGTTGGAATCATGCCCATATGGAAATGGGTAAAAGGGCTCCCAAGCTTAGGAAGGCAATTGCGATTGCTCGTTGTCTTGAACAGCTCCTTGGTAGAGAAGCGGAGATTATCCGGGTTAAACGGGACAGAGAGGCCCAGGTAACCCAACTAAAGCAGAACTTAATGAGTGCTACCACGCGCATACAACAATTGGAAGCGGAGGTCGGCACACAAGAGGAAAGGAATCAGATTAATATGATACACATGAGCCAATTCCAGGCTCATTGTGATAAAGCCTACCAAAAGGTACAGCGCTCTGTCAGTGAGAGAGAGGCTGCGCTGCAACAGGTAGAGGAAGTTGAACGTAAATGCAGCGACCTGCAGGCTGCAGTAAAAGTTTTGCACCAAGCAGGAAAAGCAAATACAGCCCGCGCATCAGACCACTCCAAATGCCTGCGTGAGATTGAAGATTTAAAATCATAACTAGCCATAAAAAGGGGTGTATGCATTCACCAATGTGTGCATTCACCACTGAAATAGGGGATAGTGACCCAAGGGTAGAGTGGGGGGATTTAGAAGAGGATGCCTGCCATTATGCAACAGCTAGCATCACTGCCGACTGGGGACCCCAACCTCCGTTCCTGGTAATGGAACCACCTAATCCGGCCACCAACCCGGAACACTCAGTCTCAGCCCCTAGTCCTATTCCCATCCCAATAACTCCAGTCACTAATCCGGCTCCCGTGCCGATGAATCCAGTCACCACCCAACGACAGAACCACAATGTGACTTATGTAACTCCATACACCATGACACAGCTCACTGACATGGCTAAAGCGATTGGAGTATTTGAACCTTCTGGGGATCCACATGCTCTCTTTGACCAGGTCACCCAATATCGTATTTTAAACGGCCTAGACGAGGTTGAAGAGGTTAAACTTATTTTGCTTTGTTTAAGTCCTGCCATCCGTTCCGCCCTATCTGAACCCCAGAATGTGGCTGGAAATGAAGGCAGCCATTCTGGCCGCCATAGGCTACAATAGGGATGACCCAGTAAAAGGCTTAAACAACTGCCAACAAAAGCGAGGGGAACACCCGACGGCCTATGCTGGCCGACTATGGAACCAATTTGTTGCGGTTTTCGGCAAATTAAATCGAGTCCAATTAAACGCACACCACCGATCCACATGGATCCGGACCCTGATAGCACACTCCACTGAGGGGAGTCAGAAAGCCTGTGAAAATTTTGACCCTGATGATAATACACACACACAAGCCTGGGCCATCCGCAAAATGACTCGCGTGTGGGAACGGGAAGTCAGACAAACAGACACCCCCAAGTCCACAAAACACGGATTGATGAACCCGATCCACACAGACCCAGCCCCAGTTTGGCGTAACGAAGGGGGAGGTGGAAACAGGGGACTGGGAAACTCACCCCCATATACCCGTGCCAAACATCGTACAGAAAACCGCAGCCCCACACAGAACCCTGATATATTCTCAACCCCAGGTACAGGGAGCAAGATAAAACCAACCCCAGATTTGCATCTCCACAAGCACAGTGTTATAACTGGGCAACCCAACCATTTTGCCCGGGACTGTAGGGCACCACCAAATTTCAGGGGACCAGCAAACCCCAAACAGCCATACACCCCTGCTGATCGCCGACACAGGAAACCACAAGGCCGCACAGGACATAGGCCCAACACCAAGAACGATATAGAGCTGAGCCAGAGGCCCACGCCCACAAGCACAGTGTTATACCTGCGGGCAACCCAACCATTTCGCCTGGGACTGTAGGACACCACCCAACTACCCCACACGACCATCTCAGCGGTTCCCCGACGATGGACCCCGACCCATGCCCCTCTCGAAGGACCGGCCCGACAAGCCACTCTAACTCACACCGTGTATCCCCAGGATCAGCACACGCACCCTCGGTTCCCACCCCAATTTACAGGGCTTTAGGAATAAAACCCCGGCCCAGGCGACCCCGACGAAAAGGATGGGGAACCCGCAAACCTTACCCTCTGTGGCACTCCCAGAACCATTTGACCTGGCGCTCATACCAGAGGTGGTAATGCAATGGGTACCTGGCAGCCAAAGCCCGCCCACATAGGTTCCCTCCACTAAGAAAGAATCAGGACATCACAGTCCAGATTGTAAATAGCTTTATCCGTCCACTGCACACATCACCCAATTGAAAAGGGTTTCTTATCTGCCCACATTATACTGCGTCATAATCTTCCGACACACCACAGTTTGGTTGTGGGATGAAGAATCTATTGTTATACTGTGCCATAGTCCTCCAACAACAAGGACACATGCCACATACCCAACATTTTATTTTCACGCTCTGCAAACTCCTTACCCCACTCAACCCCATTAACACTGATCGCCGACCAACCCTTCGTGTGACACTATTGGGCCTTTATTATTCATTTACTTATTTCTTTGTTTTTTTTAAAAAAAAGAGGGGAGTCGTACGACATTCTAGTAAAGAAAAAGAAAAGAGAATCAGGTATTAATAAGAATTAACAGGTGCTACCTTGATCTCCCCTAGAATGAACTACATATTTCTCTGCTATCTGGGACTCCTCATCTCAGACCGAACCACAGACACCACATCAACCAAAGACCAGAAGATCAGCCTACGATACCCCGGATATATGTGGTTCACCCCACCAGATGCAGGCAAATGGGAGGATGGCATCCTATAGGTACACCCCAATAAGAGTATCACCTATGGGTGTAATAACCAAAGAGTGGTGTACAGGATAGATAATGGGAGCTCTGATTACTGCTCCCTAAGGACGACCCTCACTAGTGATTGGTGGGCGTCCACTAACCATGGGTGCATGGAGCTAGCCTGTCTAGCCCATGGCCCAGAAAAAGGGCTGGAATTGGGAAAGAAGTGCCCCGGTAAGGTTATTCAGAACGAGTATATTTACTATGAAATTAAGAATGGGTTAAGACCAACTGTTAGCACACCCATCCCCACTTGTCCCGAAACCACCCCAGGGCCCCAAAATGGGATGATACTAAAACATACAGGGAAAATATTATTCGACAACACGCACTACAAATTGGTACCAGTAATGGTAGATTTAGGCGGAACACAATTACCAGACTGGTGTCCCTACCCATTTGGAAAACTGTACTTCCACTTGACCCAGAGGCTGCTAAGCCGAAAGACTGGGACACACGCGGGGGAAGAGGAGGGAAATCCTGAATGATCTGGCGACTGCATACGGAGCAGGGGTATCCACCATTGATGCACTGGATCTGGCTGATTTGGATAATAAACTCAGAGTCCTAACCCGACAAGTTAAACAGACATTGGACAGCTTAAATGAAAATGCTCGGCAAGATGCCGAGGGAGATTTGGCTGAGAATAGGGCCAGTAGAAACATCGAAAAACTACAGCACAAACAGGCCCTTCGGCCCACAAGTTGTGCCAAACACATCCCTACCTTCTGGACCTACCTATAACCCTCCATCCTATTAAGCTCCATGTACTCATCCAGGAGTCTCTTAAAAGACCCGATTGAGTTCGCCTCCACCACCCCTGACGGCAGCCGATTCCACTCGTCCACCACCCTCTGTGTGAAAAACTTACCCCTAACATCTCCCCTGTACCTACCCCCCAGCAACTTAAACCTGTGTCCTCTCGTAGCAGACATTTCCACCCTGGGAAAAAGCCTCTGAGAGTCCACCTGATCTATGCCTCTCAACATCTTATACATCTCTATTAGGTCTCCTCTCATCCTTCGTCTCTCCAAGGAGAAAAGACCGAGCGCCCTCAGCCTATCCTCATAAGGCATGCCACTCAATCCAGGCAACATCCTTGTAAATCTCCTCTGCACCCTTTCAATCTTTTCCACATCCTTCCTATAGTGAGGCGACCAGAACTGAGCACAGTACTCCAAGTGGGGTCTGACGAGGGTCTTATATAGCTGCATCATTATCCCCGGACTCCTAAACCCAATCCCTCGATTGATAAAGGCCAGCACACCATACGCCTTCTTAACCACCTCCTCCACCTGCAAGGCCAATTTCAGAGTCCTATGGACCCAGACCCCAAGGTCCTTCTGATCCTCTACCGTACTAAGAGTCTTTCCCTTTATATTGTACTCCTTCGTCCCATTTGTCCTACCAAAATGGACCACTACGCATTTATCTGGGTTGAAGTCCATCTGCCACTTCTCCGCCCAGTCTTGATTCCTATCTATGTCCCTCTGTAACTTCTGACATCCCTCCAGACTATCCACAACCCCACCAACCTTCGTGTCGTCGGCAAACTTACCAACCCATCCCTCCGCTTCCTCATCCAGGTCATTTATGAAAATGACAAACAGCAAGGGTCCCAGAACAGATCCCTGGGGCACACCACTGGTGACCGACCTCCATTTAGAAAAAGACCCATCTATCCCCACTCTCTGCCTCCTTTGGGCAAGCCAGTTCTGGATCCACCAGGCAGCAGCACCTTGGATCCCATGCCCTCTCACTTTTTCTAGAAGTCTTGCATGGGGGACCTTATCGAACGCCTTGCTAAAATCCATATAAACCACACCTACCGCCTTCCCTTCGTCAATGTGTTTAGTCACATTTTCGAAGAACTCCACCAGGGTCGTAAGGCACGATCTGCCCTTGACAAAGCCATGCTGAGTATTCTTGAGCATACTAAACCTCTCTAAATGCTCATATATCCTGTCCCTCAGGATCTTCTCCATCAGCTTACCAACCACTGAGGTTAGACTCACCGGTCGGGAATTTCCTGGGCTATCCCTATTCCCCTTCTTGAAAATAGGAACCACATCCGCAATCCTCCGGCACCTCTCCTGTCTCCATCGACGACGCAAAGATCATTGCCAGAGGCTCTGCAATCTCCTCCCTCATCTCCCACAGTAACCTGGGGTACATCCCATCCGGACCCGGCGACTTATCTATCTTGATGCCATTCAAAGATTCCAGCACAACCTCTTAAAGTCCACATACTCAATCCTTTCAGTCCACCGCACGCCCGCAGTACATCCACCCAGGTCCTTCTCCTCTGTGAAAACCGAGGCAAAATACTCATTGAGCACCTCTGCCATTTCTACTGGTTCCGTACAGACTTTCCCGCCTTCACCTTTTATAGGCCCTATTCCGTCACGTCTCATCCTTTTACTCTTTACATATTTATAGAACGCCTTAGGGTTCTCCTTAATCCTACCTGCCAGGGCTTTCTCGTGACCCCTTCTGGCTCTCCTAATTTCCTTCTTTAGTCCCTTCCTACAAGCCGTATACTCTTCTAAATCCCTATCCTCACCAAGCTCTCTGAGCCTTTTGTACGCTTTCCTTTTCTTCTCGACTAGGTCCCGCACAGCTGTCATGCACCACGGTTCCTTTAACCGACCAACACCTCCCTGTCTGCTCGGAACGTTGTCCTGTAGAACTCTAGACAGGCATTCCTTGAAAAACTGCCACCTCTCTTCAGTAGATTTCCCCGAGAATACCTCCTTCCAATTTACTCCTCTAATTTGCTGCCTTGTGTCTTCATATTTCCCCTTACTCCATATAAACGCTTTCCTAGCTAGCCTGATCCTCTCTTTTTCCAATGCAAGCATAAAGGAGATAGAGTTATGATCGCTATCCCCAAGATGCTCTCCCACTGAGAGATCTGACACCTGTCCAGGTTCATTGGTCAGTATCAGATCAAGTACAGCCTCTCCTCTTGTAGGCTTGTCCACATGCTGTGTCAGGAAACATAGAAACATAGAAACCCTACAGTGCAGAAGGAGGCCATTCGGCCCATCGAGTCTGCACCGACCACAATCCCACCCAGGCCCTACCCCCACATATTTACCCGCTAATCCCTCCAACCTACGCATCTCAGGACTCTAAGGGGCAATTTTTAACCTGGCCAATCAACCTAACCTGCACATCTTTGGACTGTGGGAGGAAACCGGAGCACCCGGAGGAAACCCACGCAGACACGAGAATGTGCAAACTCCACACAGACAGTGACCCGAGCTGGGAATCGAACCCGGGACCCTGGAGCTGTGAAGCAGCAGTGCTAACCACTGTGCTACCGTGCCGCCCCTAACCCTCCTGAACACACCTAACGAACTCTTCCCCATCCAATCCCCTTACCCTAGGGATATTCCAATCTATGTTTGGGAAATTAAAGTCTCCCATCACAACAACTCTGCTATTACTGCATCTCTCCAGGATCTGTTTCCCTATCTGCTCCTCCACCTCCCTGTTACTATTGGGCGGCCGATAGAAAACTCCCAGCAAAGTGACCGGCCCCTTCCCACTCTGAACTTCCACCCACAGAGACTCGGTGGACAATCCCTCCACAGCTTACACCTTCTCTACAGCTGTGACACTCCACCCCCTCTCTTGCCTCCCTCCCTGTCCTTCCTGAAACATCTGAATCCCGGCACCTGGAGTATCCAGTCCTGTCCCTGAGACATCCAAGTCTCCGTAATGGCCAACACATCATACTTCCAGGCATCGATCCACGCTCCGAGCTCATCCCCTTTATTCACGATACTCCTGGCATTAAACACATCTCAATCCTTTGGTCTGAGCTCTCCCCTTCTCTATTCCCTGTCCATCCGCCCTCTTGCATCGCCTATAACCCTTCTCTGTTTGCGAGCTACCTTCCTCACTCTCAGTCACCTCATTTTGATCCCACCCTATCTAGTTTAAACTCTCCCCAGTAGCCTTAGCCAACCTTCCTGCCAGGATATTGGTCCCCCTGGGATTCAAGTGCCACCTGTTTTTTGTGTACAGGTCACACCTGCCCCTGAAGAGGTCCCAATGGTCCAGGAACCTGAATCCCTGCCCCCTGCACCAGTCCCTCAGCCACACATTCATCCTCCACCTCACTCCATTCCTGTCCTCACCTTCCCGTGGCACAGGCAGCAATCCTGAGATTACTACCTTTGCTTTCCTCCTTCTCAGCTGTCTCCCTAATTCCCAATACTCTTTTCATGACCCCTTCCCCCTTCCTACCCACATCAGCGGTACCAATATGTACCAGTACCTCCGGCTCCTCTCCCTCCCACCTCAGGATTTCTGGGACTCGCCCAGCGACATCCTTGATCCCAGCCCCAGGGAGGCAGACCACCATGCGAGACTCCCGCCTACCTCCGCAAAATCGCCTGTCTGTCCCCCTGACTGTTGAGTCCCCGATTAATACTGCCTTCCTCCTCTTTTCTTTAGCCCTCTGAGTTACAGGGCCGGACTCCACCGTACTAGAAGGACATGCCCAAACTATAATCAGATCGCCCGAGAGAGGGTGGAAGATGATGCCAGGCAACAGAACCGAACCCTATGTAGCATCTTTGGGCAATGGATGGTCGTGCAGTTAAGAGAAAATCTCGACCAGGTTAGCAGGGGGAAAGTTCCATCCTGGATCAGTGATGAACAGATTGAACACCTGTACCGGGGAAAAGGACGCCCCAATGTCACTAACTGCCAATCACGGCAACTGACCAAGGTCTGGTCTAATGATAGTTGTAGAGGAGCCCCGGGGACTGCACTAGGAATGGTGTTGGGGATCCCAGTAATTTTAAAAGATAAGGTCGGATTGAGACTTTTTGAAGCCGGAAATATAGGGATCATTAAAGGAGGGATGTGGATGGGATACCAGGGGACACGACCGTATGTGGTTGAGAAAGGAGGGAAGCTCATAGGCACCAATCTGGAGAAATGTGAACACACAGACAAAATGGTGATGTGTCCATATCCGGTGTATGAAAATGAACATGCCCTGTGTGGATTCAGAACAACCACTAACCTAAAATGTACACTGGAAATTCGAAATTTGGAAAGGGATGTCACCCGGGTGGCTTACAGGGGGGAGGGAGAATATTGTATTACAACCTCACTAGAAAATTACCAGTATGGGGCAGCCATTTGTAACATCCACAACACTACCTTTTGCATTAAACCACAGATTCCCGCGAGGATAGGATTAATTGAGATGGTAGACATACACAGAAGAGAGAAAACACTAATAAATGCTCGTGAGAATATGAGCTTGGGGAGACTATTTTGAAAAATCTGATACTGGGATAACACTTCTCCCCGAGAAACTTCAACTAATTTGGACACAATTGATCACAGCACACAAGACCTTTGTCAAAGTGGTGTAACAAACAGGGGAAATAGAAAAGAACATTAGTGAAATTAGAGTCACTACATGGTGGGAGGACCTCTGGGATTGGGGTTCAAATGTCCAAATCCACCCATGGGTCCGCATTCTGTCACACCTGGCAGTAATAGGAATCCTACTTATGGCAGTGTACCTAACCATCCTCACATTCAAATTCGCCCAATGGAAGAAGGAATTTCTGCAAAACTTGGACTCGGAAAGGGCCATCCGACATCGGGAAAGGCTCTACAATCAAGGACCTTGATACTCTCCCATCTATATTTAATATGTATAGTCACTTGTCATTTTGTACTGTTTGTTGCTTTGCTTTGTATTTACCCAATTGATGTATTGTTTCTCATTGTTTTTTTTACTTCATTTAAATTTGTTGGTACAATTGTGGGTTGGGATGATACTATCAACCCCAGATTCGGGGTACTTGCTCGTTGAGATGGTTTGGTAAGAATTGTGTGATCTGGTTCGCTGACGCTCACTGGATCAAGAGGAGGGAATGTGATAATATAAACAGGGCCTAATTTTAAGGCTGATAAAATTGGATATCCTAAATTAAAGAATTGGGCATATTAAAATCAAACACAGTCAAACCTCAGGCAGGCCAATTGTACAAATACACAAACATGTCTGGGCCTGACCCATCAACCACCCATCAAAGGTCATTTGCACTCTACTGATGCTTAGCAGGAGATCATTGCACCCCATTGAAATGCACCGGCCTATTGTTAGAAGCCCAGATTGGGCCAGACTTTCTGTCACCAAGAGGTCCTGCAGTTAGCTTATCTGATAACAGGTTACATGTCAGCAACAGCATGGAGATGGACACCTGGGGGCGGACCCTGGTGTCCTGTCAGGCAGACATCAAGAAACCCACTGGGTATTGGAACCCCCTCCTGGGACCTCATTGGCCGGAAGCCAGAGAAGTTTCTGGAAAGGGAACCAGGCAGGGACACATTTCAGACACACCAGCAGCGAAGACTCGACAAAGGAGGCGATCTTGACCATCTGGAAGACTGACCAGAGAAGGAAGGAAGGAAAAAGCTGCCATCGAGATTCACCTTTGTGATGACAGACCAGAGGGACTCAGATAATCAGGCCTGCAGTTTAACCAAACCATCTTTGCGGGTAGTATACTTGAATCTGGGGTATCCTCTTGTTTTATGTGGGTAATTTAAAGGTTAATAGTGTTATTATTAATAAACTTGTTGAACCTTGACTTGTGTTTGTCCTTTGTCCATCTTGCAAATAAGGACACCGATGTAAAACCTTAGAGTAAGCAAACTGGTTGAAAGTATCTGAGAATTAACAGGTACAACATAACCTCTGTCAGGATGGATCAGTGTGATCGGACATTGTGTAACCCAGGTAAGATGCAGCCAATGAGATCGGATAGTGTCAGTCCGGGGAAAGACGGAGCCAGTTAGATTGAACACTGTGTAAGCCGGGAAAGATGGTGCCAGTGAGATCAGACTGTTGTAATCAGGGTAGATTAGCACCAGTGCGATTTGAACATGGATTTCCTGGGACAGGTGGAGTCAGTGAGGTCAGAAAGTGTGCAATCCTGGGAGAAGAGTCAATGAGATTGACCGTGTGTAATCCAGCGAGGAAGGAGCCTGTGAGATCAGACTGCAACACGTGGAGGGATGTAGCCAGTGAGATCTGACACTGAAACCTGGGGAGGAAGGAGCAACTGAGTTCGGACAATGGGCCTGATTTTACCAAAACTTCGCACCCGCTTTTGGGCGCAAAATCACGGTAAAGTTGGGCATCGGGCCTTTAACGCGATCTGCACCTGAATCCGAGCAGATCTCGGCTTTACCGACACCCGATTCAGGCGCAGGTCCGGCCCACACCCGAATTGGGCGGCCCGAACATTTAAATGCATTTGCATGCATTATAAGATAATGCAGGGGCTGGATAGGGTGGAGGCGGAGAGATTCTTTCCACTTAGTAAGGAAGTTAAAACTAGAGGACACAGCCTCAAAATAAAGGGGGGTCGGTTTAAGACAGAGTTGAGGAGGAACTTCTTCTCCCAGAGGGTGGTGAATCTCTGGAATTCTCTGCCCACTGAGGTGGTGGAGGCTACCTCGCTGAATATGTTTAAAGCGCGGATGGATGGATTCCTGATCGGTAAGGGAATTAAGGGTTATGGGGATCAGGCGGGTAAGTGGTACTGATCCACGTCAGATCAGCCATGATCTTATTGAATGGCGGGGTAGGCTCGAGGGGCTAGATGGCCTACTCCTGCTCCTATTTCTTATGTTCTTATGTTCTTAAATCGACTTAATGAACCGCGCGCCCAGCTCCACCACCAAATCCCACTTTACCGTCTTCTGGCCCGACCCACGTCCGCGCTGTTACCGACCTGCCGAATAAAAGTCCGAAGTCGCCGCTACAGCCTCCGAAGAGCGGGGTCAGAGACTGCAACAGCTCTCTGACCCAGGTCATCCTCTGGTCGGGGCGGGAGGGAGGAGGAGAGGGGGTGTGACGTCTCATCCTCTGGGGGGGGGGGGGTCCACTGCCAATCTGCGGCCGATCCCTCCTGCCGGAATGGACGTGCGGCCATGCCATCCCACAAAACCTTCAGGATGAAGCGATTCCTCGTTAAGAAGATGAAGCAGAACCGGTCGATTCCACAGTGGATCCGCATGAAAATCGGCTACAAGATCAGTACAAGTCCAAGAGGAGACACTGGAGAAGGACCAAGCTGGGCCTGTAAAGGGATACACCATCACTGGTACACTACCAGCCACAGCCATCTCTCCCGCTCTCTTGCCCCGGCAGGGAAGAGTAATCTGTGGCTGGTAGTGTACCAGTGATGGTGTATCCCTTTACACTGTAGAATTGGCCACTGTGGAATCGGCCGGTTCTGCTTCATCTTCTCAGCGAGGAATCGCTTCATCCTGAAGGTTTTGTAGGATGGCATGGCCGCACGTCCACTCCGGGAGGAGGGATCGGCCGCAGACAGGCAGCGGAACCCCCCCCCCCCGCCGACTGGAGGATGAAACGTCACACCCCCCTCCCCTCCTACCCACGTCCCCCAGAGGATGAGACATCATACCCCCTCTCCCCCCCCGCCCCCCCCCCCGCGGCTGATCGGTCACACCCCCTCCCACCCACCCCCGACCAGAGGATGATCTGGGTTCCAGCCCCCCCCTTCCCCCGACCAAAGGATGACCATCAGAGAGCCGCTCTCTCCGCTTTCTGCTTTTTCTTTCGCGCCCGGGCGCGCTCTGTCAGATGTTTTTCGAACTGCGCATGCGCAGTTCAGAGCTCCGATCGGTCCGCCAGCACTAAGCCCCGCCCACAGCGCGGATTGGACCGGAGCCGGCAAAACACGTATGGGTGCGCTGGAAAGAGGATTCCAGGCTCGGATCTATTTGACGCCCGGATTCGGCACTTAGACTCAAAATGGTAAAATTCCCCCCAATGTGTGACCTGGGAAGGTGGAGCCCATGGATTTCGACAGCATGTATCTCTGGGAGGATGGAGCCAGTGAGATCAGACTATATCTATCTGGGGCAGGATGGGGCCAATTATTATTAGACACTGTGTAACCTGGGGAGGATGGAACAGAGTGAGATTGTATGGTATGCAACCCAGGGAAGATGGAGCTGGCGAGGTCAAATGGCGTGTAACCCGGGGAGGGTGGAACTAGTGAGATCTGACAGTGTGTAACCCAGGGAGGATGGAGCCAGTGGGATCAGACAGGTTAACGGGACAGCAGTGCAATTGGACCATGGATAACCTGGGGTGGAAGGAGCCAGGGAGATCATACAGTGTGTGGATTGAGCTAGTGAGATCTGACAGTTTG
The DNA here is from genome assembly GCF_964213995.1 of Mustelus asterias. Taxonomy (NCBI): domain Eukaryota; kingdom Metazoa; phylum Chordata; class Chondrichthyes; order Carcharhiniformes; family Triakidae; genus Mustelus; species Mustelus asterias. The sequence goes on from NC_135808.1 coordinate 44,313,121, forward strand.
TAACCCAGCAATGATGGAGCCAGTAGGATCAGATAGTGTAACCAGGAGGTTAGCACCAGTGCAATTGGACCATGGGTAACCTGGGTTGGATGGAGTGAGCCGGTGAGATTAAATGGTGTATAACCCTGGGGAGGATGGAACTAGTGAGATTGTACAGTGTGTAACCCAGGGTGAATGGAGCGAGTGAGATCACACAGCCAGTGAGATCAGAAACTGTGTAACTCGGGGAAGATAGAACCAGTGAAAACAGATAGAGAGTAACTCGGAGAAGATGGAGAAGTGTGGTCAGACAGTGTATAAACCAGGGAGGATGAAGCCAGTGAGATCCGACAGTGTGTAACCCTGGAATGATGGAGCCAGTGATATTGGACAGTGTGTCACCCTCTCCCCGTGTCTGCGTGGGTTTCCTCCGGGATCTCTGGTTTTCTCCCACAGTCGAAAGATATGCATGTTAATTGGACATGCCAGGATAAATTGCACTTTAGTGTCCAAAGATGTGTACATTAGGGGGTTTAGTGGAGTTAAAAACCTTGGGGGGTGGACCTGGCTGGAATGCTCTGTCGAAGAGTAGATGCAGACTGGATGGGCCAAATAGCCTCTCTCTGCACTGTATGGAGATGTTCTATTCTATGTTCTAGTGAGATCAGATGGAGCATAACCCAGAGAGGATGGAGCCAGTGAGATCAGACATTGTACAACATGTGGAGCATGGAGCCAGTGAGATCTCACAGTGTAACCCAGGGAGGTAACATAGAAACTAGAAACAGTCGGTCATTCGGCATTTCAAGCCCGCTCCGCCATTCATTTTGATCACGGCTGATCATCGAATTCAATATCCTGATTCTCCTGTTTCCCCCCCATATCTTTTGATCCCTTTCGCCCCAAGAGCTATATCTAATTTCTTCTTGAAATCAGATGTTTTGGCTCCAACTACATTCTGTGGTAGTGAATTCCACACATTCACCATCAAATTTCTCCTTCAGTTCTAAAAGGTTTATCCCTTATCCTCAAACTAAGTTCAAAGTTTATTTGTTAGCGTCAAAAGAAGGCTTACATTAACACTGCAACAAAGTTACTGTGAAAATCCCCAAGTTTGCACACTTCGGCATCTGTTCAGGTACACTGAGGGAGAATTTGGCATGGCCAATGCACCTAACCAGCATCTTTCAGACTGTGGGAGGAAACCGGAGCACCCGGAGGAAACCCACATAGAAACTGGGAGAATGTGCAGACTCAGCACAGACAGTGACGAAAGCTGGGAATCGAACCTGGGTCCCTGGCACTTTGAGGCAGCAGTGCTAACCCCTATGACCCCTAGTTCTGGATTCCCCCACCATTGGGAACATTCTTTCTGAATCTACCCTGTTAGAATTAAATTCCAGTGAAAATAATCTTAACTGACTTAGTCTCTACTCGTATGACAGACTTGCCATCCCAAGGATCAGCCATGTAAAGCTTTAGAACATAAGACCATAAGAAATAGGAGCAGGAGTAGGCCATCTAGCCCCTCGAGCCTGCCCTGCCATTCAATAAAATCATGGCTGATCTGAAGTGGATCAGTTCCACTTACCCGCCTGATCCCTATAACCCCTAATTCCCTTACCGATCAGGAATCCATCTATCCATGATTTAAACATATTCAACGAGGTAGCCTCCACCACTTCAGTGGGCAGAGAATTCCAGAGATTCACCACCCTCTGAGAGAAGAAGTTCCTCCTCAACTCTGTCCTAAACGGACCTCCCTTTATTTTGAGGCTGTGCCCTCTAGTTCTAGTTTCCTTTCTAAGTGGAAAGAATCTCTCCACCTCTACCCTACCCAGCCCCTTCATTATCTTATAGGTCTCGATAGGATCCCCCCTCAGTCTTCTAAATTCCAACGAGTACAAACCCAATCTGCTCAGTCTCTCCTCATAATCAACACCCCTCATCTCTGGTATCAACCTGGTGAACCTTCTCTGCACTCCCTCCAAGGCCAATATATCCTTCCGCAAATAAGGGGACCAATACTGCACACAGTATTCCAGCTGCGGCCTCACCAATGCCCTGTACAGATGCAGCAAGACATCTCTGCTTTTATATTCTATCCCCCTTGCTATACTCCCTCGATAGCAAGGACATCCTTCCTCAGATAAGGACAGCAAAACTGCACACAACACTCCAGTTGTGGCCTCACCAATGCTCTATACAGTTATGCATATCACCAGATATGCAAATCACCAGAGAAAACCTTTTTTTAGAAAGGGCGGCACGGTAGCACAGTGGTTAGCACTGCTGCTTCACAGCTCCAGGGTCCCGGGTTCGATTCCCGGCTCGGGTCACTGTCTGTGTGGAGTTTGCACATTCTCCTCGTGTTTGCGTGGGTTTCATAGAAATCATAGAAACCCTACAGTGCAGAAGGAGGCCATTCGGCCCATCGAGTCTGCACCGACCACAATCCCACCCAGGCCCTACCCCCACATATTTACCCGCTAATCCCTCTAACCTACGCATCCCAGGACTCTAAGGGGCAATTTTTTAAACCTAGCCAATCAACCTAGCCCGCACATCTTTGGACTGTGGGAGGAAACCGGAGCACCCGGAGGAAACCCACGCAGACACGAGGAGAATGTGCAAACTCCACACAGACAGTGACCCGAGCCGGGAATCGAACCCGGGACCCTGGAGCTGTGAAGCAGCAGTGCTAACCACTGTGCTACCGTGCCGCCTCCGGGTGCTCCGGTTTCCTCCCACAGTCCAAAGATGTGTGGGTTAGGTTGATTGGCCAGGTTAAAAATTGCCCCTTAGAGTCCTGAGATGCGTAGGTTAGAGGGATTAGCGGGTAAATATGTGGAGGTAGGACCTGGGTGGGATTGTGGTCGGTGGAGACTCGATGGGCCGAATGGCCTCCTTCTGCACTGTAGGGTTTCTATGATTTCTATGATTTATAGAACATGGAACATAGAACAGTACAGCACAGAACAGGCCCTTCGGCCCACAATGTTGTGCCGAGCTTCATCTGAAACCAAGATCAAGCTATCCCACTCCCTATCATCCTGGTGTGCTCCATGTGCCTATCCAATAACCGCTTAAATGTTCCTAAAGTGTCTGACTCCACTATCACTGCAGGCAGTCCATTCCACACCCCAACCACTCTCTGCGTAAAGAACCTACCTCTGATATCCTTCCTATATCTCCCACCATGAACCCTATAGTTATGCCCCCTAGCTCCATCCACCCGAGGAAATAGTCTTTGAACGTTCACTCTATCTATCCCTTCATCATTTTATAAACCTCTATTAAGTCTCCCCTCAGCCTCCTCCGCTCCAGAGAGAACAGCCCGAGCTCCCTCAACTTTTCCTCATAAGACCCACCCTCCAAACCAGGCAGCATCCTGGTAAATCTCCTTTGCACTCTTTCCAGCGCTTCCACATCCTTCTTAAGGTGAGGTGACCAGAACTGCACACAATATTCCAAATGTGGTCTCACCAAGGTCCTGTACAGTTGCAGCATAACCCCACGGCTCTTAAACTCCAACCCCCTGTTAATAAAAGCTAACACACTATAGGCCTTCTTCACAGCTCTATCCACTTGAGTGGCAACCTTTAGAGATCTGTGGATATGGACCCCAAGATCTCTCTGTTCCTCCACAGTCTTCAGAACCCTACCTTTGACCCTGTAATCCACATTTAAATTAGTCCTATCAAAATGAATCACCTCACATTTATCAGGGTTAAACTCCATTTGCCATTTTTCAGCCCAGCTTTGCATCCTATCTATGTCTCTTTGCAGCCTACAACAGCCCTCCACCTCATCCACTACTCCACCAATCTTGGTGTCATCAGCAAATTTACTGATCCACCCTTTAGTCCCCTCCTCTAAGTCATTAATAAAAATCACAAAGAGCAGAGGACCAAGCACTGATCCCTGTGGCACTCTGCTAGCAACCTGCCTCCAATCCGAAAATTTTCCATCCACCACCACCCTCTGTCTTGATCAGATAGCCAGTTACCTATCCAATCGGCCAACTTTCCCTCTATCCCACACCTCCTTACGTTCATCATAAGCCGACCATGGGGGACCTTATCAAACGCCCTACTAAAATCCATGTATATGACATCAACTGCCCTACCTTCATCAACACACTTAGTTACCTCCTCAAAACATTCAATCAAATTTGTGAGGCACAACTTGCCCTTCACGAATCCGTGCTGACTATCCCGGATTAATCCGCCTCTTTCTAAATGGTCGTAAATCCCATCCCGAAGGACCTTTTCCATCAATTTACCAACCACCGAAGTAAGACTAACCAGTTGCAGCAAAACATCCCTATTCCTCCACTCAAATCCTCTCGCTATGAAGACCAACATATAATTTGCCCCCTCTACTGCCTGTTGTACCTGTGCGCTTACTTTCAGTGACTGATGCACGAGGACTCCAAGGTTTTGTTGTGTATCCGCCTCTCAATTTACACTCATTCAAGTAATAATCTGTCTTCCTATTATTGCTACCAAAGTGAATAACCTCACATTTATCTACATTATATTGCATCTGCTATGCAGATGCCCATATACTCAGCCTGTCCAAATCACGCTGAAGCATCTCTGCATCCTCCTCACAGCTCACTCTCCCACCCAACTTTGTATCATCTGCAAATTTGGAGATAATACATTCAGTTCCCTCTTCCAAATCATTAATATATAATGTGAACAGTTGGAGTTCTAGTCACTGACTGCCAATCAGAAAAAGACCCATTTATGCCAACTCTTGGCTTCCTGTCTGCTAACCAGCTTTCTATCCATCTCAAGACATTGCCTGCAATCCCATGTGCTTTAATTTGACATAGTAGTCTGTTATTTGAGATCTTGTCAAAAGCCTTCTGAAAGTCTAAATAAACCAGATCCACTGGTTCTCGATCAACTCTACTACTTACATCCTCAAAAAAGTCCAGTAGATTTGTCAACCCTTTCGTAAATCCATGCTGACTTTGACTGATTATACCACTGGCTTCCAAAAACGTTAGCACCAATGCGATCGGTCTGTAGGTAACCGGGGTTGGATGAAGCCAGGGAGATTGAATGGTTGTAACGCAGGGGAAGGGCGTGTGGGAAGCCAATTGTTTTATTTTATTTTTCCTTTATAATTTTTATAACATTTTCCACAATGTATTTGTACTGTTGCAAAGTTGAGTTGTAAAGATGTAAAGAGTGTAAAGAAGATGCGAGAGGGACAAAACATTGCGTGTTCCCTTTAAAAGCTGGTGTTCTGTTTTAGTACTTGGAGGTTTAAAATGCAAAGTACTCCAAAGTCCCAAACTGAAACATTTGTATCCAAATCCAAGGCCAGACATAAGGGTTGCCTTGGTAACAGGCTTCAGGCATTTGAATGTTTTGAATTTTACCCAATCAATTTAAAGCAGGCACTCAGCTACCAAGAACCTATAAGATTTGAATTTGATGGTGTTGAAAAAAATCAGAGCAATCCAATTGTAAGAAAATTGATAGATCATCACAGGTATAAAAGAGGTGCAGGGAGGAAAAACAGGGGTTAGCAACTGCCATCTCTCAAGTCAAGAGGGAGAGAGAGAAGCTCTCCACCCTGCCAGCTGTATATATCTCTGAAGAGAACGCACCATCTAACCAGCAAAAGATAGCAAATCAAAAAGAACTCACAGACAGGGGGAAATCCATAGAAGAACTCAAAGTTTCCGAAAGCCACAAAACCTGGTTGTATTTTTTTGAGTGATGGAATTCTATTATATTTTTGGTTCATGAATTTATTTGAACAGCATTCCAGTAGAATCTTATTTTATTTAGTAATGTTACTTGTTTAGTTAAAGTTTCCTGTTAGTTAAATAAATAAATTGTTAAATGTTCATTTTAAAGTGGGTATCAGGTATTTCTGTTAGTTAACCACTAAACATTATTGAAGGCAAATCAGAGTGGATAAATCCCCAGGACCAGACATGGTATTCCCACGGACCTTGAGGGAAGCTAGTGTTGAACTTGCAGGGGCCCTGGCAGACATATTTAAAATGTCAGTATTCACGGGGGAGGTGCCGGATGATTGGAGGGTGGCTCATGTTGTTCCGTTGTTTAAAAAAGGTTCCAAAAGAAATCCGGGAAATTATAGGCCAGTAAGTTTGACGTCGGTGGTGGGCAAGTTATTGGAAGGTGTGATAAGGAATAGGATCTGCAAATATTTGTATAGACAGGGACTTATTAGGGAGAGTCAACATGGCTTTGTGCGTGGTAGGTCATGTTTGACCAATCTATTAGAGTTTTTCGAGGAGGTTACCAGGAAAGTGGATGAAGGGAAGGCGGTGGATGCTGTCGACCTGGATTTCAGCAAGGCCTTTGACAAGGTCCCTCATGGGAGGTTAGTTAGGAAAGTTCAGTCGTTAGGTATACATGGGGAGGTAGTAAATTGGATGAGACACTGGCTCAATGGAAGAGCATTTCCACTCCATCTGACGAAGGAGCAGTGCTCCGAAAGCTTATGGTATTTGCTACCAAATAAACCTGTTGGACTTTAACCTGGTGTTGTGAGACTTCTTACAATGGAAGAAGCCAGAGAGTGGTTGTGGAGGATTGCTTCTCTGAGTGGAGGCCTGTGACTAGTGGTGTGCCACAGGGATCAGTGCTGGGTCCATTGTTGTTTGTCATCTATATCAATGATCTGGATGATAATGTGGTAAATTGGATCAGCAAGTTTGCTGATGATACAAAGATTGGAGGTGTAGTGGACAGTGAGGAAGGTTTTCAAAGCTTGCAGAGGGATTTGGACCAACTAGAAAAATGGGCTGAAAAATGGCAAATGGAATTTAACAAGTGTGAGATATTGCACATTGGAAGGACAAACCAAAGTAGAACGTACAGGGTAAATGGTAGGACTCTGAAGAGTGCAGTTGAACAGAGGGATCTGGGAATACAGGTACAGAATTCCCTAAAAGTGACGTCACAGGTGGATAGGGTCGTAAAGATTGCCTTTGGTACATTGGCCATTATAAATCGGAGTATCGAGTATAAAAGTTGGAGTGTTATGGTAAGGTTATATAAGGCATTGGTGAGGCCGAATTTGGAGTATTGTGTACAGTTTTGGTCACCTAGTTACAGGAAGGATGTAAATAAGATTGAAAGAGTGCAGAGAAGGTTCACAAGGATGTTGCCGGGACTTGAGAAGCTGAGTTACAGAGAGAGATTGAATAGGTTGGGACTTTATTCCCTGGAGCGTAGAAGATTGAGGGGAGATGTGATAGAGGTGTATAAGATTTTGATGGGTACAGATAGAGTGAATGTAAGCAGGCTTTTTCCGCTGAGGCTAGGGGAGAAAAAAACCAGAGGGCATGGGTTAAGGGTGAAAGGAGAAAAGTTTAAAGGGAATATTAGGGGGAGCTTCTTCACACAGAGAGTGGTGGGAGTGTGGAATGAGCTGTCGGATAAAGTGGTAAATGCCGGGTCACTTTTAACATTTAAGAGAAACTTGGACGGGTTCATGGATGAGAGGGGTGTGGAGGGATATGGTCCAAGTGCAGGTCAGTGGGACTAGGCAAAAAATGGTTCGGCACAGACAAGAAGGGCCAAAAGGCCTGTTTCTGAGCTGTAATTTTCTATGGTTCTATGGTAAGGACAGTTCACCTTCCCTTTTAACAGTTTACGAGGTGAGGTATTCCTCTTTGGGGGATTCGGTGTTATGTCAAAAGGGGAATACCCTCTGCACCGTAACAGTACTAACACATTCTCATGTGATAAATCCTGCTAAGATTTCAGGTTTTGTGGTGAACCATAAATGGTTACCACTATGGGTACTTGTACATATGTTACTCTTGTTACTGTTGGGGTTAGGGTTTGGGTGTTCCACCTGTTATTATTGTTGATGTGGTACACTCCGTTCGGCTCCGCCTTCTTACAGGAGTATAAAGGTCACTGCTACTTCCTAGTAGCCCTTAGTCTGGGATAACATTGTTAAGCAGTGTGCTCCAATCTTGTTGTGAATAAAAGCCTTTATTCCCGGGTACGTCCGAGCCTCCCGTGTGAATCAATCGCGCATCAATTTTATTCACAACAAAATACTGAAAATTTTGTTCGGAAAAAAAAATGGAGCAGATGCTAAAGCCCAATCGGCTAACCTTGGATCCGCGTGCCGCTGGGGCGTCGAATACTTTCGACCATTGGTTGAAGTGCTTCGAGGATTACGTTGAGGCCTCGACAGCAGTCCAGTCCGACGCCGACAGATTGCGGGTCCTCCACACCAGGGTGAGCGACACTGTGTATGCAACAATTCGCGATTCCCAAAATTACAAGGATGCTATCGAATTACTCAAGAAGCTGTATAATAAACAGCCGAACGAAATTCATGCTCGTCACCTATTAGCCACTCGACGGCGGCAGCCCGGCGAAACTACGGGACAGTACCTGCACGAACTTCAACAGCTAGCCAGAGCCTGCAACTGCAAGGAGGTGTCGGCTACTCAATACACCAACGACCTTATTCGGGACGCGTTCGTGGCGGGAATCGGCTCATCCTATATTCGCCAACAGCTGCTAGAGCAGGGTAACCTGGACCTGGCTAAGACGGTAGAATTGGCCGATGCAATGGAAACGGCCTCCAGAAGTCTCGAAACCTACCCCACCGACCACGGGGGAACAGCGTGGCAAGCACAGCCACCGCCTCAACTGTACTTGGCGGCTCCTCGGAACTGCGCGATAGTGCTCCCAACTTCAGATCTGACGGCTGCGGCAGCTCCTGGAGGCCCACGGTGCTATTTCTGTAGAATGGCGAAGCACCCTCGTCAGAGATCTCTGACGGTATTTTGCACCGCCTGTGGAAAGAAAGGGCACTATGCAAAAGTGTGCCGAGCAAAGACCCCTTCCAAGCCCAGCAGTGCTGCGTGCGACTCCCCAGGATCCATCGCCTCGTCTCCGGCCTCGTCGATGTCTTCAGCCACGTGCGATCCACGGGCGCCGCCATTTCCTATGATGATGACGCAAGCCACGTGCGACCTGCGTGTGCCGCCGTTTTCAACATCATCAACCACGTGCGATTCATGGGCGCAGCCACTTTGGTCGACACCGGCCGCAGAAGACCAGCAGGGGTCCTCGTCGTCGGCTATCTCAGCTGCCTGCAGTTACGCTTGGGATCCAACAGTGGCGTCAATCATCCTGGACCAGGCCAAGCCTCACAGACTCGACAAGTCCATGATGGACATAGAGGTAAACGGGCGCCTGGCGCATTGCCTGTTTGACAGCGGGAGCACGGAGAGCTTCATCCATCCGGATACAGTAAAACGGTGCGCTCTCCGTGTGCAAACTGTCAGGCAGACAATCTCCATGGCGTCGAGGTCCCGATCTGTCCCCGTTCTTGGGAGCTGTGTGGTAACCCTAACGGTGCGGGGCACAGTTTATGAGAACTTCAGGCTCCTCGTGTTACCGCACCTTTGCGCTCCGGTACGCCTGGGGCTGGACTTTATGGTCCACCTGAAGAGTGTGACCCTGCAGTACGATGGGCCACTCCCTCCACTTTCAGTGGGAGAACAGCAGCCTCCAAATTGTCCAGCGCGCTCCACGTGCGGCCTCTCAACACTCAAAAATTACCCGCCTTCCCTGTTCGAAAATCTCGTGCCAGGCTGCAAGCCCATCGCGACTAAGAGCAGGCGTTACAGCGCTGAGGATCAGATCTTTATTAGATCTGAGGTTCAGCGGCTCCTCAGGGAAGAGGTCATTCAACCTAGCACTAGCCCATGGAGAGCACAAGTCGTGGTGGTCAAGACTGGAGACAAGCCCCGGATGGTCATAGACTATAGTCAGACCATTAATAGGTACATGCAGCTGGACGCGTACCTTCTCCCGCGCATATCTGACATGGCCAACCAGATTGCGCAGTACCGGGTGTTCTCCACCATCGACTTGAAGTCAGCCAACCACCAGCTCCCCATTCGCCCAGAGGACCGCAAATACACGGCCTTTGAGGCGGATGGCCGTCTCTCCCACTTTTTAAGAGTCCCTTTCGGCGTCACTAATGAGGTCTTGGTCTTCCAGCGTGAGATGGACCGAATGGTGGACCAAAGCGGGCTACGGGCTACCTTCCCGTACCTGGACAACGTCACTATCTGCGGCCATGACCAGCAGGACCACGACGCAAACCTCCAGAAGTTTTTACGCACTGCGTCTCTCCTGAACCTGACCTATAACAAGGAGAAGTGCGTATTTAGCAAGCACCGCCTAGCAATTCTCGGATACGTGGTGGAAAATGGGGTCATCGGCCCCGATCCAGACCGTATGCGTCCCCTCCTTGAACTTCCCCTACCCACTAGCATCAAAGCACTGAGAAGATGTTTAGGCTTCTTCTCGTACCATGCACAGTGGGTCCCCAATTACGCGGACAAAGCCCGTCCGCTCATAAAATCTACCTCTTTTCCCCTGACAGCAGAGGCTCGCCTAGCCTTTGCAGGGATACAAGCCGACATCGCGAAAGCCACGATGCACGCTGTTGATGAGTCCATCCCTTTTCAGGTGGAGAGTGATGCATCTGATTTCGCTCTGGCCGCCACACTTAACCAGGCGGGCAGGCCCGTCGCCTTTTCCTCTCGCACCCTCCAAGGCCCTGAAATTCGGCACTCCTCTGTGGAGAAAGAGGCTCAGGCCATTGTGGAGGCCGTACGGCATTGGCGCCATTATTTGGCTGGCAAACGGTTTACCCTGCTCACGGACCAGCGGTCCGTGGCCTTCATGTTCAACAACACGTTAAAGGGAAAAATTAAGAATGATAAAATCTTGAGGTGGAGAATCAAACTCTCCACCTACAACTATGATATCATGTACCGTCCGGGGAAGCTCAATGAGCCCTCAGATGCCCTGTCGCGTGGAACATGTGCCAGTGTGCAGGAGGACCGGTTACAGGCCCTCCACAATGATCTCTGCCATCCGGGAATCACTCGGTTTTTCCATTTTGTAAAGGCTCGGAATCTGCCCTACTCCATAGAGGATGTCGGGTCGATAACTCGAAGCTGCCAGGTTTGTGCCGAGTGCAAGCCGTACTTCTACCGGCCTGACAGAGCACACCTCATTAAGGCCACTCGCCCTTTTGAACGACGAGTGTCGACTTCAAGGGGCCCCTTCCTTCGACAGATCGGAATGTGTATTTCCTCAGCGTGGTTGACGAATACTCCCGATTCCCCTTTGCCATCCCCTGTTCTGACATGTCCTCTGCCACGGTCATCAAAGCCCTGCGGAGTCTTTTTACCCTGTTCGGCTACCCCAGTTATATCCACAGTGATAGGGGTTCGTCGTTCATGAGCGACGACTTGAGGCAATACCTGCTCTCTAAGGGAATTGCCTCAAGTAGGACTACGAGTTACAACCCCAGGGGTAACGGACAGGTCTAGAGAGAAAACGCTACAGTCTGGAAGGCTGTTTTACTGGCGCTAAGGTCTAGGGGTCTTCCAGTCACCCGTTGGCAAGAGGTACTTTCTGATGCGCTCCATTCAATCCGGTCCCTCCTGTGTACGGCAACCAACGCTACCCCACATGAGCGAATGTTTACCTTCCCTAGGAAGTCTTCCTCTGGGACCTCACTGCCGTCTTGGTTGACGTACTCAGGACCTGTGCTCTTGTGGCAGCATGTTAGGGCCCGCAAGTCCGACCCTTTGGTTGAACAGGTCCATCTCCTCCACGCCAACCCTCAATATGCTTATGTGACATATCCTGACGGGTGAGAGGACACCGTCTCTATCAGAGATCTAGCACCTGCAGGGGACCTGGAAACCCCCGTCACTCCCGCACCCCTGGTTAGGATTTCTTTGCCCATTCTCTCCCCTCCTGACACGGCGCAGGCAGCATCAGGACCTCAACTTAATCCTCTTGCTCCCGTGTACAGCTTGCCTGAGTCCAGGAGATTGTCGCCACCTCGAGGTCGACAGGCGTGTGAGGAACTGGAGGAGTCAGTGGACACCACCTCGGAGAGAGGGTTGTCACCACGGTCACCAGAACCAGCACTGGAGCCAGTGCTGCGGAGGTCGCAGAGACGGTGCGGCCCTCCGATACGGCTGAACTTGTGAACATGTGGACAGTTCGTATTGTCTCCTTACCCCACCGGCCTTTGTTTTTAAAGGAGGGGTGAATGTGGTGAACCATAGATGGTTACCAATATGGGTACTTGTACATATGTTACTCTTGTTACTGTTGGGGTTAGGGTTTGGGTGTTCCACCTGTTATTATTGTTTATGTGGTACACTCCGTTCGGCTCCGCCTTCTTACAGGAGTATAAAGGTCACTGCTACTTCCTAGTAGCCCTTAGTCTAGGATAATATTGTTAAGTAGTGTGCTCCAATCTTGTTGTGAGCTTCCACTACCTCCCCGGGCAATGAGTTCCAGGCACCCACCACCCTCTGTGTAAAAGATCTGCCTCGTACATCTCGTTTAAACATTGCCCCTCGCACCTTAAGCCTATGCCCCCTAGTAATTGACTCTTCCACCCTGGGAAAAATCTTCTGACTATCCACTCTGTCCATGCCCCTCATAATTTTGTACACTTCTATCAGGCTGCCCCACAACTCCCTCATTCCAGTGAAAACAAACCAAGTTTCTCCAACCTCTCCTCATAGCCAATCCCCTCCATACCAGGCAACATCCTGGTAAATCTTTTCTGTACTCTCTCCAAGCCTCCATATCCTTCTGGTAGTGTGGCGACCAGAATTAAACACTATATTCCAAGTGTGGCCGAACTAACATGACTTGCCAATTTTTGCCCCGGCCGATGAAGGCAAGCATGCCGTATGCCTTCTTGACTACCTTCTCCACCTGCATTGCCACTTTCAGTGACCTGTGTACCTGTACACCCAGATCCCTTTGCCTATCAATATTCTTAAGGGTTCTACCATTTACTGCATATTTCCGATCAGTATTAGACCTTCCAAAATGCATTACCTCACATTTGTCCTCATGTTGAAACAGTCCATGTTCAAATGCAACAAGATCTGGACAATATCCAGGCTTGGGCTGATAAGTGACAAGTAACATTCGTGCCACACAAATGCCAGGCAATGACCATCACCAAAAAAGACACTCTAACCACCGCTCCTTGACATTCAATGGTGTAACCATCATGTGAATCCCCCACCGTCAACATCCTTGGGGTTACCAATGACCAGAAACTCAACTGGACTCACCACATAAACACAGTGGCTACAAGAGCAGGTCAGAGGCCAAGAATACTGCGGCGAGTAACTCACTTCCTGACTCTCCAAGTCTATCCACCATCTACAAGACACAAGTCAGGAGTGTGATAGAATACTCCCCACTTGCCTGGTTGGCAGCTCCAACAACACTCAAGAAGCCTGACACTATCCTGGACAAAGCAGCCTGCTTGGCATCTAAAAAAACATTCAATTCCTCCACCACCGACGTTCAATAGCAGCAGTGTGCACTATCTACAAGATGCACTGTAGCAATTCACCAAAGACCCTTAGACAGCACCTTCCAAACCCACAACCACTTCCATCTTGAAGGACAAGGGCAGCAGATAAATGGGAACACCACCACCTGTAAGTTCCCCTCCAAGCCACTCACCAACCTGACTTGGAAATATATTGCCGTTCCTTCGCAGTCGCTGGGTCAAAATCTTGGAATTCCCTCCCTAATGGCATTGTGGGTCAACCCACAGAACAGGGACTGCAGCGAATCAAGAAAGCAGCTCTCCACCACCTCCGCAAGGGCAACGAGGGATGGGCAATAAATGCTGATGTGGAGATGCCGGTGTTGGACTGGGGTGAACACAGTAAGAGTTTTAACAACACCAAGTTAAAGTCCAACAGGTTTATTGGGTAGCAAACACCATTAGCTTTCGGAGCGCTGCTCCTTCGTCAGATGGAGTGGAAATGTGCTCTCAAACAGGGCACAGAGACACAGAAATCAAGTTACAGAATACTGATTAGAATGCAAATCCCTGCAACCAGCCAGATCTTAAAGATACAGACAATGTGGGTGGAGGGAGCATTAAACACAGGTTAAAGAGATGTGTATTGTCTCCAGATAGGACAGCCTGCAAGTCCAGGAGGCAAGCTGTGGGGGTCACTGATAATGTGACATACATCCAACATCCCGGTTTAGGCCGTCCTCATGTGTGCGGAACTTGGCTATCAGTTTCTGCTCAGCGACTCTGCGCTGTCGTGTGTCGTGAAGGCCGCCTTGGACAACGCTTACCTGAAGATCAGAGGCTGAATGCCCGTGACTGCTGAAGTGTTCCCCAACAGGAAGAGAACAGTTTTGCCTGGTGATTGTCGAGCGGTGTTCATTCATCCGTTGTCGTAGCGTCTGCATGGTTTCCCCAATGTACCATGCCTCGGGACTTCCTTTCCTGCAGCGTATCAGGTAGACAACGTTGGCCGAATTGCAAAAGTAGGTACCGTGTACCTGGTAGATGGTGTTCTCACGTGAGATGATGGCATCCGTGTCGATGATCCGGCACATCTTGCAGAGGTTGCTATGGCAGGGTTGTGTGGTGTCATGGTCACTGTTCTCCTGAAGGCTGGGTAGTTTGCTGCGGACAATGGTCTGATTGAGGTTGCGCGGTTGTTTGAAGGCAAGAAGTGGGGGTGTGGGGATGGCCTTGGCGAGATGTTCGTCTTCATCAATGACATGTTGAAGGCTCCGGAGGAGATGCCGTAGCTTCTCCGCTCCGGGGAAGTACTGGACGACGAAGGGTACTCTGTCCACCATGTCCCGTGTTTGTCTTCTGAGGAGGTCGGTGAAGTTTTTTGCAGTGGCGCGTCGGAATTGTTGATCGATGAGTCGAGCGCCATATCCTGTTCTTATGAGGGCATCTTTCAGCGTCTGGAGTTGTCTGTTGCGATCCTCCTCATCCGAGCAGATCCTGTGTATTCGGAGGGCTTGTCCGTAGGGGATGGCTTCTTTGACGTGTTTAGGGTGGAAGCTGGAGAAGTGGAGCATCGTGAGGTTATCCGTGGGCTTGCGGTACAGTGAGGTGCTGAGGTGACCGTCCTTAATGGAGACGCGTGTGGCCAAGAATGCAACCGATTCCAGAGAGTAGTCCATGGTGAGTCAACAAGTTCCATCCCACCATCAGACCTACCATGGACTACTCTCCGGAATCGGTTGCATTCTTGGCCACACGCGTCTCCATTAAGGACGGTCACCTCAGCACCTCACTGTACCGCAAGCCCACGGATAACCTCACGATGCTCCACTTCTCCAGCTTCCACCCTAAACACGTTAAAGAAGCCATCCCCTGCAGACAAGCCCTCCGAATACACAGGATCTGCTCGGATGAGGAGGATCGCAACAGACACCTCCAGACGCTGAAAGATGCCCTCATAAGAACAGGATATGGTGCTCGACTCACCGATCAACAGTTCCGACGCGCCACTGCGAAAAACCGCACCGACCTCCTCAAAAGACAAACACGGGACACGGTGGACAGAGTACCCTTCGTCGTCCAGTACTTCCCCGGAGCGGAGAAGCTACGGCATCTCCTCCGGAGCCTTCAACATGTCATTGATGAAGACGAACATCTCGCCAAGGCCATCCCCACACCCCCACTTCTTGCCTTCAAACAACCGCACAACCTCAAACAGACCATTGTCCGCAGCAAACTACGCAGCCTTCAGGAGAACAGTGACCACGACACCACACAACCCTGCCACAGCAACCTCTGCAAGACATGCCAGATCATTGACACGGATGCCATCATCTCACGTGAGAACACCATCTACCAGGTGCACAGTACCTACTCTTGCAACTCGGCCAACGTAGTCTGCCTGATACGCTGCAGGAAAGGATGTCCCGAGGCATGGTACATTGGGGAAACCATGCAGACGCTACGACAACGGATGAATGAACACCGCTCGACAATCACCAGGCAAGACTGTTCTCTTCCTGTTGGGGAGCACTTCAGCAGTCACGGGCATTCGGCCTCTGATCTTCAGGTAAGCGTTCTCCAAGGCGGCCTTCACGACACACGACAGCGCAGAGTCGCTGAGCAGAAACTGATAGCCAAGTTCCACACACATGAGGACGGCCTAAACTGGGATGTTGGATTTATGTCACGTTATCAGTAACCCCCACAGCTTGCCTCCTGGACTTGCAGGCTGTCCTGTCTGGAGACAATACACATCTCTTTAACCTGTGCTTAATGCTCCCTCCACCCACATTGTCTGTATCTTTAAGATCTGGCTGGCTATAGGGATTTGCATTCTAATCAGTATTCTGTAACTTGATTTTTGTGTCTCTGTGCCCTGTTTGAGAGCACATTTCCACTCCATCTGACGAAGGAGCAGCGCTCCGAAAGCTAATGGTTTATGCTGCCAAATAAACCTGTTGGACTTTAACCTGGTGTTGTTAAAACTCTTACAATAAATGCTGGCCAGCCAGTGACGCCCATGTCCCACGAATTAATAAAACAATTCGAGGAGATTTGTTTTGGTAGATCGAATTGGAGCAGGACCTACTCAGTTCATGATAGCGCATTGGGGAGAGCTATAGAACAAAGAGATCAAGGAGTACAGGTTCACAGCTCCTTGAAAATGGAGCCAGGGTGATGATGAAGTCAGGGGAGAGATACAAAAGTGTCCAGAGTGGCAATTTTTTCACTGAGAGTGGTGAGTGTCTGGAACAAGCTGCCAGAGGTAGTAGTAGAGGCGGGTACAATTTTGTCTTTTAAAAAGCATTTAGACAGTTACATGGATAAGATGGGTGTAGAGGGATATGGGCCAAATGCGGGCAATTAGGATTAGTTTAGGAGTTTTAAAAAAAAAGGGCGGCATGGTCAAGTTGGCCGAAGGGCCTGTTTCCATGCTGTAAACCTCTATGACTCTATAAGTCCTTCGGCATACTTGGTTTCATTGGTCAGAACATTGAATACAGGAGTTGGGACGTCTTGTTGAAGTTGTACAAGATATTAGTGTTGCGAAGTTGGGTAGAGTAATTGTAGATTAGTGTTTGTAAAATTGTAAAATACTTGGGAGAAAGCATTGTACGGTCCCTTTCAAAGGTGGTGCTTTTTCTGTGCTGAGAGAGTGAAAGAAATGCAAGTACATAGAGAGCCCAAACTGAAACATTTGTATCAAAAGGCCAAGCAGCAGTTTTTACCAAGACAACAGACTTTTAAATTTAGCCAATCAATTTTAATCAGGCACTTAGATATCAAAAACCTATTAAAGTTAATGGTATTGACAACCTAGGACCAATCCTATTGTGGGAAATGTTGATATGTCATCATGGGCTTAAAAGAAGGGGGCAGTGGGACAAAATGAGAGAGCAACCACCACCTGCCAGAGATAACGAAGCTCTCCGCTCGCAACTTTCAACAGAGAGAGAATCATTGGCTCTCACAGCTTCATCTATGTTTTAGAGAAAGCACCATCTAGATAACAAAGGTACCAAAGAAGAAAGAAGTTCCAGACAGAAGGCCCAGAATATTCCGAAAGACATGAAACCTGGTTGTAATTTAGAGAGCGACTAAATTCTATTCTTGTTAATGAGTGGGAATTGTATTTATTGGAACAGTATACCATTAGAATCTTGTTTTATTAGGGAATAGTTAATAGTTAGAAGGGATTTATTCGGTTTCTTAAAAGGTTAGTTAAATTTGTTCACAGTTAGATAAATAAATTGTTACGTATTGATTTTAGAGCGACTGTCAGGGATTTATTTTGTATTTAACCACTAGAAGTTGCTGAAGAGCAGGTCACCACTTGACACACACTTTTACAGATTATAAGGCAAGGCACTCCTCTTTGGATGTTTTGGTGTTAGTTCTCACTTTATAACATTAGTAAGACCCCACTTGGAATACTGTGTACAGTTCTGGTCACCCATAGACCATAAGACATAGGAGCAGAATTAGGCCACGTGGCCCATCAGGTCTACTCCACCATTCAATCATGGCTGACATGAACGCTAACATTGCATTTGTCTTCCTAACTGCCGACTGAACCTGCACGTTAACCTTAAGAGAATCTTGAACAAAGACTCCCAAGTCTCTTTGTGTTTCTGATTTCCGAAGCATTTTCCCATTTAGAAAATAGCCTCCACTCCTCCTTCCAAAGTGCATAACCTCACACTTTTCTACATTGTATTCCACCTGGATGAGGGTGTAGAAGGATGGGTTAGTAAATTTGCAGATGACACTAAAGTCGGTGGAGTTGTGGACAGTGCGGAAGGATGTTGCAGGTTACAGAGGGACATAGATAAGCTGCAGAGCTTGGCTGAGAGGTGGGAAATGGAATTTAATGTGGAGAAGTGTGAGGTGATTCACTTTGGAAGGAGTAACAGGAATACAGAGTACTGGGCTAATGGTAAGATACTTGGAAGTGTGGATGAGCAGCGAGATCTCGGTGTCCATGTGCATAGATCCCTGAAAGTTGGCACCCAGGTTGATAGGGTTGTTAAGAAGGCGTACGGTGTGTTCGCTTTTATTGGTAGAGGGATTGAGTTTTGGAGCCATGAGGTCATGTTGCAGCTGTACAAAACCCTGGTGCGGCCGCACTTGGAGTATTGCGTACAGTTTTGGTCGCCGCATTATAGGAAGGATGTGGAAGCATTGGAAAGGGTGCAGAGGAGATTTACCAGGACGTTGCCTGGTATGGTGGGAAGGTCTTATGAGGAAAGGCTGAGGGACTTGAGGTTGTTTTCATTAGAGAGAAGAAGGTTAAGAGGTGACTTAATAGAGGCATATAAGATGATCAGAGGATTAGATAGGGTGGACAGTGAGAGCCTTTTTCCTCGGATGGTGATGGCTAGCACAAGGCAACATAGCTTTAAATTGAGTGGTGATAGATATAGGACAGATGTCAGAGGTAGGTTCTTTACTCAGAGAGTATTAAGGGCGTGGAATGCCCTGCCTGCAACAGTAGTGGACTCGCCAACATTAAGGGCATTTAAATGGTCATTGGATAAACATATGGATGATATTGGAATAGTGTAGGTTAGATGGGCTTTAGATTGGTTTCACAGGTCGGCGCAATATTGAGGGCCGAAGGGCCTGTACTGTGCTGTAGTATTCTATATTTTATCTGCCACTGCTTTGCCCACTCTCCTAACCTGTCCAAGTCCTTCTGCAGCCCCCCGCTTCCTCAATACTACCTGTCCCTGTTTAAAAAAGGAAGGAGACAAAAGGCGGGTAACTATAGGCCGGTCAGCTTAACGTCTGTAGTAGGGAAAATGCTGGAATCCATTATTAAAGAGGAGATAGCAGGGCATCTGGATAGAAATGGTTCGATCAATCAGACGCAGCATGGATTCATGAGGGGAAAGTCGTGCTTGACGAACATGTTGGATTTTTATGAAGATGTGACTAGGGCGGTTGATGGAGGAGAACCGGTGGATGCGGTGTTTTTGGATTTCCAAAAGGCGTTTGATAAGGTGCCCCATAAAAGGCTGCTGAAGAAGATTAGGGCACACGGAGTTGGGGGTAGTGTGTTAAAGTGGATTGGGGACTGGCTATCCGACAGGAAGCAAAGAGTCGGAATAAATGGGTGTTTTTCCGGTTGGAGGAAGGTAACTAGTGGCGTGCCGCAGGGATCGGTACTCGGGCCGCAACTGTTTACCATTTATATAGATGATCTGGAGGAGGGGACGGAGTGTAGGGTAACGAAGTTTGCAGACGACACAAAGATAAGTGGAAAAGTGAATCGTGTGGAGGACGGAGAAGATCTGCAGAGAGATTTGGACAGGCTGAGTGAGTGGGCGAGGATATGGCAAATGGAGTATAACATTGAGAAATGCGAGGTTATACACTTTGAAGGAAATAATAACAAATGGGATTACTATCTCAATGGAAACAAATTAAAACATGCTACCGTGCAAAGGGACCTGGGGGTCCTTGTGCATGAGACGCAAAAGCCCAGTCTGCAGGTACAACAGGTGATCAAGAAGGCAAATGGGATGTTGGCCTATATTGCGAGGGGGATAGAATATAAAAGCAGGGATGTCTTGATGCACCTGTACAGGGCATTGGTGAGGCCGCAGCTGGAATACTGTGTGCAGTATTGGTCCCCTTATATGAGGAAGGATATATTGGCATTGGAGGGAGTGCAGAGAAGGTTCACCAGGTTGATACCGGAGATGAGGGGTTTGGATTATGAGGAGAGGCTGAGGAGATTGGGTTTGTACTCGTTGGAGTTTAGAAGGATGAGGGGGGATCTTATGGAGACTTATAAGATAATGCGGGGGCTGGATAGGGTGGAGGCGGAGAGATTCTTTCCACTTAGTAAGGAAGTTAAAACTAGAGGACACAGCCTCAAAATAAAGGGGGGTCGGTTTAAGACAGAGTTGAGGAGGAACTTCTTCTCCCAGAGGGTGGTGAATCTCTGGAATTCTCTGCCCACTGAGGTGGTGGAGGCTACCTCGCTGAATATGTTTAAAGCGCGGATGGATGGATTCCTGATCGGTAAGGGAATTAAGGGTTATGGGGATCAGGCGGGTAAGTGGTACTGATCCACGTCAGATCAGCCATGATCTTATTGAATGGCGGGGCAGGCTCGAGGGGCTAGATGGCCTACTCCTGCTCCTATTTCTTATGTTCTTATGTTCTTATATCTTTGTATCATCTGCAAACTTAGCAACAGTACTTTCAGTTCCTTCCTCCAAATCGTAAATATATATTGTGAAAAGTTGTGGTCCTAGCACCGACCCCAGAGGCACATCACTAGTCACCGGTTGCCATCCTGAAAAAGACCCCTTTATCCCCACTCTCTGCCTTCTGCCAGTCAGCCAATCCTCTATCCATGCCAGGATTTTACGCTTAACACCATGGGCACTTAACTTATTTAACAGTCTCCTCTGTGGCACCTTGTTAAAGGCCTTCTGGAAATCTAAATAAATCACCCTATTAGAGAAAGGATAATATTAAACTCGAAAGAGTGCAGCAAAGATTTACTAGGATGCTACTGGGACTTGATGGGTTGAGTTACAAGGAAAGGCTGGATAGACTGGGACTTTTTCCCTGGAGCATAAGAGGCTTAAGAGTGATCTTATAGAGGTCTATAAAATAATGAGGGTCATAGATAAGGTAGATAGTAAACATCTTTACCAACGGTAGGGGAGTCTAAAAATAGAGGGCATAGGTTTAAGGTGAGAGGGGAGAAATACAAATGGATCCAGGGGGGCAATTGTTTCACACATAGGGTGGTGAGTGTCTGGATCAAGCTGCCAGAGGCAGTAGTTGAGGCAGGTACAATTGTGTCTTTTCAAAAGCATTTAGACAGTTACATGGGTAAGATGGGTATAGAGGGATATGCGCCAAATGTGGGCAATTGGGACCAGTTTAGTGGTAAAAGCTGGGTGGCATGGACAAGTTGGGCAAAGGGCCTGTTTCATGCTGTAAACCTCTATGACTTTAAAAAAAAATGAAGACGAGCAGGGGCATGGGAACACCACCACCTACAACTTTCCTCTGAGTCACCCACCATTTCTTTCTTGGAGATTATAGAATCCTAGAAACCCTACAGTACAGAAAGAGGCCATTCAGCCCATCGAGTCTGCACCGACCACAATCCCACCCATGCCCTACCCCCATATCCCCACACATCTACCCACTAATCCCTCTAACCTACGCATCTCAGGACACTAAGGGCAATTTTTAGCATGGCCAATCAACCTAACCCGCACATCTTTGAACTGTGGGAGGAAACTTGGGGGTCTTTTAAGAGACTTCTGGATGAGTACATGGGATTTAATGGGATTGAGGGCTATAGATAGGCCTAGAGGTGGGGATGTGATCGGCGCAACTTGTGGGCCGAAGGGCCTGTTTGTGCTGTGGCTTTCTATGTTCTATGTTCTATGTTCTAAACCGGAGCACCCGGAGGAAACCCACACAGACACGAGGAGAATGTGCAAACTCCACACAAACAGTGACCCAAGCCAGGAATCGAACCCAGGTCCCTGGAGCTGTGAAGCAGCAGTGCTAACCACTGTGCTACCGTGCCGATATATTGGAGTTCCTTCACTGTCGCTGGTTAAAATCTGGAACTCCATAACAGCAATGTCGGTGTATTGACAGCAAAAACACCAAGGCAGTTCAAGAAGGTGGTGCATCATCACCTTCGCAAAGGCCAATTATGATTGTACAACAAATAATGCGCCAAGTTCCATAAGCAATTTTGAAAAAAGAGGAAAGTAACCCCCCCCCCCGCCATATTATTCTGGCCTAATTCCAATTTCAGCAGGGGCACAGTTTGGATGGTGAAACTTTCTGTCATAGAGGTCAACAGCACAGAAAAAGGCCCTTTAGCCAATCGAGTTTGCACAGTCAAAGACAACCACCCGACTATTCTAATCCCATTTTCCAGCCTTATATGCACTAATGTCACAAGTGCACCTCTAAATACTTCTGAAATATTCTGAGGGTCTCTACTTCCACCATCCTTTCAGGTAGTGAGTTCCAGACTCCCACCACCCTCTGGGTGAAAATGTCTTCCCAGAGTAATGTGGGATATTACCCCTCAAGACGGCACATTAGAAAATTCCATTTAATAAGCTGATTTCTTCATAACTTGATAACCTTCAAAATTCCATCTCATCCAATCCCAACTCCTTGTTCAATATCCTTCAAGGTATATAGTCCATGGAATTCTGGACCAATAAGTGGTGATTCCCTTTGGTGCGAAGACAGGACTTGTCTCCAAGAACTATGTAGTGATCACTTCCAGTACAAGAGACATAACCCGTATTGTTTTTGAGGCCTGTTGACTGACTGAGATTGTGAAATCCCTGTTAAATTAGAGCTGCAACAAAATCACTACATGAATGTAAGTTGTTGATGAAAGTTAAGTGACTGTTTCTACATTCAATAGGACTGAGAGATTCAAACTCTGAACACATAGAATCATCGAAAAATACAGTGCAGAAGAGGCCCTTTGGCACATCAATTCTGCACCAACACACTAGAAACATCTGAATTCCCACCTAATCTGATCTACCGCCCTTTCCTTCTCATTCTCAATGTTTATCTTTCTCTTTGAACCTCAATAATATTGTATCTCATTATTATTCTTCACAGAAAGTCATTGAACTCACAGAAAAGGGAAACCGGGTGGACAGTTCCAAACTTTTACTAAATCTGATGATGGAGAAAGTCTCTCAGGCTCAAAGTGTGAAGTAGAATCCTTTGTGAAAATGTACCATGTGGTACACAGCACAGGGTCTTGAAAAGGTAAAATTACAGTGAACGCAATTTCAGACACACACACATGATAGATTTTATCATAATATTGCACAGAATTTCTTTCATGAAAGCTGATTGTTTGAAACAAGCTCTAATCCATACGATTATTGAACAACACACAACGTTTATCTGAAATATACAGTCACCTGAAAGGTAAAAGAGCAAATAAGAGATTTCAAAATGTTCTCCGGGAACAGTCTGGGAAAGGTTTGCATGTCACTGTTTTAATTAGGTGTTTTCAGAATCCAGAAATTCAGAGGGCACTGCAACAGGAATGAATGTTGTTTGAATTTGCCACCATCTGTCAACTATTCTGCCTAGATTCAAATTACAATTCATGCCATTTATGACACTTTTTGTAACTATGCAGATTTTATGTTATTTCACCCAATCCACGTAGCTAGCTGATCACTATCAATTATGAAGTCTTCTACACAACTGACACGATCCTGATACACTGTGAAACCCTGTAGATACCTGGCAGGGTGCTGCTGCACCGTGAAACCCTGTAGACACCTGGTAGCATCCTGATTCACTATGAAACCTATACACACTTGGCAGGATACTGAGATACTATGATGCCCCGTACACACCTGGCAGGATCCTGATACACTGCAAAACCCTTTACGCACCTGGCAGAAACAAAATCCTGTTTAGATCTTAAATCTCTGAGCAACCATGCTGTGAACCTCTATAACTCGAACCACTTGTTTGGCATTTGACCCTTAATGCAGCACAAATAAATTGGTTGGAGCAGGCAGGCCATATTTATGCATTGTATTGGTTAATGAAAAGGACGGCACTGTGTCTATCGCACACACAGAAAAGCAACATTCTTAACAAGTGTCTTGTCCTGCCTGGTGGGTGGAGGAGAACCACTGGAACTCTCCTGACTGAGGCGGAGACTCTGAAATGGTGCCAATGACCACTCTACTCTCACCCATCTGAATGTTTATTAATTGTAACAATAAGGTCATTATTTTACCTTGTGGAAGAGGTTATTATTTGAGATCCAGAATCCTGGACACATTAATTCAGCATCTGGGGGGCAGGTGTTAAATCAGCAATCTCAGAATCTTTATAATTAAAATCTAGAACAAAGAAAATTACAGCACAGGAACAGGCCCTTCGGCCCTCCAAGCCTGCACCGACCATGCTGCCTGACTTAACTAAAACCCCCTACCCTTCCAGGGACCATATCCCTCGATTCCCATCCTATTCATGTATTTGTCCAGACGCCCTTGAAAAGTCACTATCGTATCTGCTTCCACTACCTCCCCTTGCAGCGGGTCTCAGGCACCCATCACCCTCTGTGTAAAAAACTTGCCTCGTACATCTCCTTTAAACCTTGCCCCTTGCACCTTAAACTTATGCCCAGTAGTAATTGACTCTTCCACCTTGGGGAAAATTTTCTGACTGTCCACTCTGTCAATGCCCCTCATAATCTTGTAGACTTCCATCAGGTCGCCCTTCAACCTCCGTCGTTCCAGTGAGAACAAGTCAAGTTTCTCCAACCTCTCCTCATAGTTAATGCCCTCCATACTAGGCAACATCCTGGTAAATCTTTTCTGTACCCTCTCCAAAGCTTCCATATCCTTCTGGTAGTGTGGCGACCAGAATTGAACCAAGTACAGCCTAACTAAGGTTCTATAAAGCTGCAACATGTCTTCCAATTTTTAAACACAATGCCACGGCTGATGAAGGCAAGCATGCTGTATGCCTTCTTGACTATCTTCTCCACCTGTGTTACCACTTTCAGTGACCTTTGTACCTGTACACCCAAATCCCTCTGCCTATCAATACTCTTAAGGGTTCTGCCATTTACTGTACATTTCCTATCTTTATTAGACCTTCCAAATTACATCTCATTTGTCCGGATTAAACTCCGTCTGCCTTCTCTCCGCCCAAGTCTCCAACCGATCTATATCCTGCTATATCCACTGATGGTCCTCATCACTATCCACACGTCCACCAACCTCTGTGTCGTCCACAAACTTACTAATCAAACCAGTTACATTTTCCTCCGAATCATTCAGAGATATTACAAACAGCAAAGGTCGCAGCACTGATCCCTGAGAAATGCCACTTGTCACAGCCCTCCATTCAGAAAGGCATCCTTCCACTGCTACCCTCTGTCTTCAATGACCGATGGTAGTCATGATGTGGAGATGCCGGCGTTGGACTGGGTTAAACACAGTAAGAAGTTTAACAACACCAGGTTAAAGTCCAAATAAACCTGTTGGACTTTAACCTGGTGTTGTTAAACTTCTTTCAATGACCAAGCCAGTTCTGTATCCATCTTGCCAGCTCACCTCTGATCCCGTGCGACTTCACCTTCTATACCAGTCTGGCATGAGGGACCTTGTCAAAGGCCTTACTGAAGTCTTCGTACACAACATCCACTGCCCTACCCTCATGATTCATCTTTGTCACTTCCTCGAAAAACTCAATCAAGTTAGTGAGACACGACCTCCACTTCACAAAACCATGTTGCCTCTCACTAATACGTCCACTTATTTCCAAGTGGGAGTAAATCCTGTCTCGAAGAATCCTCTCCAATAATTTCCCTACCACAGATGTAAGTCTCACCGGCCTGTAATTACCTGGATTATCCTTGCTACGCTTCTTAAACAAAGGAACAACATTGGCTATTCTCCAATCCTCTGGGACCTCCCCTGCAGCCAGTGAGGATACAAAGATTTCTCTCAAGGCCCCAGCAATTTCCTCCCTTGCCTCTCTCAGTATTCTGAGGTATATCCCATCAGGCCCTGGGGACTTGTCTACCTTAATGTTTCTCAAGCCCTCAAGTACCACCTCCTTTTTGATCTCAACATGACTCAAACTATCTACACACCCTTTCCCAGACTCGTCATCCACCAAGTCCTTCTCTTTGGTGGATACTGACGCAAAATACTCATTTAATACCTCGCCCATTTCCTCTGGCTCTATGCATAGATTCCCTCCCCTGTCCTTGAGTGGGCCAACCCTCTCCCTGGCTACCCTTTTGCTCTTTATATATGTATAAAAAGCCTTGGGATTTTCCTTAATCCTGTTGGCCAATGTCTTTTCATGACCCCTTTTAGCCCTCCTTACTCCTTGCTTAAGTTTCTTTCTACTTTCCTTGTATTCCACACTTGCTTCGTGTGATCCCAGCCTCCTAGCCTTGGCAAATGTTTCCTTTTTCTCTTTGACTAGGCTCATAATATCTCTCATAATATCTCTCAAGGTTCCCGAAACTTGCCATACTTATCCTTCATCCTTATGGGAATGTGCCGGTCCTGAATTCCTATCAACTTACACTTGAAAGCCTCCCACATGCCAGATGTTGATTTACCCCTAGAAATACATCTCTAATTCAGAGCTTTTAACCAACTCTGAATAACCACCATCATTAATTTTCAAAGCAAATTTTCTTTACTGTTTAACTTGACGAAACACAAGATGGTGCTTTTAGAGTCATAGATAGAGTCATACAGGTTTACAGCATGGAAACAGCCCTTCGGCCCAACTTGTCCATGCCACCCTTTTTTTTTAAACCCATAAGCTAATCCCAATTGCCTGCATTTGGCCCATATCCCTCTATACCCATCTTAGCCATGTAACTATCGAAATGCTTTTTAAAAGACAAAATTGTACCCGCCTCTACTACTACCTCTGGCACCTTGTTCCAGACACTCACCACCCTCTGTGTGAAAAAATGCCCCTCTGGACACTTTTGTATCTCTCCCCTCTCACTTTAAACCTATGCCCTCTAGTTTTAGACTCTGCTACCTTTGGGAAAAGATATTGATTATCCAGCTGATCTGTGCCCCTCATTATTTTATAGACCTGTATAAAATCACCCTTCAGCCTCCTACGCTCCAGAGAAAAAAGTCCCAGTCTTTTTTTGGTGTGCTCTTACTCAACTATATTTTACAAAGTTTTCTCTCTCAAATCAGTTACCTGATTTCACCATCCTGGAATTGTGTGAAGTTACACAAGTTACCATTCAGCCTTAAATACAAAAGATCCATATAATCCAGTGAAACGTGATGTTCAAAACCTCCTGTACTGAAATGATTGTTCAGAAACCCCGGTTAGTTTTAGATTGAACAGATGTTTCAGTTCATTGTTCAGCCCATGTTTAAATGCAGAAGTGTAGGAACATGACGTGGCCATACAACGCCTTGAGCCCATTTCTCCATTTAATTAAATTGTGCCTGATAAGTCTCTTAACTCCATCTATCATTGCCTTACAATAGAAAGGAAAATAACTGGCATCCTATAATGAATGTCAGGAACATGACTGGAGGAGGTTAAAAAGCAGGAACTCGGCTTAACTATTCCTGGGTCATTCCCAGTACCAGGTGCAAGTGGCTATTGGAAGAGTGGAATAAAACAGGTTAATGCAGGTTGGGAAAATGATGTAGCAGGAAGACATTCCGATTCTTGTGAATCTTTTCAAGGGCAGGAGGGTCCAAATTAACTTGAATAGGTTGTAACTCAATGGAAAGTAGACTAATATCTTCATGGATTGGTTAACAAGTATTATAGGGGAGGATGTAAAATAATAGGGGGGAAATGGACGGTTTGAATGATTAGATAGAAGAAAGCAACTGCAGAGAGGACTGGGTGAGGTGAGTATCATGAGTAAATCATCATTCAGAAATATGAGCAATCGGAGAAAATGCAGTGCAGTCTTATATTGGTTTGGAGTTCACTTACATAAATGGTGGCACAGTGGTTAGTACTGCTGCCTCACAGTGCCAGGGACCCCGGATTCAATTCCAGCCTCGGGTCACTGTCAATGTGGAGTTTGCACATTCTTCCTGTGTCTGCGTGGGTTTCCTCCGAGTGCTCCGGTTTCCTTCCACAGTCCAAAAATGTGCGGGTTAGGTTGATTGGCCATGCTAAATTGACCCTAGTGTCAGGGGATTAGAAGGGTGTTGACCAGGACTGGTCAGTATTTAAAAACTCTGCGACCAGCCTGAACGAGTATGCCACTACAGTGATTGACTTCATTAGTAAGTAAGTGTGTAGAAGGCTGTGTGCCAAAGAAGCAACTGCACGTGTTTCCCAACCGGAAACTGCTTGCTGAAGTCTAGGTCTGAGGCGTTGAAGTCAGGTGACCTTGATCTACACAAGATAGCCAGATACAATCTAAGGACATCCATCAAAGATGCCAAAATACAGTGCTGGACCAAGCTAGAGTCCCAGGCTAGCCACACGGGCCCCTGCCGACTATGGCAAGGTCTTCAAGACATAACAGGCTACAAGATGAAGGCATGAAAAATCACCGGCTCCAACGCAGCCCTCCCTGATGAGCTCAATGCATTCTACGCCCATTTTGAGCAAGAGGTCAGCGAGAGCAGGTCCTCCACACTGGAAGCCTCGGATTAACCTATATTTAAGGTCACCATTGCAGATGTCAGAGCAGCTTTCTCGAAGGCCAACCCACAGAAAACAACTGGCCTGGATGGGGTACCCGGACGAGCACTCATCCTGCATGGATCAATTGGCAGGGGTATTCGCAGATATCTTCAACCTCTCTTTACAACAAACAGAGGTCTCTATCTGCTTCAAGAAGACGACCATCATCCCAGTAGCAAAGAAAAGCCAAGCAGCGTGCCTTAATGACTATCATCCAGTAACTCTAACATCCATCATTATGAAGTGCTTTGAAAGGTTAGTCATGGCACGAAACAATTCCAGCCTCCGGACTGCCTGGATCCACGACAGTTCACCTACCGCCGCAACAGGTCCACAGCAGATGCCATCTCCCTGGCCCTGCACTGAACACTAGAGCACTTTGATAACAAAGACACCTATGTCAGACTCTTATTTATTGACTACATCTCAGCGTTCAACACCATTATTCACACGAAACTCGTCCGATGACTCTGACATCCATCATTATGAAGTGCTTTGAAAGGTTAGTCATGGCACAGATCAATTCTGGCCTCCCAGATTGCCTGGATCCACTACAGTTTATCTAGCGCCGCATCAGATCCACAGCAGGCGCCATCTACCTGGCCCTACTCTCAACCCTGGAACACCAGGATAACAAAGACACTTATGTCAGACTCCTATGTATTGACTACAGTTCAACCTTCAACACCATTATTCCGACAAAGCTCATCTCCAAATTCCATGGGCTGGGCCTTGGCTCCTCTCTCTGCAACTGGATCCTGAACTTCCTAACCCACAGATCACAATCAAGTAGGCAACAACACTTCCTCCATGATTAACCTCAGCAGCGGTGCACCTCAAGGCTGTGTTCTCAGCCCCTTACTATACTCCTTATACACTTGTGACTGTGTGACCAAATTCCCCTTCAACTCAATTTTCAGGTTTGCTGACGACACCACCGTAGTGGATCGGATCTCAAACAATGATGATACAGAGTACAGGAATGAGATAGAGAATCTGGCGAACTGGTGCAACAACAATAATCTCTCCCTCAATGTCAACAAAATGAAGGAGACTGTCATCGATTTCAGGAAGCATAGTGGAGAACATGCCTCTGTCTACATCAATGGGGATGAAGTAGAAAGGGTCGAGAGCTTCAAGTTTTTAGGTGTCCAGATCAACAACCCACCCTGGTTCCTCCATGCAACACTATAGTTAAAAAAGCCCACCAGCATCGCTACTTTCTCAGAAGATTAAAGAAATTTGGCATGTCCGCTATAACTCTCACCAACTTTTACAGATGCACCATAGAAAGCATTCTTTCTGGTTGTACCACAGCTTGGTATGGCTCCTGCTCTGCCCGAGACTGCAAGAAACTACAAAAGGTTGTGAATGTAGCCCGATCCATACAAACCAGCCTCTCACCCATTGACTGTCTACACTTCCCACTGCCTTGGCAAAAGCAGCCAGCATAATTAAGGAGCCCATGCACCCCGGACATTCTCTCTGCCACCTTCTTCCGTCGGGAAAAAGATACAAAAGTCTGAGGTCACGTACCAACCGACTCGAGAACAGCTTCCCCCCTGCTGCCATTAGACTTTTGAATGGACCTACCTCGCATTAAGTAAATCTTTCTCTACGCCCTAGCTATGACTGTATTCTTCACTCTCTCATTTCCTTCTCTATGAATGGCATGCTTTGTCTGAATAGCGCAAGAAACAATACTTTTCACTGTGTACGAATACAAGTAACAATAATTAATCAAATCAAACATATGTGGGGTTACAGGAGTAGGGCCTGGGTGGGATTGTAGTCAGTGCAGACACGATGGACCAAATGGCCTCATTCTGCACTGTAGGGGTTCTATGATTCTATGATCAAAGGGAGAATTGTAAAGCTGTTGGTGAGCTGCATGCGAATGTTGCCATATGGGCCTATGATACAATGGCAATGACCAAACTGCTCCAGTTTCCTCCCACAGTACAAAGATGTGCAGGTTAGGTGAATTGGCCATGCTAAATTGACCCTTCGTGTCAGCAGCATTAAATACGTGGGATTATGGGAATAGGGCCTGGATGGGATTGTTGTTGGTGCAGGCTCAATGGGCCGAATAACCTCCTTCTGCACTGTAGGGTTTCTATGATTCTGTGAAACTGAAAGGGAGGATTATTAGAGAGAGGCAACATGGTTTTGTGAAGGGGAGATCGTGTTTCACGAACTTGATCAGGTTTTTTGAGGAAGTGACGAAGATGATTGATGAGGGTAGGGCAGTGGATGTTGTCTACATGGACTTCAGTAAGGTCTTTGACAAGGTCCCTCATAGCAGACTAGCACAGAAGGCGAAGTCGCATGGGGTCAGAGGTGAGCTGGCAAGATGGAAACAGAACTGGCTCGGTTATAGAAGACACAGGGGTGCAGTAAGTGTGTGTTTCTGAATGGAGGGCTGTGACAAGTGGTGTTCCTCAGGGATTAGTGCTGGGACCTTTGCTGTTTGTAATATATATAAATGATTTGGAGGAAAATGTACCTGGTTTGATTAGTAAATTTGCAGGGTGCAGTCACTATGCTGGGGGTGTACTACAGACCACCCAACAGCCCACGGGAAGTGGAGGAAAGGATATGTCAGGAGATTCTGGATAGGTGCAGAAAACATAGGGTTGTTGTAGTGGGGGACTTTAATTTCCCTGGCACAGACTGGAAAGTGCTTAGAGCTGGGGGACCGGACGGGGAGGAATTTGTAAAATGCGTACTGGAAGGTTCTTTGGAACAGTATGTAGATAGCCCGACTAGAGAGGGGGCTATACTGGACCTAGTTCTGGGAAATGAGCCCAGCCAGGTTGTCAAAGTTTCGGTAGGGGAACATGTGGCAAATAGTGACCACAACTCTGTTAACTTTAGGATAGTAATGGACAAGGATGAGTGCTGTCCTACGGGCAGGGTGCTAAATTGGGGGAAGGCTGACTATAGCCGGATTAGGCAGGAATTGGTGGATGTTGATTGGGAGAGGATGTTCGAGGGTAAGTCCGCGTCTGGCATGTGGGAGTCTTTTAAGGAACTATTGATAAGGCTGCAGGATAGGCATGTGCCTGTAAAAAGGAAAGATAGGAAAGGTAGGATTCGAGAGCCGTGGATAACCAGGGAAATTGAGGATCTGATTAAAATGAAAAGGGAGGCGTACGTTAAGTCCAGGCAACTGAAAACAGATGGAGCTCTGGAGGAATACAGAGAGAGTAGGAAAGATCTCAAACGGGGAGTTAGAAGGGCAAAAAGAGGTCACGAGATGTTCTTGGCAGGCAGGATTAAGGAGAATCCTAAGGCATTCTATTCATACGTTAGGAACAAAAGAGTTGTCAGGGAGAAAATCAGACCTCTCAGGGACAAAGGAGGGGAATTATGCTTAGAACCCAAGGGAATAGGGGAGATCCTAAATGAATACTTTGCATCGGTATTCACGAAGGAGAGGGGCGTGTTAACCGGGAGTGTCTCGGAGGGAGGTGTTGACCCGTTAGAGAAAATCTCCATTACAAGAGAGGAAGTGTTAGGTTTTTTAGGGAACATTAAAACTGACAAAGCCCCAGGGCCTGATGGCATCTATCCTCGACTGCTCAGGGAGACGAGAGGTGAAATTGCTGGGCCTCTGACGGAAATCTTTGTCGCTTCTTTGGACACGGGTGAGGTCCCTGAGGATTGGAGGATAGCGAATGTGGTCCCGTTGTTTAAGAAGGGTAGCAGGGATAACCCAGGAAATTATAGGCCGGTGAGCTTGACGTCCGTGGTAGGGAAGTTGTTGGAGAGGATTCTTAGAGACAGGATGTATGTGCATTTAGAACGGAACAATCTCATTAGTGACAGACAGCATGGTTTTGTAAGAGGGAGGTCGTGCCTTACAAATTTGGTGGAGTTTTTTGAGGAAGTGACAAAAACGGTTGATGAAGGAAGGGCCGTGGATGTCGTCTATATGGATTTCAGTAAGGCATTTGACAAAGTCCCACATGGCAGGTTGGTTAAGAAGGTTAAGGCTCATGGGATACAAGGAGAAGTGGCTCGATGGGTGGAGAACTGGCTTGGCCATAGGAGACAGAGGGTAGTGGTCGAAGGGTCTTTTTCCGGCTGGAGGTCTGTGACCAGTGGTGTTCCGCAGGGCTCTGTACTGGGACCTCTGCTATTTGTGATATATATAAATGATTTGGAAGAAGGTGTAACTGGTGTAATCAGCAAGTTTGCGGATGACACGAAGATGGCTGGAATTGCGGATAGCGAAGAGCATTGTCGGGCAATACAGCAGGATATAGATAGGCTGGAAAATTGGGCGGAGAGGTGGCAGATGGAATTTAATCCGGATAAATGCGAAGTGATGCATTTTGGAAGAAATAATGTAGGGAGGAGTTATACAATAAATGGCAGAGTCATCAGGAGTATAGAAACACAGAGGGACCTAGGTGTGCAAGTCCACAAATCCTTGAAGGTGGCAACACAGGTGGAGAAGGTGGTGAAGAAAGCATATGGTATGCTTGCCTTTATAGGACGGGGTATAGAGTATAAAAGCTGGAGTCTGATGATGCAGCTGTATAGAACGCTGGTTAGGCCACATTTGGAGTACTGCGTCCAGTTCTGGTCGCCGCACTACCAGAAGGACGTGGAGGCATTGGAGAGAGTGCAGAGAAGGTTTACCAGGATGTTGCCTGGTATGGAGGGTCTTAGCTATGAGGAGAGATTGGGTAGACTGGGGTTGTTCTCCTTGGAAAGACGGAGAATGAGGGGAGATCTAATAGAGGTATACAAGATTATGAAGGGTATAGATAGGGTGAACAGTGGGAAGCTTTTTCCCAGGTCGGAGGTGACGATCACGAGGGGTCACGGGCTCAAGCTGAGAGGGGCGAAGTATAACTCAGACATCAGAGGGACGTTTTTTACACAGAGGGTGGTGGGGGCCTGGAATGCGCTGCCAAGTAGGGTGGTGGAGGCAGGCACGCTGACATCGTTTAAGACTTACCTGGATAGTCACATGAGCAGCCTGGGAATGGAGGGATACAAACGATTGGTCTAGTTGGACCAAGGAGCGGCACAGGCTTGGAGGGCCGAAGGGCCTGTTTCCTGTGCTGTACTGTTCTTTGTTCTTTGTTCTTTGTGACACAAAGATTGGTGGAATCGTGGATAGCGATGAGGACTGTCAGAGGATACAGCAGGATATAGATCGGTTGAAGACTTGGGCGGAGAGATGGCAGATGGCAATCCAGACAAATGTGAGGTAATGCATTTTGGAAGGTCTAATACAGATGGGAAATATACAGTAAATGGCAGAACCCTTAAGAGTATTGATAGGCAGAGGGATCTGGGTGTAAAGGTACATAGGTCAATGAAAGTGCATCGCAGGTGGAGAAGGTAGTCAAGAAGGCATATGACATGCTTGCCTTCATCAGCTGGGACATTGAGTTTAAAAATTGGCAAGTCACATTGCTGCTTTATAGAACCTTGCTTAGGCCGCACTTGGAATATAGTGTTCAATTCTGGTCGGCACAATACCAGAAGAATATGGAGGCTTTGGAGAGGGTACAGAAAAGATTTACCAGGATGTTGTCTGGTATGGAGGGCATTAGCTATGAGTTGAGGTTGGAGAGCCTTGGTTTGTTCTCACTGGAATGAGAGAGGTTGAGGGGCAGCCTGATAGAAGTCCACAAGATTATGAGGGGCATGGACAGAGTGGATAGTCAGAAGCATTTTCCCAGGATGGAAGAGTCAATTACGAGGGGCATAGGTTTAAAGCGCGAGGGGTAAGGTTTAAAGGAGATGTACGAGGCAAGCTTTTTACAGAGGATGGTGGGTGTCTGGAACTCACTGCAAGGGGGAGGTCGTGGAAGCAGATACGATAGTGACTTTGCAGGGGCGTCTGGACAAATACATGAATAGGATGGGAATAGTGGGATATGGTCCCCGGAAGGGTTGGGTTTTTTGTTCAGACAAGCAGCATGATCGGTGCAGGCTTGGAGGGCCAAAGGGCCTGTGCTTGTGCTGTAATTTTCTTTGTTCTTTGAACTTAGTACTTCTGACCACAAGACAGTTCGAAAAGATATACAAAGAGAAACCACAATTTGAAAGTAGCACTATTGTAAAGAACTACTTACAGCCACAAGGTAGGCTTACATAATTGAGATGTAAAAGATTAAACATGACTTGGTTAGAATTAAGGAACAATGTGGAGCTGCTCACTAGTCAATGGATACATACCAAATCGTGCTGAGCAGCAACATGAGTAAATATAAACAGATCCAAGAATGGCAGATAGTGATCATGGAGGACTTCCAATCATACTAATATGGACTGAAATAGTAACAATGCAAAAGAGGGAGAGGAATTCTTGACGTGAGTAAGATAATTTTTTGATTAGTGTATTCCTATTCCAATGGTGAAGGTAGCTGTACTGGAACTAGTTCTGGGATGGAGGGGAGCATATTTTCAGTAGGAGAACATTTGGGACGAGTGATCAGAATATTAGTTTGGAATCTCACTGACACCTTCAAATTGAAATTCTCATTCAGATTTACATTCCTTCTGAATATCATCACTCCCTGTCTGAATCATCTCTCGATGAACAATTTCCAATACCAAGCTTCCTCCAACTCTGGCATTTCTGAACTAGACCCATTTGCCTGTGTTTGGCCAATATTGCTCCAAACCTTTCCTATCCATGTACATATCCAAATGTCTTTTAAATGTTCACTATTGAACGTGGACTATAAAATTCTAGCCAAGGTCATCGCCAACCGGGTCAAGTCTGCTCTGGGGTCAGTGATCCATCCTGTACCCGGCAGGAAGATCTCTGATAGCCTCGCGCTACTCAGAAATACGATCACCTACGTGCAGGACAGGCAGGTGGACACCTGCCTCATCAGCCTCAACCAGGAGAAGGCATTTAACAGAATATCGCACAGCTACATGATGGATGTACTCTCCAAAATGGGCTTTGGGGAGGGAATCCGCAATTGGATCCAACTGCTCTACACAGACATCAGTAGCGCAGTTTCAATCAATGGGTGGGAGTCAGATAGTCTTCAGATCTATGTCAGGCAGGGCTGCCCTCTCTCTTCTGTCCTTTTTGTGTGTTGCATTGAACCCTTTGCCGAGGCCCTCAGAAGCGATCCAGACATCAAAGGGATTACAATCCCAAGCAGCAGAGGGACGCAAGTCAAAGCCTCCCTGTACGTGGATGACGTAGCTGTCTTCTGTTCGGACCCGTCATCTGTTCGCAGGCTCCTCCAAGTCTGTGAGCACTTCGAGCTCGCCTCGGGAGCCAAAGTCAACCGGGGCAAGAGCAAGGCCATGTTCTTTGGGAACTGGGCTGACAGATCCTTTGTCCCCTTCACCGTCAGGGCAGACTACCTTAAGGTGCTGGAGATATGGTTTGGAGCGGCAGGAGCAGGGGCTATACTGGACCTAGTACTGGGGAATGAGCCCGGTCAGGTCTTCAAAGTTTCGGTAGGGGAACATGTGGCAAATAGTGACCACAATTCTGTTAGCTTTAGGATAGTGATGGAAAAGGATGAGTGGTGTCCCAAGGGTAAGGTGTTGGATTGGGGGAAGGCTAACTTTAGTGGGATTAGGCAGAAGTTGGCAGCTCTTGATTGGGAGAGGCTGTTTGAGGGTAAATCCACATCTGGCATGTGGGAGTCTTTTAAGGAACAGTTGTTAGGGCTACAGGACAGGCATGTGCCTGTAAAAAAGAAGGATAGGAAGGGTCGGATTCGAGAACCGTGGATAACCAGGGAAATTGAGGGACTGGTCAAAAAGAAAAGAGAGGCGTATGTTAGGTCCAGGCAGCTAAAAACGGAGGGAGCTCTGGAGGAGTACAAAGAAAGTAGGAAAGAACTCAAACGGGGAATTAGAAGGGCAAAAAGGGGTCACGAAATGTCCTTGGCAGACAGCATTAAGGAGAATCCCAAGGCATTTTATTCATACGTTAGGAACAAAAGGGTTGTCAGGGAAAAAATCAGACCTCTCAGGGACAAAAGTGGGGAATTATGCTTGGAGCCCAAAGACGTAGGGGATCCTAAATGAATATTTTACATCGGTATTCACAAAGGAGAGGGATGTGTTGACTGGGAGTGTCTCGGAGGGGAGTGTTGAACCGTTGGAGAAAATCTCCATTACAAAGGAGGAAGTGTTAGGTTTGTTAGAGAATTTAAAGACTGACAAATCCCCAGGGCCTGATGGAATCTATCCAAGGCTGCTCAGGGAGACGAGAGATGAAATCGCTGGGCCTCTGACGCAAATCTTTGTCTCGTCACTGGACGCAGGTGAGGTCCCAGAGGATTGGAGGATAGCTAATGTGGTCCCGTTATTTAAGAAGGGTAGGAAGGATAACCCAGGTAATTATAGGCCGGTGAGCTTGACGTCCGTGGTGGGGAAGTTGTTGGAGAAGATTCTTAGAGATAGGATGTATGCGCATTTAGAAAGGAATAAACTCATTAACGATAGTCAGCATGGTTTTGTGAGAGGGAGGTCATGCCTCACTAACCTGGTGGAGTTTTTTGAAGAAGTGACCAAAATGGTTGACGAGGGAAGGGCCGTGGATGTCGTCTATATGGACTTTAGTAAAGCGTTTGACAAGGTCCCTCATGGTAGGCTGGTGAAAAAGGTTGGATCTCATGGGATAAAGGGGGAGGTGGCTAGATGGGTGGAGAACTGGCTTGGTCACAGAAGACAGAGGGTGGTAGTGGAGGGGTCTTTTTCCGGCAGGAGGCCTGTGACTAGTGGTGTTCCGCAGGGCTCTGTATTGGGACCTCTGCTGTTTGTGATTTATATAAATGATCTGGAAGAAGGTGTAACTGGGGTGATCAGTAAGTTTGCGGACGACATAAAATTGGCAGGACTTGCAGATAGTGAGGAGCATTGTCAGAAGCTACAGAAGGATATAGATAGGCTGGAAATTTGGGCAAAGAAATGGCAGATGGAGTTCAATCCTGATAAATGCGAAGTGATGCATTTTGGTAGAAATAATGTAGGGAGGAGCTATACGATAAATGGCAGAACCATAAAGGGTGTAGATACGCAGAGGGACCTGGGTGTGCAAGTCCACAGATCCTTGAAGGTGACGTCACAGGTGGAGAAGGTGGTGAAGAAGGCATATGGCATGCTTGCCTTTATAGGACGGGGCATAGAGTATAAAAGTTGGGGTCTGATGTTGCAAATGTATAGAACGTTGGTTCGGCCGCATTTGGAATACTGCGTCCAGTTCTGGTCGCCACACTACCAGAAGGATGTGGAGGCTTTGGAGAGAGTACAGAGGAGTTTACCAGGATGTTGCCTGGTATGGAGGGGCTTGGTTATGAGGAGAGATTTGGTAAACTGGGGTTGTTCTCCCTGGAAAGACGGAGAATGAGGGGAGACTTAATAGAGGTGTATAAAATTATGCAAGGCATAGATAGGGTGAACGGTGGGAAGCTTTTCCCCAGGTCGGTGGTGACGTTCACGAGGGGTCATAGGTTCAAGGTGAAGGGGGAGAGGTTTAACACAGATATCAGACAGACATATTTTACACAGAGGGTGGTGGGGGCCTGGAATGCGCTGCCAGGCAAGGTGGTGGAGGCGGACACACTGGGAACGTTTAAGACTTATCTAGACAGCCATATGAACGGAGTGGAAATGGAGGGATACAAAAGAATGGTCTAGTTTGGACCAGGGAGCGGCACGGGCTTGGAGGGCCGAAGGGCCTGTTCCTGTGCTGTATTGTTCTTTGTTCTTTGTTTGAGCATGTGCCAAAAACTGGGAAGAGCGCATCGCCAAAGCGAGGCAAAAATTGGGCCTGTGGGAGCAACGCTCCCTCTCTAACACCAGAAAAAACCTGGTCATCCGGTGCGAGGTACAGTCCGTGTTGTTGCAGGTCTGGCCTATCCCCAAATGCTGCGCAGCAGCAGTGACCCAGGCCATCTTCAAATTTATCTGGAGATCAAAGATGGATCGTGTCCGGAGGGAAGCGATGCACAAATCTCGAGAGAACGGAGGGAAAAACGTTCCCAATGCCACCCTCATCCTGATGGCCACCTTTGTGTGCCGTGTGTAGATCCTCGGTACACTAACAACAAGTGCCACTACGTTTTGAGGTTCTAC
The DNA here is from genome assembly GCF_964213995.1 of Mustelus asterias. NCBI lineage: Eukaryota > Metazoa > Chordata > Chondrichthyes > Carcharhiniformes > Triakidae > Mustelus > Mustelus asterias. The sequence goes on from NC_135808.1 coordinate 44,351,767, forward strand.
CTGTCCCAAGTGTTGCGGAGAATGGGTCTGGCCACACTGCCGCGGAACACTGAGTAGTTGGACCGTACCGCAGCACCTGTCCTTCGTGGAGAAATGCTTCCGGAAACACACCTTTGACCACATGGCGATCAAGCAGTGATCAGCACGTAATGTCCTTGAGGCCCTGAGAGAAAAGGAGATGGCGGATCCTGTCGAATGGTTCCCTGAGCAGACTGTCAATGTCATCTGGCAGAATGCCTCATCAGCAGAACTCACAAACAAGCACCAAGACCTGGCATGGCTGGAGGTGAGAAGGGCACTCCCCGTCAGATCCTTTATGCACGCTCGAAGTCTCAACATCACCGCACGCTGCCCTGGAAGCGGCTGCGGGAGTGATGAGACGGTCGCACATCTCCTTGTGGAATGTGCCTTTGCAAAGGAGGTCTGGAGTGAGATGCAGTGGTATTTATCGAGGTTCGTCCCGAGCAGCTCGGTGACGCAGGACTCTGTGCTCTACGGGCTGTTTCCGGGGACGCACACCGAGACAAATATCAACTGCTGCTGGAGGGTCATCAACTCGGTGAAGGACGCACTTTGGTCCGCCCGAAACTTGCTGATCTTCCAGTTGAAAGATTTGTCCTCGACCGAGTGTTGCAGACTGGCACATTCCAAGGTCCAGGACTACGTGCTCAGGGAAGCGCTCAAGCTGGGGCAGCCGCCGCAAAGGCACAATGGGGAAAGGCCACTGTGTGAAGCCTTTCAACCGAGGCAGACCGAGGGCCCGGTAACTGTAGAACACCCTCGGCCTGCGTAACTGTGGGCTAATCTAAAAAACAACAGCATGCAGTAAAATCTGATGTATGTATATAGTTTCAAGTACTGAAATGTAATGAATGTAATGTCATGTAAATAAGCATCGTATAGTACTGTAAAAATGACTGGGTTTTTTTGCACTGTTTGTAATTTTTGGATATGTCGTTTTGCAATGGTTTATATAAGATCATGAGAGGCATGGATAGTGTGAATGCACTCAGTCTTTTTCCCAGGGTTAGGGAATAGAGAACTAGAGGGCATAGGTTTAAGTTAAGAGGGGAAAGAATTAATGGGAACCTGGGGAGAAACGTTTTTACACAGAGGGTGGGATGTATGTGGAATGAGCTGATGGAGGAAATGGTTGAGGCAGAGACATTGACAACATTTAAAAGCATTTGGACAGATTCATGGATAGGAAAGGTTCAGAGGGATATGGGCCAAATGCAAGCAAATGGGGTTGGCTTAGATGGTCATTTTGGTCGGCATGGACCAGTTTGGGCTGAAGGGCCTGTCTCCATGCCATAGATTCTATTATCTGCCAAAGCAATCTCATGTCTTCTTTTTGCCCTCCTGATTTCTCTCTTAACTCTACTCCAACAACCTCTATACTTTAAGGGATCCACTTGATCCCAGCTGCCTATGCATGCCGTATGCCTCCTTCATCTTTTTGATCAAGGCCTCAATATCCCAAGGCATCCAGGGCTCCCTACTTCTACCAGTCTCGCCCTTCATTCTAAAAGAAATGTGCTTACCCTGAACCCTGGTTACCACACTTTTGAAAGCCTCCCACTTGCCAGACGTCCCTTTGCCTGCCAACAGACTTCCCTCAATCAACTTTTGAAATTCCTGTCTAATACCATCAAAATTGGCCGTACCCCAATTTAGAATTTTAACTTTTGAGCCAGACCTATCATTCTTTATAGCTATCTTAAAACTAATGGAATTATGGTCACTGGTCCCAAAGTGATCCCTCACTAACACTTCTGTCACCTGCCCTTCCTTATTTCCAAAAGGAGGTCAGGTTTTGTCGGGCCATCCACATACTGATTGAGAAATTCCTCCTGAAGACACTCAACAAATGTCTCTCCATCCAAGCCCCAGTCAATGTTGGGAAAGTTAAAGTCTCCTACTCTTACCACTCTTTTTCTGGAGCTACCTGTAATGTCCTTACATATTTGCTCCTCAATTTCCCGCTGATTATTTGGGGGCCTGTAGTACAATCCTATCAAAATGATCTCTCCCTTATTTCTGAGTGCTACCCATATAGACTCAGTGGGCAAACCCTTGGATATAAATGTGAGGTGATTCATTTTGGTAGAACTAATTTAAATGTGGATTACAGGGTCAAAGGTAGGGTTCTGAAGACTGTGGAGGAACAGAGAGATCTTGGGGTCCATATCCACAGATCTCTAAAGGTTGCCACTCAAGTGGATAGAGCTGTGAAGAAGGCCTATAGTGTGTTAGCTTTTATTGTAAGAAGTCTCACAACACCAGGTTAAAGTCTGCCGGCTCCAAGTGGAGAGGATCTCCAAGAAGATCGCGCATATCGACACAGATATCAAGTTTCTACAAACATGCAAGAAAGCAGATGGACTTTAACCTGGTGTTGTGAGACTTCTTACTGTGCTTACCCCAGTCCAACGCCGGCATCTCCACATCTTAGCTTTTATTAACAGGGGGTTGGAGTTTAAGAGCCGTGGGGTTATGCTGCAACTGTACAGGACCTTGGTGAGACCACATTTGGAATATTGTGTGCAGTTTGCCAGTGCAGTTCGGGGGGGTTTAAACTAGTATGGCAGGGGGGAGGGGATCAAAATATTAGGTCTACAAGTGTAGAGGCTGGGGACGAGCTTGGGGCTGGGACAAGGCTGGCAAAGAAGAAGAGCACTCTGGGGGAGGATGACCTCACTGGGCCTGGAGGTCTGGAGTGCTTATACTTCAATGCAAGGAGAGTAGCAGGTAAGACAGATGAACTTAGGGCCTTAATGCTCACGAGGAATTTGGATGTGGTTGCGGTGACAGAGACTTGGTTGAAAGAGGGACAGGACTGGCAGCTGAATATTCCGGGGTACAAGTGTTTTAGGCGAGACAGAGGAGGGGCCAAAAGAGGTGGGGGAGTAGCAGTATTAGTTGGAGAGCATATTACAGCGGTGCAGACAGAGGACAATTCAGAGGGGTCGTGTAACGAGTCACTCTGGGTAGAGCTTAGAAACAGGAAGGGCGCAGTCACTATGTTGGGGGTGTACTACAGGCCCCCCAACAGCCCAAGGGAAGTGGAAGAACGGATATGTCAGGAGATACTGGATAGGTGCAGGAAAAATAGGGTTGTTGTAGTGGGAGACTTCAATTTCCCTGGTATAGACTGGAAATCGCTGAGAGCAGGGACTCTGAATGGGGAGGAATTTGTAAAATGCGTACAGGAGGGTTCTTTGGAACAATATGTAGATAGCCCGACTAGAGAGGGGCTATACTGGACCTCGTACTGGCGAATGAGCCCGGTCAGGTCTTCAAAGTTTCGGTAGGGGAACATGTGGCAAATAGTGACCACAATTCTGTTAGCTTTAGGATAGTGATGGAAAAGGATGAGTGGTGTCCCAAGGGTAAGGTGTTGGATTGGGGGAAGGCTAACTTTAGTGGGATTAGGCAGAAATTGGCAGCTCTTGATTGGGAGAGGCTGTTTGAGGGTAAATCCACATCTGGCATGTGGGAGTCTTTTAAGGAACAGTTGTTAGGGCTACAGGACAGGCATGTGCCTGTTAAAAAGAAGGATAGGAAGGGTAGGATTCGAGAACCGTGGATAACCAGGGAAATTGAGGGACTGGTCAAAAAGAAAAGAGAGGCGTATGGTAGGTCCAGGCAGCTAAAAACGGAGGGAGCTCTGGAGGAGTACAAAGAAAGTAGGAAAGAACTCAAACGGGGAATTAGAAGAGCAAAAAGGGGTCACGAAATGTTCTTGGCAGACAGGATTAAGGAGAATCCCAAGACATTTTATTCATACGTTAGGAACAAAAGGATTGTCAGGGAAAAAATCGGACCTCTCAGGGACAAAAGTGGGGAATTATGCTTGGAGCCCAAAGAAGTAGGGGAGATCCTAAATGAATACTTTGCGTCGGTATTCACAAAGGAGAGGGATGTGTTGACTGGGAGTGTCTCGGAGGGGAGTGTTGAACCGTTGGAGAAAATCTCCATTACAAAGGAGGAAGTGTTAGGTTTGTTAGAGAATTTAAAGACTGACAAATCCCCAGGGCCTGATGGAATCTATCCAAGGCTGCTCAGGGAGACGAGAGATGAAATCGCTGGGCCTCTGACGCAAATCTTTGTCTCGTCACTGGACGCAGGTGAGGTCCCAGAGGATTGGAGGATAGCTAATGTGGTCCCGTTATTTAAGAAGGGTAGGAAGGATAACCCAGGTAATTATAGGCCGGTGAGCTTGACGTCCGTGGTGGGGAAGTTGTTGGAGAAGATTCTTAGAGATAGGATGTATGCGCATTTAGGAAGGAATAAACTCATTAACAATAGTCAGCATGGTTTTGTGAGAGGGAGGTCATGCCTCACTAACCTGGTGGAGTTTTTTGAAGAAGTGACCAAAATGGTTGACGAGGGAAGGGCCGTGGATGTCGTCTATATGGACTTTAGTAAAGCGTTTGACAAGGTCCCTCATGGTAGGCTGGTGAAAAAGGTTGGATCTCATGGGATAAAGGGGGAGGTGGCTAGATGGGTGGAGAACTGGCTTGGTCACAGAAGACAGAGGGTGGTAGTGGAAGGGTCTTTTTCCGGCAGGAGGCCTGTGACTAGTGGTGTTCCGCAGGGCTCTGTATTGGGACCTCTGCTGTTTGTGATTTATATAAATGATCTGGAAGAAGGTGTAACTGGGGTGATCAGTAAGTTTGCGGACGACACAAAATTGGCAGGACTTGCAGATAGTGAGGAGCATTGTCAGAAGCTACAGAAGGAAATAGATAGGCTGGAAATTTGGGCAAAGAAATGGCAGATGGAGTTCAATCCTGATAAATGCGAAGTGATGCATTTTGGTAGAAATAATGTAGGGAGGAGCTATACGATAAATGGCAGAACCATAAAGGGTGTAGATACGCAGAGGGACCTGGGTGTGCAAGTCCACAGATCCTTGAAAGTGACGTCACAGGTGGAGAAGGTGGTGAAGAAGGCATATGGTATGCTTGCCTTTATAGGACGGGGCATAGAGTATAAAAGTTGGGGTCTGATGTTGCAGATGTATAGAACGTTGGTTCGGCCGCATCAGGAATACTGCGTCCAGTTCTGGTCGCCACACTACCAGAAGGACGTGGAGGCTTTGGAGAGAGTACAGAGGAGGTTTACCAGGATGTTGCCTGGTATGGAGGGGCTTAGTTGTGAGGAGAGATTAGGTAAACTGGGGTTGTTCACCCTGGAAAGACGGAGGATGAGGGGAGACTTAATAGAGGTGTATAAAATTATGAAAGGCATAGATAGGGTGAACGGTGGGAAGCTTTTCCCCAGGTCGGTGGTGACGTTCACGAGGGGTCATAGGTTCAAGGTGAAGGGGGGGGGAGGTTTAACACAGATATCAGACGGACATATTTTACACAGAGGGTGGTGGGGGCCTGGAATGCGCTGCCAGGCAAGGTGGTGGAGGCGGACACACTGGGAACGTTTAAGACTTATCTAGACAGCCATATGAACGGAGTGGGAATGGAGGGATACAAAAGAATGTCTAGTTTGGACCAGGGAGCGGCGCGGGCTTGGAGGGCCGAAGGGCCTGTTCCTGTGCTGTATTGTTCTTTGTTCTTGTCATCTCATTATAAGAAGGAAGTGGAAGCGCCGGAAAGAATGCAGAGGAGATTTACCAGGATGCTGCCTGGTTTGGAGGGTAGGTCTTATGAGGAAAGGTTGAGGGAGCTCGGGCTGTTCTCTCTGGAGCGGAGGAGGCTGAGGGGAGACTTAATAGAGGTTTATAAAATGATGAAGGGGATAGATAGAGTGAACGTTCAAAGACTATTTCCTCGGGTGGATGGAGCTATTACAAGGGGGCATCACTATAGGGTTCATGGTGGGAGATATAGGACGGATATCAGAGGTAGGTTCTTTACGCAGAGAATCGTTGGGGTGTGGAATGGACTGCCTGCAGTGATAGTGGAGTCAGACATTTTAGGAACATTTAAGCGGTTATTGGATAGGCACATGGAGCACACCAGGATGATAGGGAGTGGGATAGCTTGATCTTGGTTTCAGATAAAGCTCGGCACAACATTGTGGGCCGAAGGGCCTGTTCTGTGCTGTACTGTTCTATGTTCTATATATCCCTTCTCAGTACTGCAATGATGTTGTCCCTAATCAAAAACACAACTCCCCTTCCTCTCTTACCTCCTGTTTTATCTTTCCTATAGCAGCTGTACCCTTGAATATTGAGCTGTTAGTCCTTCCCCTTCCTTAGCCATGTTTAGTAATAGCTGTAATATCCCAGTCACATGTACTCATCCATGCCCTGACTTCATCTGCCTTGCCCAACAGGCCTCGTGCATTGAAATAAATGCAGTTTATAAGAGTGAACATAATCACCAACATAGAGAGGGATAGACACAATGCATTGTAAGTGGGACATGATAACTAATGCACAGAATATAAAGTTGAACTCTTAACTTTTCAATTCATATTTGCGTGTATCAGTGTTGAGTTTTTAATTATTTTCTCCTGGTTGTAGTAACTAAAAATCATTTTCTTTCTTTCAAGGAGTTGGATTGGATGAGATGGAATTTTGAAGGTTATCAAGTTATGAAGAAATCAGCTTATTAAATGGAATTTTCTAATGTGCTGTCTTGAGGGGTAATGTCCCATATTGGTAGGGTTGTGGATAGTCTGGAGGGATGTCAGAAGTTACAGAGGGACATAGATAGGATGCAAGACTGGGCGGAGAAGTGACAGATAAATGCGTTGTGGTCCATTTTGGCAGGTCAAATGGGATGAAGGAGTACAATATAAAGGGAAAGACTCTTAGTACTGTGGAGGATCAGAAGGACCTTGGGGTCCGGGTCCATAGGACTCTAAAATCAGCCCCACAGGTGGAGGAGGTGGTTAAGAAGGCGTATGATGTGCTGGCCTTTATCAATCGAGAGATTGAGTTTAGGAGTCCGGGGATAATGATGCAGCTATATAAGACCCTCGTCAGACCCCACTTAGAGTACTGTGCTCAGTTCTGGTCGCCTCACTACAGGAAGGATGTGGATAAGATTGAAAGGGTGCAGAGGAGATTTACAAGGATGTTGCCTGGATTGAGTGGCATGCCTTATGAGGATAGGCTGAGGGAGCTCAGTCTTTTCTCCTTGGAGAGACGTAGGATGAGAGGAGACCTAATAGAGGTATACAAGATGTTGAGAGGCATAGATCGGGTGGACTCTCAGAGGCTTTTTCCCAGGGTGGAAATGGCTGCTACGAGAGAACACAGGTTTAAGGTGCTGGGGTGTAGGTACAGGGGAAATGTTAGGGGGAAGTTTTTCACACAGAGGGTGGTGGGCGAGTGGAATCGGCTGCCGTCAGTGGTGGTGGAGGCAAACTCAATAGGGTCTTTTAAGAGACTCCTGGATGAGTACATGGGACTTAATAGGATGGAGGGTTATAGGTAGGCCTAAAAGGTAGGGATATGTTCGGCACAACTTGTGGGGCCGAAGGGCCTGTTTTGTGCTGTAGTTTTCTATGTTTCTATTACTCTGGGAAGACATTTTCACCCAGAGAGTGGTGGGAGTCTGGAACTCACTACCTGAAAGGATGGTGGAAGTAGAGACCCTCAGAATATTTCAGAAGTATTTAGAGGTGCACTTGTGACATTAGTGCATATAAGGCTGGAAAATGGGATTAGAATAGTCGGGTGGTTGTCTTTGACTGTGCAAACTCGATTGGCTAAAGGGCCTTTTTCTGTGCTATTGACCTCTATGACTCTAAGACAGAAAGTTTCATCATTCAAACTGTGCCTCTGCTGAAATTGGAATTAGGCCAAAATAATATGGGGGGGGGGGGTTTACTTTCCTCTTTTTTCAAAATTGCTATGGAACCTGGCGCATTATTTGTTGTACAATCATAATTGGCCTTTGCGAAGGTGATGATGCACCACCTTCTTGAACTGCCTTGGTGTTTGTGCTGTCAATACACCTACATTGCTGTTATGGAGTTCCAGATTTTAACCAGCGACAGTGAAGGAACTCCAATATATCGGCACGGTAGCACAGTGGTTAGCACTGCTGCTTCACAGCTCCAGGGACCTGGGTTCGATTCCCGGCTTGGGTCACTGTCTGTGTGGAGTTTGCACATTCTCCTCGTGTCTGTGTGGGTTTCCTCCGGGTGCTCTGGTTTCCTCCCACAGTTCAAAGATGTGTGGGTTAGGTTGATTGGCCATGCTAAAAATTGCCCTTAGTGTCTTGAGATGCGTAGGTTAGAGGGATTAGTGGGTAGATGTGTGGGGATATGGGAGTAGGGCATGGGTGGGATTGTGGTTGGTGTGGACTCGATGGGCCGAATGGCCTCTTTCTGTACTGTAGGGTTTCTATGAATCAAGAAAACTTGGTTTATTGGCTCCTTCTCAATAAACAAAAAATGGAATAGTAAAGCTGGGCACGACTGATGGGGTTCTTTTAAGCTGCAACCAAACGAGGGAGTTGAATAAGGAAGTCAAGACAGTGATTCCTCCTCACTCACATCATAAGAATACTGAAGTCCCATTTGGGAATTTAATTTAAGAATACTGAGATCCCATTTGGGAATTTATGCTGAGGCAATGGCCTCGTGGTATTATCGCTAGACTATTAACCCAGATACTCAGCTAATGTTCTGGGGACCCGAGTTCAAAACCCACCATGGCAGGTGGTGGAATTTGAATTCAATTTTTTTTAAAATCTGGATTTAAGAATCTACTGACGACCATGAAACCACTGTCGATTTTGGAAAAACCCATCTGGTTCACTAATGCCCTTTGGAGAAGGAAATCTGCTGTCCTTACCTGGTCTGGCCTACATGTGATTCCAGAGCCACAGTAATGTGGTTGACTCTCGACTGCCCTCTAAACAAGGGCAACTGGGGATGGGCAAAGAATGCTGGCCAACCAGCGACGCACAAGTCCCACGAATAATTTTTTTTTAAATTAACCGGTTAGGCGGCTTCTTCCCAGGACCAGTCATAGCATTAGGGTGAACATGTAGAGGCAATATAACAGAAAGGGCACATCAATAAAACCAGCAAGGTCAGAAGGATAGATCGTGACTGTGGAAGGACATTTTGGGGTAATATTAGAATACCACATCATACAATGGGCTTTATTAATGGGAAATTGGTTACAAGAGCAAAGAGGTTAGTGTTGAACATATGTAAATCTCATCTGGAGTATCATATCCAGTTCTGTGCGCCATACTTAGGAATGATTTGAACATTTCGTATATAATACATTAAAGATGCACGCGATTGTTCCCAGTGCTGAGGAACTTCAGTTGTGACGGTGGATTGGAAAAGTTCCCTTGGGGAAGAGAAGCTTGACACGGATTTGATCAAGTTATCAAAAATCATGAGTGGTCGAGATGAGATAGGCAGAGTGATCTGGGTGTACAGAGACACAGGTCACTGAAATTGGCAATGCAGTTGGAGAAGGTAGTCAAAAAGGCATAAGGTATGCTTGCCTTCATCGGCCGGGGCATTGACTTTAAAAATTAGCAAGTCATTTGCAGCTTTATAGAACCTTGGTTAGGCCGCACTTGGAATTTGATGTTCAATTCTGGTCATCACACTACCAGAAGGACGTGGAAGCTTTGGAGAGGGTACAGAAAAGATTTACCAGGATGTTGCCTAATATCGAGGAGCGGTTGGAGAAACTTGGTTTGTTCTCACTGGAACGGCAGAGGTTGAGGGGCGACCTGATAGAAGTCTACAAGATTATGAGAGGCATGGACAGAGTGGATAGTCAAAAGCTTTTTCCAGAGTGGAAGAGTCAATTACTAGGGGGCATAAGTTTAAGATGCGAGGGGCAAGGTTTAAAGGAGATGTACAAGGCAGATTTTTTTACACAGAGGGTGGTGGGTAACTGGAACTCGCTGCCGGGGAGGTAATGAAAGCAGATACGATAGTGACATTTAAGGGGCGTCTCGACAAATACATGAATAGGATTGGAATAGAGGGATACGGTCCCCAGAAAGGGAGGGGGTTTTAGTTCGGTCGGGCAGCAGGGTCGGTGCAGACTTGGAGGGCCAAAGGACCTCTTCCTGTGCAGTAATTTTCTTTGTTCTTTGAGATCAAGAGAAACCGTTCACATTTGTCAATGGATTGAGATTTAGCAGACGCAGATTTAATCAGTAAAAGAAGCAATAATGATATAAACTATGATTTTCTCATACAGCCAGGCCTGAGGATCAGAAATGCACTACGTGAGAGTTTGGTGAAGACAGGTTCAACTGAAGCATTCAAAAGTGAATGAGATTGATATCTGAAAGTGAAGAAAATGCAAGTTGAAGGAGAACAGAATTAGGTAAATTGCTTGTTCAGAGAGTTGGGACAAATACGATGGCTCAAATGGTCTTCTTCACTGTAACATTTACAATAATTTCCTTCCTTCCCTTCCATAATCCCTCATGATTTCACCCTGTGGCTTTCTGCCATCTGGTTATCTCTTTAATTTACATCAGTGAAATAAATTTGAGGTACCGTAATTCCCGGTGTGTCTCCTCTTTAAGAATCGTTGCCCATTGTCCCGCCAGGAGAGTGCCTTGCAGCGTCATTACACTCGGCAGGGTGATGCTCCAATAATCCAATAGCCTGGGTGAATTTCGATTGGTCAATGAGCTGCTAGGAACCCATTGATTGTATCAATATATTGTCAATCATGTTGTGGATGGGAATAAGCGGTGCTTATCTGAGCAAGAAGTTTAACTATTGGTGGGATTTTAAAGCCTCATTTACTTGTCGGATTCATCTCAGGGCGATCGTAGGTGTCTGATTGTATATGACAGCTGTCACTCTGATATTGTGAAGCTCCTTTGTACAGGCTGCACATCACAAACTTCAGGGAAGAAGAGGCGGCTGGAGAAACTCGGCAGCTTCACTATGTTTTTATCCGAACAGACGCAGGCAGAGCTGTTGAGTTTTTGCCACCTCCTCTGTTCTTGTTTCAGTTTCCAGCATCCACTACATTTTGTTGATTTCTTTTCACACTTTAGGGAATCTTTGTTTATTTCAGCAGCTGTCGATGAACGCTCTGCAGAGACTATAATGTTTGCGAGCGGGTGGGAATTTGCTGGGGCAGATTAGCTGACACCAGATGGAGCTAGATCATTAACTCATGAGGCTCTGAATGACTGGGTCCAACTAAATTGAAGCGATTTTGGCTCATAGATTGAGATCGCCGATTGCTATTGGGTTCTTAAGGTGGAGCTCCCTGCTTGTTGAGGCAGCGATCAGTCTGAAATCTGGCTCAAGCCAGGTAGTTTTGGTCAGATTTTTCAAGCTATTTGATTGGCTGAAGCCTCAGTCAGCAAGTTGACTCAGGTGGCACTCACTCATCGGCCCAAGCTTCTTGATTGGCTCAGGTGGCTGTCACTCTGAAAGATGAGTCTCTGATTGGGTGAAGAGGACTTCGGTCAGCGGTCCCAGCTCACGGCCGGCCAACTGGATGAACTCGCTGATTGGTTCAGTTGGTTCTCATTACAGGGGCTCGAGCTCATGATTGGCTGATGGGGCTGTCAGTAAGTAAACCCAGTCTGATTGCCTATCTCAGAATCCCTGCGGCGCAGAAGGAGGCCATTTGGCCCATCGAGCCTGTACCGACCGCAATCCCACCCAAGCCTTATTCCTAATCCTTAATCCCATCCAGACCCCACATATTTACCCTGCTAGTCTCCCTGACACTAAGGGTCAATTTTCCATAGCCAATCAACCTATCCCGCACATCTTTGGACTATGGGAGGAAACTGGAGCACCTGAAGGGAACCCACGCAGACACAGGGAGAACATGCAAACTCCGCACAGACAGTGACCCAGGCCAGAATTTTGGACATGTCTGGAATTCTCCCTATCCCCTAAAACTTTCTCATCATTTCTCATCCCATTCATTGTCGTTCTTCCTTCTTCGCATGGGAATAACAGAGTAGCAGCCTTCTGGAATCTATCCGGACCCTTTGTTAGCTTCGGAATCTGTATTCCATTGTCCTGATCAGATTTAGTAAGAAGTTTAACAACACCAGGTTAAAGTCCAACAGGTTTATTTGGTAGCAAAAGCCACACAAGCTTTCGGAGCTGCAAGCCCCTTCTTCAGGTGAGTGGGAATTCTGTTCACAAACAGAGCATATAAAGACACAGACTCAATTTACATGAATAATGGTTGGAATGCGAATACTTACAACTAATCAAGTCTTTAAGAAACAAAACAATGTGAGTGGAGAGAGCATCAAGACAGGCTAAAAAGATGTTCCTAAAAAATTGGCTAAAAAAGCCAAGTTCCGCACACACGAGGACGGCCTCAACCGGGATATTGGGTTCATGTCACACTATCTGTAACCCCCACAGAGTTTCACTGGCTGTCTTGTCTGGAGACAATACACATCTTTTTAGCCTGTCTTGATGCTCTCTCCACTCACATTGTTTTGTTTCTTAAAGACTTGATTAGTTGTAAGTATTCGCATTCCAACCATTATTCATGTAAATTGAGTCTGTGTCTTTATAAGCTCTGTTTGTGAACAGAATTCCCACTCACCTGAAGAAGGGGCTTGCAGCTCCGAAAGCCTGTGTGGCTTTTGCTACCAAATAAACCTGTTGGACTTTAACCTGGTGTTGTTAAACTTCTTACTGTGTTTACCCCAGTCCAACACCGGCATCTCCACATCCTGATCAGATTTCCCATACCTTTAAATGCTTCCTTAGATTTAAACAAATTCTTGCCCTGGAGCACATATGAATCCATTAATTAGGTATTCATCCCAATAAAAGTACCCCCTCCACCCACAATCTTTTATTTTTTTTCAAAGCAAAGTGTTTTGATGCATTTCTAAATGAAATGATCAGAATTTTGTGAATCCTGTTACTCATTTGCTGTCTGAATTCTGAATGTGGTGTTCTGAACTTTCCTGTGCTCAGCTCCATATCTAATGTACATATTCCCACATATTCTCCCAGCTTCATCAAGATGCATGTCCTCAGAGCCAATGATGCGGAAAACAAGCAAGATGCAGATATTTAACTGTGATCACTGCTGTGATGTTTATTTCTGAGTACAGTCCCTGAAAAATAAAGGAGAAGTTGCTAATCAGGGTTGACAGTTAAAGAGAGTTTGTTTCCGTGGAAGAGAATTACATTCAGTGGAAAATTCAGACGAGTGAAAATCTGTCATGAAATAGTTCACTAGTTCTGCTTGCATAATCGGGATCCATGTGGGACGGGTGCTTCAGCAGAACTTTTGACAATACATCGAAAATAATGTTTCCGTACTTCATTACAATTGCTGTAGTCCATATACCCTATCATTTAAACAAATGATCTATTTAGGAACAGGCTTAATACAACGACAATAGGAGAAAGATGAAGCAGATGCTGTGAGTTGCTGCAAATATTCTGGATGAGAGATCGACATTTGCTTTCCTGTTTCTAATAAAAGTTATTCCTTTCTCCATCTTTTGTTCGCTCTTTCTCTCTGCATTAATCTCTGTCCCTCCCTCCTTCCCTCCATCCATCCCTCAATCCCTCCATCCATCCATCTATTCCTCGCAGCATTCATCCATCCTTCCCTCCATCCATCTATCCCTCCCAGCATCCAACCATCCATCCATCCATCCCTCCATCCATCCATCCCTCCCTCCATCCATTCATCCCTCCCACCATCCATCCGTCCATCCATCCATCACTCCCTCCCTCCATCTGTCATTCCGTGCCTACGTCCCTCCATCCCACCATTCCTCCATCTAGCCGTCCCTCCCTCCATCCCTCGCTCAATCAGCCCTTCCTCCTTTCCTTTGCTTTTTCCTTTCCTTCTCCTTTCCTTTTCTTTTCCATTCCTTTCCTTTTCCTTTCTTTTTCCTTTCCTTTCCTTTTCCTTTCATCAGATGTATACAAGTTGCAGCTGCATAGCTTTCAGTTGGTCTCATGTGTGCATACTGTGTGAAGAGAGCCTCCGTTATAATTAATACAGATTGGTCCTTGACTGTTATCTGTAGCTAAGACAAATGGCTTCTCATCGGGAGTTTATCTCAGTTTGAAAATTTTAGCAGTTTAGGTGATTTTTCATCAGTAAGTTAAAAGAACAAGGAAGAATACACCACACAAACAGGCCCTTTGGCCCACCAAGCCCGTGCTGATACGTGGTTTGTGTCCCTCTGTTTGCCTCCCGTTCATGTGTCTATCACGATACACCTTGAACGTTGCTAACATACTTGCTTCCACCACCTCTAAGAACAGTGCGTTCCAGACACCCACCACCCTCTGTATGAAAAACTTTCCGTGCATGTCTCCCCTAAATTTACCACCTCATCTTTAAACCTGTGCCCTCTTGTAGTCGACCCTTCCACCCTGGGAAAAAGCCTTTGAATATCCACCCTATCTATGCCTATTATAAATTTCTAGACTTCTATCAAGTCACCCCTCAGCCTCCGTCTTTCCAGTGAAAACAATCTGAGTTTATCCAACATGGGGTGGCACGGTGACACAGTGGTTCGCACTGCTGCCTCACAGCGCTAGGTTCGATTCCTGGTTTGGGTCACTGTCTGTGCGGAGCCTGCACGTTCTCCCCGTGTCCGCACGTTCTCCCCGTGTCTGCGTGGATTTCCTCCAGGTGCTCCGGTTTCCTCCCACAGTCCAAAGATGTGCAGATTAGGTGGATTGGCCATGCTAAATTGCCCCTTAGTGTGCGGGGGACTTGCTTGGGTAAATACATGGGGTTATGGAGATAGGGCCTGAGTGGGATTCTGGTTGGTGCAGACTCGATGGGCTGAATGGCCTCCTTCTGCACTGTATGATTCTATGATTCTAAAACTAAAACCCTCCAGAACAGGCAACATCCTGGTAAACCCTCTTTGCACCCTCTCCAAAGCATCCACATCCTTCTGGTAGTATGGCGACCAGCATTGCACACAAAATTCCAAATGCAGCTGAACTAAAGTTTCATACCGCCGCAACATAACTTGCCAATTTTAATACTCGATGCCCCGGCCAAGTGATCTAGGTAAATTTCCAAGCAGACCATGCTTCAATCCTATGAATATTACGTTAGAATATAATCAAATAATTCAGATCTTGACTCTCCAAAGTGTTTTCACCATCGGATCTCTCAGTGTCACATCTCTCAGTGGGGGAGCATCTTGGGGATAGTGATCATAACTCTATCTCCTTTACGCTAGCATTGGAAAGAGATAGGATCAGGCAAACTAGGAAAGTGTTTATCTGGAGTAAGGGGAAACATGAAGCCATCAGGCAGGAGATTAGAGGCGTATATTGGAAGGAGGTATTCTCGAGGAAAAGTACCGAAGTGAGGTGGCAGATTTTCAAGGAATGTTTGTCTGGAGTTCTGCATGACAACGTTCCGATGAGACAGGGAGGTTTTAGTAGGTTACAGGAACCATGGTGCACGAAAGCTGCGCTGAACCTAGTCAAAAAGAAAAGGAAAGCGTACAAAAGGTTCAGAGAGCTAGACGATGATAGATGATCTAGATGAGTATACGGCTTGTAGGAAGGGACTTAAGAAAGAAATTAGGTGAGCCAGAAGGGGTCACGAGAAGGCCTTGGCAGGTAAGGTTAAGGAGAACCCTAAGGCGTTCTATAAATATGTGAAGAGTAAAAGGACGAGATGTGAAGGAATAGGACCTATAAAATATGAAGGTGAGAAAGTCTGTACAGAACCGGAAGAAATAGCAGAGGTGCTTAATGAATATTTTACCTTGGTATTCACGGTGGAAAAAGACCTGGGTGGTTGTACTTCAGGATTGAGGTGGACTGAAAAGATTGAGTATGTGGACATTAAGAAAGAGGATGTGTTGGAAATTTTGAATAGCATCAAGATAGATAAGTCGCCGGGACCGGATGGGATGTACCCCAGGTTACTGTGGGAGGCGAGGGAAGAGATTGCAGAGCCCCTGGCGATGATCTTTGCATCGTCGATGGAGACGGGAGAGGTTCCGGAGGATTGGAGGATTGCGGATGTGGTTCCTATATTCAAGAAAGGGAATAGGGATAGCCCAGGAAATTACCGACCGGAGAGTCTAACCTCAGTGGTTGGTAAGTTGATGGAGAAGATTCTGAGGGACAGGATTTATGAACATTTAGAGAAGTTTAGTGTGCTCAAAAGTAGTCAGCACGGCTTTGTCAAAGGCAAATCGTGCCTTACGAGCCTGGTGGAGTTCTTTGAAAATGTGACTAAACGCATTGACGAAGGAAAAGCGGTAGATGTGGTTTACATGGACTTCAGCAAGGCGTTCGATAAGGTCCCCCATGCAAGACTTCTTGAGAAAGTGAGAGGGCATGGGATCCAAGGGGCTGTTGCCTTGTGGATCCAGAACTGGCTTGCCTGCAGAAGGCAGAGAGTGGTTGGAGATGGGTCTTTTTCTGAATGGAGGTCGGTCACCAGTGGAGTGCCCCAGGGATCTGTTCTGGGACCCTTGCTGTTTGTCATTTTCATAAATGACCTGGATGAGGAAGTGGAGGGATGGATTGGTAAATTTGCTGATGACACGAAGGTTGTTGGGGTTGTGGAATGTTTGGAGGGATGTCAGCAGCTGCAGCGCGACATAGATAGGATGCAAGACTGGGCGGAGAAGTGGCAGATGAACTGCAACCCGGATAAATGTGTAGTGGTCCATTTTGGCAGGTCAAATGGGATGAAGGAATATAATATCAAGGGTAAGACTCTTAGCAGTGTAGAGGATCAGAAGGACCTTGGGGTCCGGGTCCATAGGACTGTCCATAGGGCGGCACGGTAGTACAGTGGTTAGCACTGCTGCTTCACAGCTCCAGGGTCCCGGGTTCGATTCCCGGCTCGGGTCAATGTCTATGTGGAGTTTGCACATTCTCCTCGTGTCTGCGTGGGTTTCCTCCGGGTGCTCCGGTTTCCTCCCACAGTCCAAAGATGTGCGGGTTAGGTTGATTGGCCAGGTTACAAAATTGCCCCTTAGAGTCCTGGGATGTGTAGGTTAGAGGGATTAGCGGGTAAAATATGTGGAGGTAGGGTCTGGGTGGGTTTGTGGTTGGTGCAGACTCGATGGGCTGAATGGCCTCCTTCTGCACTGTAGGGTTTCTATGATTTCTATGACTCTTAAATCGGCCTCGCAGGTGGAGGAGGTGGTTAAGAAGGCGTATGGTGTGCTGGCCTTCATCAATCGAGGGATTGAGTTTAGGAGTCGGGAGATAATGATGCAGCTTTATAAGACCCTCGTCAGACCCCACTTGGAGTACTGTGCTCAGTTCTGGTCGCCTCATTACAGGAGGGATGTGGAAATTATTGAAAGGGTGCAGAGAAGATTTACAAGGATGTTGCCTGGATTGGTTGGCATGCCTTATGAGGATAGGTTGAGGGAGCTCGGTCTTTTCTCCTTGGAGAGATGAAGGATGAGAGGTGACCTGATGTTGAGAGGTATAGATCGGGTGGATTCTCGGAGGCTTTTTCCCAGGGCTGAAATGGCTGCTACGAGAGGACACGGGTTTAAGGTGCTGGGGAGTAGGTACAGAGGAGATAGGGTCTTTTAAGACACTTCTGGATGAGTACATGGGACCTAATAGGATTGAGGGTTATAGGTAAGCCTATATATAAGCCTAGGTAGGTAGGGACATGACTGGCGCAACATGTGGGCCGAAGGGCCTGTTTGTGCTGTATTTTTTCTATGTTCTATGTTCTATCTATGGAGTTCAATTTAGAAGTGTGATGCAATGCTCTCCACTTGCTGGTTGAGGGCCGTTCCAACATAAATCAATAAGCTAAATGCCACCACGTGTCCAGACTGACTGACAATCAATTGATCACCTGCAACATTCACTGCCTCCACCACTGTCGCACAGCCACAGCAATGTGGACGATATGCAAGGTGCACTATAACAACACAGCACTGTTCCTTTAGCAGTACCATCCAAACCAATGATCCCTTATGATTAGAAATACAAAGGCATCAGTTAAATGGCAATACCACCACCTTCAAATTCTCCTCCAAGGCACAAAGCAGATTAACACAAACCAGATCCCACATTCCAAAGACGTGCGGGTTAGGTTGATTGGCCATGTTAAATTGACAGGGGATTAGCAGGGTAAATATGTGGGGTTATGGGAATAGGGCCTGGGTGGGATTGTGGTCGGTGTAGACTCAATGGCCTCCTTCTGCACTGTAGGGATTCTATGAACTTTGTTGTCAATATGTCAATTTTTCTCAAGTTAATCTTTGATTTAATCAATGACTGATGTCATTGTCTTCAGTCCACAATGCTCACTCCATATGGTCACCATGTATTTAAGTTCGCTCTCACACATTCCTCTAAGTCGGACCAATAATGCTTCCGAACTCGTTTTCCCCCCCTGTTCCCACAATGTACTTCAGAAATTCAATGACAACATTCATGTCTCAGTAAACAAACTGTTGAAGTTTTCAAAATGTATCTGCCATAATGATAATTGGGGGCAGGCTAATTACAACAATATTAGGCAGGAACTGAAGAATGTAGATTGGGGGCAGATGTTTGAGGGCAAATCAACATCTGGCATATGGGAGACTTTCAAGCATAATTTGATAGGGATTCAGGACCGGCACATTCCTATAAGGATGAAGGACAAGTATGGCAAGTTTTGGGAACCTTGGATAACGAGAGATATTGTGAGCCTGGTCAAAAGGCGGGGCGGCACGGTAGCACAGTGGTTAGCACTGCTGCTTCACAGCTCCGGGGTCCCGGGTTCGATTCCTGGCTCGGGTCACTGTCTGTGTGGAGTTTGCACATTCTCCTCGTGTCTGCGTGGGTTTCCTCCGGGTGCTCCGGTTTCCTCCCACAGTCCAAAGATGTGTGGGTTAGGTTGATTGGCCAGGTTAAAAATTGCCCCTTAGAGTCCTGGGATGTGTAGGTTAGAGGGATTAGTGGGTAAATATGTGGGGGTAGGGCCTGGGTGGGATTGTGGTCGGTGCAGACTCGATGGGCCGAATGGCCTCCTCTGCACTGTAGGGTTTCTATGATTCTATGATCTATGAAAAGGAAGCAGTCGTTAAAGCTAGGAGATTGGGAACACATGAAGCAAGTGCCGAATACAAGGAAAGTAGAAAAAAACTTAAGCAAGGAGTAAGGAGGGCTAAAAGGGGTCACGAAAAAGCATTGGCCAGCAGGATTAAGGAAAATCCCAAGGCTTTTTATACATATATAAAGAGCAAGAGGGTAGCCAGGGAGAGGGTTGGCCCACTCAAGGACAAGGGAGGGAATCTATGCGTGGAGCCAGAGGAAATGGGCGAGGTATTAAATGAGTACTTTGCGTCAGTATTCACCAAAGAGAAGGACTTGGTGGATGATAAGTCTGGGAAAGGATGTGTGGATAGTTTGAGTCATGTTGAGATCAAAAAGGAGGAGGTATTGGGGTTCTTGAGAAACATAAGGTAGACAAGTCCCCAGGGCCTGATGGGATATACCCCAGAATAGTGAGAAAGGCAAGGGAGGAAATTGCTGGGGCCCTGAGAGAAATCTTTGTATCCTCACTGGCTACAGGGGAGGTCCCAGGGGATTGGAGAATAGCCAATGTTGTTCCTTTGTTTAAGAAGGGTAGCAAGAATAATCCAGGCAATTACAGGCCGGTGAGCCTTACATCAGTGGTAGGGAAATTATTGGAGAGGATTCTTCGAAATAGGATTTATTTCCACTTGGAAATAAGTGGATGTAATGGTGAGAGGCAACATGGTTTTGTGAAGGAGAGGTCATGTCTCACAAACCTGATCGATTTTTTCGAGGAAGCAACGAAGATGATTGATGAGGGTAGGGCAGTGGATGTTGTCCACATGGACTTCAGTAAGGCCTTTGACAAAGTCCCTCATGGTAGACTGGTGCAGAAGCTGAAGTCGCATCGGATCAGAGGTGAGCTGGCAAGGTGGATACAAAACTGGCTCGGTCAAATATGACAGGATAGCAGTGGAAGGGTGCGTTTCTGAATGGAGGACTGTGACAAGTGGCGTTCCTCAGGGATCACTGCTGTGATTTTTGCTGTTTGTAATTTGATTTGGAAGAAAATGTAACTGGTTTGATTAGTAAGTTTGAGGATGACTCAAAAGTTGGATAGCGATTAGGACCATCAGAGACCGTCAGGATATAGATTGGTTGGAGATTTGGGCGGAGAGATGGCAGATGGACTTTAATCCGGACAAATGTGAGGTAATGCATTTTGGAAGGTCTAATACAAACAGGAAATATACAGTAAATGGCAGAACCCTTAAGAGTATTGATAGGCACAGGTCACTGAAAGTGGCAATGCATGTGGAGAATGTAGTCAAGAGGCCATAGGGCATACTTGCCTTCATCGGTGGGGGCATTGAGTTTACAAATTGGCAAGTCATGTTGCAGCTTTATAGTACATAAGTTAGGCCGCACTTGGAATATAGTGTTCAATTCTGGTTGCCACACTACCAGAAGGATTTGGAGGCTTTGGAGAGGGTACAGAAAATATTTACCAGGATGTTGCCTGGTATGGAGGGCATTAGCTATGAGGAGAGGTTGGAGAAACTTGGTTTGTTCTCACTGGAATGACGGAGGTTGAGGGGCAACCTGATAGAAGTCGACAAGATTATGAGAGGCATGGATAGAGTGGATAGTCAGAAGCTTTTTCCCAAGGTGGAAGAGTCAATTACTCGGGGGCATAGGTTTAAGGTGTGAGGGGCAAGGTTTAAAGGAGCTGTACGAGGCAGATTTTTTACACAGAGGGTGATGGGTGCCTGGAACTCATTGCCGGGGGAGGTAGTGGAAGCGGATACGGTAGTGACTTTTAAGGGGCGTCTTGACAAATACATGAATAGGATGGGAATAGAGGGATATGGTCCCCAGAAGGGGAGGGGGTTTAGTTCAGTCGGGCAGCATGGTCAGTGCAGGCTTGAAGGGCCGAAGGGCCTGTTCCTGTGCTGTAATTTCCTTTGTTGTTTGTTCTTTGTTACTGAAATTCTCCATTTCTCCTGCACAAAGTTCCAGTTTGAAAAGCACTCGACTAAGTCGGCTCTGTTAAAAATCAATTGAGAATATTTCCTTCCCTCCAATTACATGGGATCAAAAGAGGAGCATATATTCCACTGAAAACAATTCCTGTACATTTATGCCATGCTCCATATCCTTAAATCATTCGTCTCTTCCTGACTCTCCTCCAAACCATTTGTACTGGTGATTCTTAACCAAACAATATATATGTATATTCTGCATCAGCAAGAAGTGAAATCTGTCTATTTTCCTAGAACTTTTTTGCATATAATGCTCTTCACTAGGAGAGGGTAGGTGTTCCACAGGGTGGCGATGGGTGATCCATGGTCTGCAGGTAGATATTTTTATTATGTATTTCACTGCCAAAATTATATTCTAAGTGGAAGCCAGCATCGTCACGATAAATGCAGTCAATTCAGAACATAGAACAGTGCAGCACAGAACAGGCCCTTCAGCCCTCGATGTTGTGCCGAGCTTTGTCCGAAACCAAGATCAAGCTATCCCACTCCCTATCATTCTGGTGTGCTCCATGTGCCCATCTAATATCAGCTTGAAAGTTCCTAAAGTGTCCGACTCCACTACCACAGCAGGCAGTCCATTCCACACCCCAACCACTCTCTGAGTAAAGAACCTACCTCGGACATCCCTCCTATATCTCCCACCATGAACCTTATAGTTATGCCCCCTAGTAACAGCTACATTCACCCGAGGAAATAGTCTCTGAACGTTCACTCTATCTATCCCCCTCATCATCTTATAAACCTCTATTAAGTCACCTCTCATCCTCCTCTGCCCTAGCTCCGTCAACCTTTCCTCATAAGTCCTACCTTCCAAACCAGGCAGCATCCTGGTAAATCTACTCTGCACTCTCTCCAATGCTTCCACATCCTTCTTATAGTGAGGTGACCAGAACTGCAGGTCTCACCAAGGTCCTGTACAGTTGCAGCATAACCCAACGCCTCTTAAACTCAAACCCCCTGTTAATAAACGCTAACACACTATAGGCCATCTTCACGGCTCTATCCAATTGAGTGGCAACCTTCAGAGATCTGTGGATATGAACCCCAAGATCTCTCTGTTCCTCCACATTCCTCAGAACCCTGCCGTTGACCCTGTAATTCGCATTCAAATTTGTCCTACCCAAATGAATCAACTCGCACTTATTAGTGTTAAACTCCATCTGCCATTTTTCGGCCCAGCTCTGCATTCTATCAATGTCTCTTTGCAGCCTACAACAGCCCTCCACCTCATCCACTACTCCACCAATCTTGGTGTCATCAGCAAATTTACTGACTCACCCTTCAGTCCCCTCCTCCAAGTCATTGATAAAAATCACAAATAGCAGAGGACCCAGCACTGATCCCTATGGTACACCGTTGGTAACTGGTCTCCAGTCTGAAAATTTTCCATCCACCACCACCCTCTGTCTTCTATGAGATAGCCAGTTACTTATCCAATCGGCCAAATTTCCCTCTATCCCACACCTCCTTACTTTCTTCATGAGCCGACCATGGGGAACCTTATCAAACGCCTTACTAAAATCCATGTATATGACATCAACTGCTCTACCTTCATCTACACACTTAGTTACCTCCTCAAAGAATTCAATCAAATTTGTGAGGCAAGACTTACCCTTCACGAATCTGTGCTGACTATCATAGATTAAGCTGCATCTTTCCAAATGGTCATAAATCCTATCCCTCAGGACCTTTTCCTTTAACTTACTGAGCACCGAAGTAAGACTAACCGGCCTATAATTACTAGGGTCATTCCTATTTCCTTTCTTGAACAGAGGAACAACATTCGCCACTCTCCAGTCCTCTGGCACAATCCTCGTGGAAAGTGAGGACCCAAAGATCGAAGCCAAAGGCTCTGCAATCTCATCCCTTGCCTCCCAAAGAATCCTAGGATATATCCCATCTGGCCCAGGGGACTTATCGACCCTCAGGTTTTTCAAAATTGCTAATACACCTTCCCTCAGAACATCTACCTCCTCCAGCCTATCAGCCTGTATCCCACTCTCATCCTCAAAAACATGGCCCCTCTCCTTGGTGAACACTGAAGAAAAGTATTCATTCATCGCCTCTCCTATCTCTTCTGGCTCCATGCACAAGTTCCCACTACTATCCTTGACCGGCCCTAACCTCACCCTGGTCATTCTTTTATTTCTCACATAAGAGTAAAAAGCCTTGGGGTTTTCCTTGATCCGACCGGCCAATGACTTCTCATGCCCCCTCCTAGCTCTCCTGAGCCCTTTTTTTTAGCTCATTCCTTGCGACCTTGTAACCCTCAAGCGACCCAACTGAACCTTGTTTTCTCATCCTTAGATACGCTTCCTTTTTCCTCTTGACAAGACATTCAACCTCTTTTGTGAACCATGGTTCCCTCACTCGGCCATTTCCTCCCTGCCTGACAGGGACATGCCGATCAAGGACACGTAGTATTTGTTCCTTGAACAAGCTCCACTTTTCATTTGTGCCTTTCCCTGACAGTTTCTGTTCCCATCTTATGCTCCCTAATTCTTGCCTAATCGCATCATAATTACCCCTCCCCCAATTATAAACCTTGCCCTGCCGTAAGGCCCTATCCCTCCATTGCAATAATGAAAGACACCGAATTGTGGTCACTATCTCCAAATTCAACTTAAAGTCTTCAGTGAAATGGCTTGAGGACAATTTAATAGACTTTGCAACAAAAGCACTGAGATAGTTCCACTCACTGTTGTTCCTTTTATTTCAATTGAAACTGCTGCCTGCGTTGATATTAACCATCTACTGGTGCAACTACCTGTAGCATGCTGCCCAGACCTGTCCCTCCCTTCCTCTAACATGTGTCCTTTGTTACAGGAGATGACTCAGATGGTCCAGGCCCTTCTGGTGTCAGCGCTTCTCCACGCCCCATCCCCCTCCACCCCCGACCATTGTTACTTCTGTTGAAACGCCAAAGGACAGTTCAAATGACACCTCAGAGAGAGCCCCTGAAGAACCTCCGGGGATAGCATCAGTGATTCAGCACAGGCATCCACCACACAACCCACCAACGCAGAGACTATCACCACGGTGGGGTGTGTTACGGGTGAGGCTTCTGCGTTACTTACTGATGTACACAGCACAGCCGTTGAGGCACATCGGGTGGAGGTGAGAACATCTAGGGGCTCGGGCACACGGAAGACTGCCAGTGACAAGGAATCAGCTGGCCGTGAGCCAGGTGCCAGGCCTCTGGAATCTGTCATCCTGAAACTGTTGGAGATGCATCAGCAGACCCAGTTAATGACGAAAGAGCTGTCAGCAACTATGCAGTGACTACGGAAGAGTCCAACAGAATGCTGTCGCAGGAGGTGGTGCCAGCACAGCATAGTCCCCAGGCCAACACTGCAAGGGTGGTGTCTGCATTGGAAAGTCTGGGTCAGGAATTTGCTACCAAATAAACCTGTTGGACTTTAACCTGGTGTTGTTAAAACTCTGACTGTGTTTACCCCAGTCCAACGCCGGCATCTCCACATCAGGAATTTGTCCCCATGGGTGACAGGGTGCAGACCATCCTGGAGACACAATGGGCCACAGCTGAGGGTGTCGCTAGGATTCTGGAGGCATGTCGGTCCATGACCATTTGGATCAGGAATTGGCTAGCTGTCAGAAGACAGAGAGCGGTGGTTGATGGGAAATATTCATCCTGGAGTTCAGTTACTAGTGGTGGACCGCAAGGATCTGTTTTGGGGCCACTGCTGTTTGTCATTTTTATAAATGACCTGGATGAGGGCATAGAAGGATGGATTAGTAAATTTGCGGATGACACTAAAGTCGGTGGAGTTGTGGACAGTGCGGAAGGATGTTGCAGGTTACAGAGGGACATAGATAAGCTGTAGAGCTGGGCCGAGAGGTGGCAAATGGAGTTTAATGCGGAAAAGTGCGAGGTGATTCACTTTAGAAGGAGTAACAAGAATACAGAGTACTGGGCTAATGGGAAGATACTTGGTAGTGTGGATGAGCAGAGAGATCTCGGTGTCCATGTGCATAGATCCCTGAAAGTTGGCACCCAGGTTGATAGGGTTCTTAAGAAGGCGTACAGTGTGTTAGCTTTTATTGGTAGAGGGATTGAATTTCGGAGCCAAGAGGTCATGTGGCAGCTGTACAAAACTCTGGTGCAGCCGCACTTGGAGTATTGCGTATAGTTCTGGTCGCCGCATATAGGAAGGATGTGGAAGCATTGGAAAGGGTGCAGAGGAGATTTACCAGGATGTTGCCTGGTATGATGGGAAGGTCTTATGAGGAAAGGCTGAGTGACTTGAAGCTGTTTTCGTTAGAGAGAAGAAGGTTAAGAAGTGACTTAATAGAGGCATATAAGATGATCAGAGGATTAGATAGGGTGGACAGTGTGAGCCTTTTTCCTCGGATGGTGATGGCAAGCATGAGGGGACATAGCTTTAAATTGAGGGGTGATAGATATAGGACAGATGTCAGAGGTAAGTTCTTTACTCAGAGAGTGGTAAGGGTGTGGAATGCCCTGCCTGCAACAGTAGTGGACTCGCCAACATTAAGGGCATTTAAAGGGTCATTGGATAAACATATGGATGATATTGGAATAGTGTAGGTTAGATGGGCTTTAGATTGGTTTCACAGGTCGGCGCAACATCGAGGGCCGAAGGGCTTTACTGCGCTGTAATGTTCTATGTTCTATGACCATGTGTCGGAAGCATTTTGGAGACACAGCTGGCCATGGAGGGGTGGGGGAGGTGGGGAGGGGCGGGGGGGGGGGGATGGGGGGAGGCTCTCACAGGCATCCTGGAGCATAGCAGGCTCTGGCTATAGGCATTGACAACTTAGCTCGCGCTGATGGGGCTAATGCTGAGTGGCTCCAGACTTGACCCAGTCTCAGAGGGCTAGCGCTGAGGGATGGAATACCATAGGATCATAGAATCCCTACAGTGCAGGAGGCCATTCGGCCCATTGAGTCTGCACCGGCCACAATCCCACCCAGGCCTTATTTCCGTCACGCCACATATTTACCGTTAATCCTCTGACAGTAGGGCCAATTTACCATGGGGAGAATGCACCTTGGCCTCCAGGACTGGCAATGGCAAGATTTCTGGAGCTCATTCCATCTGCCCCACCATCACATGGAGTGTCCCCAGGACCTATGGGCACCCCAAGGGAGGAGGATGTGGTAGAGCCCATGCTGGGGCCCTCCACCTGGGAGACTCCGTGCATCCCCAGACTTTGCAAAACCCCACTTCCTCACAGCAGGGCATCTCATGAGCAGTGGGATGAACGAGGTGGCACAGCTATATCAGTGTCATCCGCAAACCAGCCAGGGCCCTCCAGGTGTTGCCCCCCCCCCCATGGGGCGCCCACCAAGGGCATCAAAGGCAACAGGGGGGGTGGGGGTTCACAGTTTGGTACCTCCACCTCTGATGTTCATCTGGGAGGATCATCTAAGCATAGCAAGAGACCATGTATGATAAGGAAATTGTAGGGTCACCAACAAGGTCAGCACAAGTCAGGGTTATTTGTACACATTAAAACCACTATTAAACGTTTATTGCACCCCACAGCTGTGACTAATCTGTCTATAATTCTCCCCCACAGAGCTAACTGTACTCGACCCATCCATCGAGGTGCAGAGTGTTGTGCTGCACGATATCGGCCCCACGGTCAAATGTCAGTGTCCACTTGCCCTGGTTTCCCCAGCATCCACCAGACAGCATCCACCACCGGTGTCAAACACCACCACACCCCAACCTCTGCAGCACCCTCCACCACCACCCCAACCACACTTGTGGCCACAACCCTTGCTCAGGTGCCAGTGTGCAGTCGGGGAACAGGTAGAATTCAGACTGGTGTGGCACCAGGGCAGCATTCCAGTGCCTCATAGCAAATCATCATCACCCTCCAGCGTTGACCAATGACTTGCTAGCATGACCAATCCATCCCCATCACCCTATGCTCAGACCCTTGGGGGTGGTGGATGGGGTGCAAGATGGCAGGGGAGGGGATAAGTAATTTGGGGTGGTTGAGGGTGTTGTTTTGGTGGGGTTATTGGGCTGTGGGGTTGCAATGTCTCCCAGGGTGTGGTTGCAGCAGCTATTGGACTGCAGGACATCTATGAGTGCCTGCCTTGCTGCCCTGCCCTGCCGGATCCTCGCCTGTCCTCCATCGTCTGCCAGCGCCGTCTGTCCTCCATCCTCTGACTCCTCCTGCACATCATGCGGGTGGTGGTCCTGCTCCTCATCTTCCTCCTCCAGGAGGTCTCCCCGCTGCTGCGCCAGTTTGTGGAGCACGCAGCATACACCGATATTGCAGGAGGCCTGTATTGGGGGTAGCATCAGAGTGGTCCAGGAACCCAAACTGCAACTTTAGGAACCCAATGCTGGATCAGTTGGTAGTTTGGGTCTCACTGTAATGGGTTTCTGCCTTGTTCTCAGGCCTTCGCATTGGCATCATCAGCTCGGACCTTAGCAGGACCTTGTCTCCCATGAGCCATCCCGGCAGCCTGGGCTGATCCTCGAAGAGCTCAGGGATCTCCGAACTCTTTAGGAAATAACTGTCATGCACGCTCCCCGGGTGTCATGCGCATACTGGCATGATAATGAGCCTGTGGTCGCAGACTATCTGATCATTAAAAAAGCACTCACCATCTCGGGGACCACAGGATGACCTGTGTGCCATTCGCAACCCCCTGCACATGGAACATTCTAGCAACACTGGCAAAATGCAGCTCGTGCTTCCTATTGCACCTGGGCAATATCAAAGTGCATGTACTGGCCTGCCCCGGCGCACAGAGCATCCATGACCTGGTGGACGCACTCGTGCATGGATGTTTGCCGAATTACACATATGTCCCCACTGGATGCCTGGAAGTGAACTTAACTTCCACTGGGAGCAGTTGTCGTAGATATTATAGAATCCTATGGTGCAGAAGGAGGTCATTCAACCCATCGAGTCTCCACCACCCACAATCCCACCCAGGCTCTATTCCCATAACCCCAGGCCAAATACCCTAGCTAGACCCCTGATACTAAGGGGCAATTTAGCATAGCCAATCCACCTAACCCAGGTGTGGGAGGAAACGGGGTGTCCTCCCGTTCTCTGTGTGGTACCAGGTCTACGAGGACCTGGCACAGGTGACACACTGCCCCCTTGCCTGGATAGAGCCAACACCGGCACATGGCTTCCAAAAATGCCCTCAAAAAACATGCGTGTCCTGTACACCCTGGATCTCCACCTCCTCCTTCCCATGCCCACACTCCCCCCCCACCCCACCCCCGGGTCCCCACGCGTGGACACTGGCAACCCGACACCATCCGGAGTCTATAACTAGAGGGCATAGGTTTAAGGTGAGAGGGGAGAGATACAGAAGTGTCCAGAGGGGCAAATCTTTCACACAGAGGGTGGTGAGTGTCTGGAACAAGCTGCTAGAGGTAGTGGTAGAGGTGGGTAATTTTGTCTTTTACAAAGCATTTAGACAGTTACATGGGTAAGATGGGTATAGAGGGATATAAACCAAACGCGGGCAATTGGGATTAACTTGATGGTTTCTATGATTTCCTGGGATGCGTAGGTTAGAGGGATTAGTGGGTGGATATGGGGGTAGAGCCTGGGTGGGATTGCGGTCGGTGCAGACTCGATGGGCCGAATGACCTCTTTCTGTACTGTAGGGTTTCTATGATTTCTATGAACTTAGGGGTTTAGAAAAAAAGGGCAGCATGGACAAGTTGGGCTGAAGGGCCTGTTCCCATGCTGGAAAGCTCTATGACTCTATGCATCATCTGAATAGGTTGCCTACCATTGACATCTTGGCCATGGTAGGCAGGGAGAGCATATGTGTCGGTATGCAGAGCTGGCCATTGTTGACCCTAGGGCCATTGTCATGGGCCCTACCACTGCACTGCATTCCAGATATGTCTTGCAGTTCAGCCATATGGGGCAGGGTCAGTCTCCTGACTATCACAAGATTCACTTGCATTCAAAGCAGCACTGCTGAGTCCATGCAGTATGAGGGGCTGTGTTTACACCTGGTGAGCTCCATCCCTTCCTTGGATCAGCAGTTGCCAGACTACCACTTGTTGCTGCTAGTGGGCCCTGAGATGTGAGATCTGCATTCAGCCACAATCCTAATCCAGCAGACGGATAGCGTGAAGCAGGTCAATGGAGTTGATGGTGGAAATTATCATTCACTTTATTAATAGAAAGGGGTTCCACTCCCTCAATGTTCAGATAGTCTGTAACCACAGGCTCATTATCACGCCAGTGTGTGCATGACACCCAGGGAGCGTGCATGACAGTTATTTCCTAAAGAGTTCAGATATCCCTGGGCTCTTTGAAGATCATGACTTCCACCACCCCTTGGGGGCCTCTGGAACTTGTTGACGGGGGAAGTAGTGAGTTTTAAGGGGCGTCTTGACAAATACATGAATAGGCTGGGAATAGAGGAATACGGTCCCCAGAAGAGTAGGGGGTTTTAGTTCAGTCGGGCAGCATGGTCGGCGCAGGCTTGGAGGGCTGAAGGGCCTGAGTTCCTTGGATATCCTGAGTTCCAGAGGCCCCCGAGGGGTGGTGGAAGTAATGATCTTCAAAGAGCCCAGGGATATCCGAACTCTTTAGGAAATAACTGTCATGCACGCTCCCTGGGTGTCACGCACACAGCCGGGCCAATGGAACATTGGTGGGCCAGGGGACAGCAGTCCTAACAAATATTGGACTCCCCAACTCACCCCACAGCAGACCAATGACACAGCCCTAGGCCTGGGGACAGCAAACCCCAAATGCGGAACAAAGAACAAAGAAAATTACAGCACAGGAACAGGCCCTTCAGCCCTCCAAGGCTGTACCGACCATGCTGCCCGACTGAACTAAAACCCACTACCCTTCTGGGGACCATATTCCCCTATTCGGCGGCACGGTAGCACAGTGGTTAGCACTGCTGCTTCACAGCTCCAGGGACCTGGGTTCGATTCCCGGCTTGGGTCACTGTCTGTGTGGAGTTTGCACATTCTCCTCGTGTCTGCGTGGGTTTCCTCCGGGTGCTCCGGTTTCCTCCCACAGTCCAAAGATGTGCAGGTTAGGTTGATTGGCCATGCTAAAAATTGCCCTTAGTGTCCTGGGATGAGTAGATTAGAGGGATTAGTGGGTAAATATGTAGGGATATGGGGGTAAGGCCTGGGTGGGATTGTGGTCGGTGCAGACTCGATGGGCCGAATGGCCTCTTTCTGTACTGTAGGGTTTCTATGATTCTAAGATTCTATTCCCATCCTATTCATGTATTTGTCAAGACGCCCCTTAAAACTCACTACCTCCCCTGGCAACAAGTTCCAGGCACCCACTACTCTGTAATAAATTTGCCTCGTACATCTCCTTTAAACCTTGCCCCTCGCACCTTAAACCTGTGCCCCCGAGTAATTGACTTTGATCAGGTCGCCCCTCAACCTCTGTTGTTCCAGTCCTTCAAGCAGCACCTCGATCCAAGGGACCTTCAAACAGCACGTCGATCCCAACCCCCAAAACGCAGCACCCATCTGAGTCTACCCACCTGATCCAGCAACTTCACAGCACCTGGCTGCCCAACCACCACTCCCACACACCCTGCACTCCGGAGGCTGCAGCTCCATTCGACTTACATCCTCACTCCTCATCACTGCTGCCATGCTAGGCCCGATGTTTATGGAGCAGCTGTAAATGCCGTGGCGTCTCACCAGAGAGGTGGGGTACAACAGAGAGGGGAGGATGTGCCTTCCCAAACTCGCTGATGTGATGTAAAGATAAAGAAAAACATTTAAATGTGCGTCGCACCCATTTCTGGCGTGAACGCAATCACACCAAAAAAAATGGCCTAGAAAAGTCACAGAGACCTAGCCGCCCAGCCCGATTCCCGTTTTTGGCTTCCCACTTATATTTCCCGGCCCACTATGCAACTCCATCAGCACAGTTGGCCGGGACATCGAGCCCTGGTCTTTTTCTATTTCTGAACTTCATGTTTCCTCTTGTGTCATCATCTGCAAGCGCAACAGCTTGGATTCTCCCAAAATAAAACTAAAAGTCTAGCTGGTAGGAAAACAGGAGATTTTTCAGCCTCTTTTTTTGCATACATAGCATCAGGACTTTCTGGCACTCTCCACAGAGTGCCTCAGAGAGATTCACGATTGTAAGGGGTGGGGGCTTGGAGGGGGGGCGGGGGGGTGCGTAGGTGGGGGGGGGGGGGGGGGGGTGGAGGGTGGAACTCATCCTGCTGGAGAAGCAGCGGCATGGTGCTGAATGGACCACTGCACTTGTACTAATCTGTCAGTGGGGAGATTGGCGCATGTGCAATGGCAACCCCCTCGATCACCAGCTCCCCATGCCAGCCCCAAACCACCACCTCACCCCCCTCCCCTACCATGGCTAGCCACAATCGCCCACTCACTCCCTCCCTTATTAATCCCATTGCATCATGGCAGCTGGATCCCCACCACCACCGATTGCTCCCACCCCATCCCCGTAGGTCCTGCCCCAGTAGGCTCTGCCTCCAGTATGCCCTGCCCCTTGACACTCCCCAGTGCCCCTTGGCACCATCTCAGGCCTGTTAATCAAATGGAAATTCAGATTTCCATATGGTAATCAAACCTATGCCAATCTCAGGTATGATTACATGGAAGAAAAAGTGCCAGGGAGACTCACTATCAGCTGTGCTGATGTCTCCCAGACTGCGGCCCATATTTCAGTGCAGTTTCAGGAGGTTGCAACTTAAAAGATTTTTATTTTTCACAACACAGTCTAGAACTATGCTGATGACATCATGCATCCTTGAAAGTGTAGGTAGCAGTACAGGAAGATAAAGTTGTGAAAGTGGCAAATGGAATGCTCACCTTCGTTGCCAGAGCATAGAATAGAAAAGTAGGAATATAATTATGAACACGTGTAAAGCATTGGTGAAGCCACAACTTGAGTATTGAGCATCTGCTTACCACAGGAAAGATGTAATTGCTCTGGACAGAGTGCAGAGAAAAGCTATCAGAATGTTGCCATGGCTGGGGACTGCAGCTACAAGGACAGACTGGGGAGGCTGAGGGGTGACGTGACTGAAGTATACAAAATTAAGAGGAGTAGAGTAATCAGGGAGAACCGGTTTCCCTTGGCAGAGAGTTAAAAAAAGGAGACATGGATTCAAACTAAGTGGCAGAAGGTTCAGAGGGGAACATGAGTAAAAAGCCAGTTATTCGGCAGAATGTGGTGGCAATCTGGAATTCACTGCCAGAGTTGATGTTGGAGGCATAGACTTTAAACTCATTTAAAAAGTACCTGGATCTGCACCTTAACTAATGTATGCTGCAGGGCTATGGGCCGTGTGAGGAATGGGTTTTGATCAACTCGGGATAACGCCGTCAGCAATCAGTATATATTGGGCCAGATTCTCCAGCCTCTCAGCCGCGTGCTTCCCACTAGCAGGAGATGGCGCGTTGTTTGCTATTCCCATTGACGTTACAGGAAACCTGCGGGTGGGGTGCGCTACCGGAGAATCCCGCCAGCGTGAATGGCCAGAGAATTCCAGCCATGATGTTTGCTGCCATCTTCATTTAATTCGACGGTAATACCAGAACAATTTCGTATAATCGCAACAGGCGACAGTGTTGCATTGGCAAGTACTGAATGCAATACCGCAGTATTGGTTGGAACAAAAGCAGCTGAGTGTGCATATGATGTCAAAGAATTTAAGTTTATTTATGTCACAAATAGGCTTACATTAACAATACAACGAAGTTACTGTGAAAATCTCCTAGCTGCCAACTCTGGCGCCCGTTCCAGTATATTGAGGGAGAATATAGCATACGCAATGCACCTAACCAGTTCTGTGGACTGTGGAGGAAATCCACGCAGGGAGGACATGCAGACTCTGCACAGACAGTGACCCAAGCCAGAAATCGAACCCGGGTCCCTAGCGCTGTAAGGCAGCAGTGCTAACCATTGTGCCACAGTGAAAACCATTTCCAAGACCAAGCTCGTCAATTATTCCGAAAAAAAATTCATTTGATTTAACCAAAGTATTTTTATCTTGTAAGTATCCGATCGCTGCTTTGGGACGCCAGTCATATTTTTGGTACCTCTCTGTGTACTAACTAAATAAACAACCTCAAATTACCTTAGGGACAACTCATAAAAGGGCAGCTCCCTAAAAGGAGGGGGATCATATTTTCGGTACACTATATTCACGTTGAAGAAGAACCTGTTGAGGATGAATCTGGTTTGATCACGATAACAAACATAAGTTAAATGCCTGGTGAATCCGTATGCTAATCAATTAGTAAAATAACTCACCTCAAAAGTTCATATAAGGTGTTATAACAGGACACCGTGCTCTCATCACTACCTTTCTTCGATATGAATGACATTTTTTCCTTCAGAGAATGACTGGTGCAATCTCAGTTCGATATGTGAATAATTGATGCGCTCAATAGCTTGGAGGATATATTCCAGAAATCAATCCAAATCAGACCGGACAGTCAACGTTATCATCTCTGAACTGTCATATTGCATCAATTAGTTCCTATCATCTGGCTGCCACATTAATTTTTGCTCGATTAAGTGAACATGACGTACATCCTGTTGTGTCTACGGTTGCTTTGCATATGCACAGCTCCCTGTAAAATATCTATTAGTGTCATTTAAATCTGTCAAATGCCCCAATTGTCGACTTAATTGTATGTATTACACAGTGGCTTCTACTTTAACGTTTACTCATGTGGCTGAAGAGAATGGCCTACTTGAGTTTAAAAATTGGTTTATAGTCGGATGTCTGGCTGTTGTGCAGGATGTCTTCAGCTCTGATAATTGAATTTCAGTGCTCTATTTTTTTCAGGGGATTTACGTGTTCTTAGGCCAGCATCTGTTGCCTTAAAGTGAAAGTCTTAACACTTCGTCGAGAGAACAGCGAACCTGCTTCCGTAAAGGAGCAATTGGGTTTGCAGGACAATCGTTTCATGCCTCAAATTCCACCATCTGCCCTGTTGGACTTTAAAACTGGGTCGCCCAGACAATTTCCCTGTGGCCCTAGCTTGCTAGTCTCGTTGCAATAATAATCTTTGCGTGTAAGCTGTTAAAAACTGATTTTTCAGTATTGAGATGATTGGACTCCCTGCCTCATCTCAGTTCACTTCTAAGGTGTTGGGCTGAACTTTGTGAGAATTCTCGACGTTGAACGGTATTTCTTTGCACACCGAAAAGCTGTCCAGAGACAGATTGCATCCCTATCATTATTCACACTCTTGTTTAATGTTTAAAAGAAAACAAGGTGGGATGCTGTGATCAAATTATTTTATTTTTCATTAAAGCCTACAATTTGGACAGGAATACATGAAATTGACCAAGTTAAAGCGGAATGGATATTGTATTCATCAATGATTTGGAGAGAGAATAATCCATCAGCTATATTCACAACAAACATATCCTGCGGGGCATTTAGGACCTTCGGAAATCCATTCGTCGTATGGACATTTGCCTTCACGACAACTTGCTTTCAGTTTCGAGCACAGGATAATTGCACCTGGAATCAAAAGGAAGAATTAACTTAGCGAGGACACAGTACACTGTGAACGCATGTGTTTGTGTGTGAGAGAGAGCAATAAGACGAAGCGTGAGGCTATGATTGGCACTGAACCTAACACAAAGGGATAACACAAATACATGAATACTTGTCAACTTCCATCTCCTGATTCAGACCCTGACATGCAGGACAGCCATGGAGTGTTATCTCAGAATGGACACCAGCACATTGGGAATGTGAGGTAGGCTATAGCTAAAATACTGATTTTTGCATTAAGAAGCAAAAGTTTAGACATGATATTTAAACTAACTGGACAGAAAACAAATTAAAAGTTTATTGATCCGGAAGGAAAGAAGTGAGATGTACATGGAGTGTGTCGTTCTAAGTAGCGTGTGACAATGACATTCACCTCTGTCGTCGAACTCGAAGCAAACTCTTTCTTCAATCACCCTCCCCTTTTGCTCCATCTTCCATTTGACGAAGAATAGAATAGAATAGAAACCCTACAGTGCAGAAGGAGGCCATTCGGCCCATCGAGTCTGCACCGACCACAATCCCACCCAGGCCCTACCCCCACATATTTACCCGCTAATCCCACTAACCTACGCATCAGGACTCTAAGGGACAATTTTGTTTTTAACCTAGCCAATCAACCTAACCCGCACATCTTTTTGACTGTGGGAGGAAACCAGAGCACCCGGAGGAAACCCACGCAGACATGAGGAGAATGTGCAAACTCCACACAGACAGTGACCCGAGCCGGGAATCGAACCCAGGACCCTGAAGCTGTGAAGCAGCAGTGCTAACCACTGTGCTACCGTGCCGCCTAAAGGCAGTTCCCTGACCACCACTGCCATCTAGCGAGAACTTCAGCCAGTATTTGAGCTGGAATCATGCTGCATGTCATATCCTGGTCTTTACAAAACCATTTCATACCTAAGGGCTGACATAGAACTCTATGATGTGGAGATGCCGGTGTTGGACTGGGTAAACACAGTAAGAAGTTTAACAACACCAGGTTAAAGTCCAACAGATTTATTTGGCAGCAAAAGCCACAAGCTTTCGGAGCCTTAAGCTCCTTCTTCAGGTGAATGGGAATTCTGTTCACAAACAGGGCATATAAGACACAAGCTCAATTTACAAAATAATGGTTGGAATGCGAATACTTACAGCTAATCAAGTCTTAAAGGTACAAACAATGTGAGTGGAGAGAGCATTAAGACAGGTTAAAGAGATGTGTATTGTCTCCAGACAGGACCGCCAGTGAAATTCTGCAAGTCCAGGCAAGCTGTGGGGATGACAGATAGTGTGACATGAACCCAATATCCCGGTTGAGGCCGTCCTCATGTGTGCGGAACTTGGCTATCAGTTTCTGCTCAGCGACTCTGCGCCGTCGTGTGTCGTGAAGGCCGACTTGGAGAACGCTTACCCGAATATCAGAGGCCGAATGCCCGTGACCGCTGAAGTGCTCCCCAACAGGAAGAGAACAGTCTTGCCTGGTGATTGTCGAGCGGTGTTCATTCATCCGTTGTCACAGCATCTGCATGGTTTCCCCAATGTACCATGCCTCGGGACACCCTTTCCTGCAGCCTATACACTAGATACATCGATGACATTTTCTTCCTTTGGACTCATGGTGAACAATCACTGAAACAACTATATGATGACATCAACAAGTTCCATCTCACCATCAGACTCACCATAGACTACTCTCCGGAATCGGTTGCATTCTTGGACACACGCATCTCCATTAAGGACGGTCACCTCAGCACTTCACTGTACTGCAAGCCCCACGGATGACCTCACGATGCTCCACTTCTCCAGCTTCCACCCTAAACGCCTTAAAGAAGCCATCCCCTATGGACAAGCCCTCCGTATACACAGGATCTGCTTGGATGAGGAGGATCGCAACAGACACCTCCAGATGCTGAAAGATGCCCTCATAAGAACAGGATATGGCGCTCGACTCATCGATCAACAGTTCCGACGCACCACAGCGAAAAACCGCACCGACCTCCTCAAAAGACAAACACGGGACATGGTGGACAGAGTACCCTTCGTCGTCCAGTACTTCCCCGGAGCGGAGAAGCTACGGCATCTCCTCCGGAGCCTTCAACATGTCATTGATGAAGACGAACATCTCGCCAAGGCCATCCCCACACCCCCACTTCTTGCCTTCAAACAACCGCACAACCTCAAACAGACCATTGTCCGCAGCAAACTACCCAGCCTTCAGGAGAACAGTGACCACGACACCACACAACCCTGCCACAGCAACCTCTACAAGACGTGCCGGATCATCGACACAGATGCCATCATCTCACGTGAGAACACCATCCACCAGGTACACGGTACATACTCTTGCAACTCGGCCAAAGTTGTTTACCTGATACGCTGCAGGAAAGGATGTCCCGAGGCATGGTACATTGGGGAAACTATGCAGACGCTGCGACAATGGATGAATGAACACCGCTCGACAATCACCAGGCAAGACTGCTCTCTTCCTGTTGGGGAGCACTTCAGCGGTCACGGGCATTCAGCCTCTGATATTCGGGTAAGCGTTCTCCAAGGCGGCCTTCACAATACACGACAGCGCAGAGTCGCTGAGCAGAAACTGATAGCCAAGTTCCGCACACATGAGGACGGCCTCAACCAGGATATTAGGTTCATATCACACTATCTGCATTCCCCACAGCTTGCCTGGACTTGCAGAATTTCACTGGCTGTCCTGTCTGGAGACAATACACATATCTTTAACCTCTCTTAATGCTCTCTCCACTCACATTGTTTGTACCTTTAAGACTTGATTAGCTGTAAGTATTCGCATTCCAACCATTATTCTGTAAATTGAGTTTGTGTCTTGAAATGCCCTGTTTGTGAACAGAATTCCCACTCACCTGAAGAAGGAGCTTAAGGCTCCGAAAGCTTGTGTGGCTTTTGCTACCAAATAAACCTGTTGGACTTTAAACTGGTGTTGTTAAACTTCTTACTCTAGAACTCTATCCCAGAGCTTGGAGTGAATGCTGCTGAACTAATCCCATATCACACAGGGGCTAACAAGTTACTGAAGTCACCAACGCTACTTCATAAATATAAACAAATCGTTTACAATTTGACACAAACAGCGAAGGGGACTTGCGAGGATGGAGAATCTCTCTCCCCATTGAAAGCGAGTGTCATATTTGTGAGGAATGGGGAGAGAACGTCCAGCTGCTCAAATACTGTACTCGTTAGGTACTGGATATACTGTTATAGGGATCCCCTGAAAGTCCGCCTGAGCTATAGGGGGTTGAATAAAAGTCCCTAAACAGTTCATTTATTCACTGTGGATCAGTAGGGACCCCAATCGGAGTCTGCATTTGTGGTATTAGACTTCTGGCGGAGAATTGGCACAGCTGATGTCAAATGAGTAACTTGGATCTTCAGCTCGGAGATAGTGTTTCTACTAAATGCCTCTGAGTCCTCAAGCTCGTTCAAGCAGTTCTCATGGGCGACAGTGACACTTTGGAGAGATTTAACAGAGAATCCAAGTTCCACTCTCAGCTCGTTTATCTTGGCCTGCAACTCAGTGGTCCACCGGCCCAACTTACTGTCCAATCTTTGCATGGCCTCCATAATAGTTTCCCCTGTCCTTTTGCTCAGCATGCTCTGTTCAGGGATCTCTCCAGGAGAGCGTGGCGGGGTCCCCCTCCTCTGCCCCTGTGGTCCCACTCTTCGATTTTGGTTTGCATCCTGCTATTTTGCCAGTCCCAGCGCCCGTGGGCTTACCCATTTCCTGCAGCCTGGAGCACTATTTCTTGGTCCACGTATCAAGCTGTCTCACTGTTGGATCTACCAGAGTTCTTACTTGGATTGCTTTCCACCTTACTTCACCCTTAACTGGGCAAACAAAAGCAGCAAAGGGTTCCCAGCCGAGCTGCAAGGTGCAACTCTTCTCCATCACTTTAATTCACCCTTGGCTGGGTGAAAAAAAGACAGCACAGTGTACCCAGGTTGATGTGACAGTTGCAGTTTTTATCACAGGGAGTTCTGCCCTGGGCTGCCTTTCACTTTAAATCAATTTACACTTGACTGAGTGAATAAACTACAAGATGGTTCCAGGTTGAACTGCAAGTCCCAAAATGCATTTCAATGAGCTCTAGCTGAAAAAAAAAGCAATCCAAAAATAAAATTAACAGCTTGCAATTTGCAGCAAGACCTCAGTGGCTCCTGCTTCCCACCTTAATTCACCCTTTCTTGGGTGAAAAAAGAGAGAGTTTGCACACTGAACTGAAATTCACAGCCCCTCCCCTGCTGAGCACACACACAGTAGGAAAGGATCGAAACTAGACTTTCAAAGTTCTCTCTTTGCAACTGCACTCAGGTATGTTTAAAGCTTGTTTGATGTACATTAAACTCTCTCCGGACCTCATCAAACAGCCGTATTTCAAAAAGGATCTTGCCATCTGTGGATCATGCTTCCTCTCACACCAGCACCATCTTTTCTCCATGCCTGCCTGAACTAAAACTGTATGCACTTAGGAGTCCGTATCTTTCCATTCCCATCCTATTCATGTATTCGTCGAGTTGCCCCCCAAGCAATCGGAGCTATATTTAACCGGATATGGGCATGAGTTCAAATTTCTTCACCCAAATCCCAATTGAAACTGATTGACATACAATAAATGAACATGGATAGCAACACCGGTTCTCATATTAGTTAATTCCTATTCTCATTCCCACCTCAATATAAGCTGCAGTACTAATCGATTTAAATAAATCTCTGTGAATTTATTTTGCTCCTAGTCCTACTCCACTGTTCATAAACGGTTGACTTTGCTGCTCAACTGCCATACTGAACACTGAGTGTTCAGGAAAAGTGACTGAAGGGGCTAACGATGGTGCCTTCAAAGAACAGGTCTCAGATAGCAGTGATCAGGAGCATACAGCCAGTGCTGCAGTTAGCTCAGTGCTGCAGTTCAGATCCAGCAACGTTTCCTTCTGGTTTATTTAGATCAACTCACAGCATTCCTCACCCCATCCAGTCACTGAGTTAGCATATGAGCTGTGGTCCTGCTCTTTTCTGAACAGACAATTCCACAGCCCTTGATCCAATTGACATATTGTAAATGTCATTTTTGGGGAAGCATTTAGTTTAAAACAAAGGTAATTCTTTGTGCATTGCCCCCCAGCAGATTAAAATAAAATTACCTTCCATAGGTCCAGCTTCCCACCATTGAGTCCCTCTAGGGCGAGCATTTATGGGCCCCATTAGTAACAGGAAAGCAATGAGCAAATGCAAATTTCTCATTTCAGCACTGTTCGTCCAGATCAGACGGCTAATGTGGACACGTTGTGATTCCAGATTCGGGGTGATTTTGACATTTATGCTCACATAAAATCTGCATGGGTCTCTGCTCTCTGTAATGTTTAACTTTGCATGGCGCTATATTCGTTGGCAGTTTTTTTCTCTGTTGTCATTTCACCATCATTCACCATATTTTGATAGAAAACAATTATGTCACGTCTCTATGATTTAGATTCCGTTGTTACAGACACTGATCAGTTTCAGTATGACATCAGCAATTGCAGATCTCCGATTTTAGTCATTCCACGACTGAGGCCCGTCTCTTTTTATGCAGCATTCTGAACTGTAAATGTCTTCCCGTAAATACCTTCTTAATTTAATTTCCCAAAGGTGTTCCTTCAATTCTATCACTTTGATCAATCTTTTGTCCACTTCCACTATCCCCATTTTGTTTAATAGTGTTCATGTGAATCCCCTCAGACCGCTTAAATATGTTGAGTGGTCAACCAGTCTACATTTGGTCTCTCCAATGTAGAGTAAGCTCCCTGACTTCTATGGGCAAGCCAATTCTGAATGAAAGCAGCCAACTCACCGTGGATCCCATGTATCTTAATCATCTGGATGAACCTACCATAAGGGACCTTGTCGAAAGTCTAACTAAAATCCATGTTGACAACATCCACTGCTCTATCCTCATTGATCACCTTAGTCACCTCCTCAAAAAAAATCAATCAAGTTAGTAAGACATGACATGCCCCACACAAAGCCATGCTGATTTTCCCTAATTCGGCCAAGGTTTTCCAAATGCGTTTAACACCTATCCCTAAGAATCCTCTCCGACAGCTTCCCAGCCTCCAATGTGAGACTCACAGGTCTATTGTTTCCTGGATTATCCCATCATGCTTTCTTGAATAGAGGAATGACGTTAGCTACTCGCCAAGCCTCGAGCCCACACAAGTGGCCAGTGAGGATATCTGCATATTTGTCAGGGCCCCAGCAATCTCCTCTCTTGCCTCACAATAATCTGGGGTAGTTCCCACCGGGCCCTGGGGACTTATCCACCTTAATACTCTTGAAGAGACCCTACGCCACTTATTTCTTGATCTCAAAATACGCTAGCATATTAGTATGCTCCACACAAACCTCACTATCATCCCTGTCTTTATCTTAGAGCAAACAAAAATTGAAAATCGAGTTCAAGTTTTAATACAGGAAAGCAAAGTACATTCGACTGTTAAAGTGGAGTGAAGAAAATGGAAATCAAATTCAAGTTTTGATACAGGAATATATATCACTTTCGAGTGTTACACTGCAGCATGCAATTCAAAGGCAAAGGAGATGAAAAACAAACTGTGTGGTGTTATCATCCAGGTCAGAAAATCCAAGGTGTTTTACAAAGTCAGCCTAAACAATAAGTTTTGCACTTTGATTTTGGCAGGGTGAGCATGAGGTGTTTTACTCCATGTATGATTCAAGTGACCCAGTAGGAAGCTTCTAGAATCATACAGTGCAGAAAGAGGCCATTTGGCCCAACGAGTCTACCCTAGCTAGTCCCCCTGACACTAAGGGCAATTTAGCATGACTAATCAACCTAACTCGCACATCTTTGGAGAGTAGGAGGAACCGGAGCACCCGGAGGAAACCCACGCAGACACGCATGGAGAATGTACAAACTCTACCAGACAGTGACCCGAGGCTGGAATTGAACCCTGGTCCCTGGCGCTGTGAGGTAGCAGTGCTAACCACTGTGCCACCCTTTGTTATCAAAGTTTATTTAAGAACACAGTTAACATATAATAAGAATATTAGCATAACTATACCAATTACAAAAAATTAAACATCCATGTTTAATAGGTATGAACCTATTCCAGGTTTGGCAGAGAAAGCAAGTATGCTCACATGATGTTGGATTTTGCAGCTTTGCAATATCTTTGGTCCTTTGAAATGTTGATTTTGATTTTTTGATTTAATTTACTATTGTCACATGTATAGTATACAGTGAAATGTATTGTTTCTTGTGCAGAATGCAGTGTTACAGATTACAAATTACTGAGTCTTCCCAGTTCTGCAACTTCCAGCACACCTTGAAACACACAGGGACATTGCTTGCCTCTAGCTTCTAGCTGCACCACACACACATCAGAATTTTCACTCTAGCGAGGGACAGAAAACAGTGCTTTCAGTCTGCAGTCCAAACAGCTTCTAACAAAATGAAACTAAAATCTTGGATTTTTCATGTGGGAACAAAAACTGTCCAAAACCAGCACCTGACCTGTCAATCATGTTCCACCCAACAATTCCAAAATGGTCATAAAACTCCAGGACAATGTATCATCCCAGATTAAGAATAAACAAGATGGACATTATATTGCTTCAGGAACAATTGGAAGACATTGGCTCAGACTTCACAGTAACAAAGCAAACAAACTAGGTGAAGGTGAAGTCGCATTGGATCAGAGGTGAGCTGGTAAGGTGGATACAAAACTGGCTCGGTCAAAGACGACAGAGGGTGTGTTTCTGAATGGAGGGCTGTGACAAGTGGCGTTCCTCAGGGATCACTGCTGGGACCTTTGCTGTTTGTAATATATACAAATGATTTGGAGGAAAATGTAGCTGGTTTGATTAGTAAGTTTGCGGACGACACAAAGGTTGGTGGATTTGCGGATAGCGATGAGGACCATCAGAGGATACAGCAGGTATAGATCAGTTGGAGACTTGGGCGAAGAAATGGCAGATGGAGTTTAATCCGGACAAATGTGAGGTAATGCAGTTTGGAAGGTCTAAGACGGATAGGAAACATACTGTAAATGGCAGAACCCTTAAGAGTATTGATAGGCAAAGGGATCTGGGTGTACAGGTACACAGGTCACTGAAAGTGGCAACGCAGGTAGAAAAGGTAGTCAAGAAGGCATACGGCATGGTTGCCTTCATTGGCCGGGGCATTGAGTTTAAAAATTGGCAAGTCACGTTGCAGCTTTACAGAACTTTAGTTAGGCCACACTTGGAATATATTGTTCAATTCTGGTCGCCACACTATCAGAAGGATGTGGAGGCTTTGAAGAAGGTACAGAAAAGATTTACCAGGATGTTGCCTGGTATGGAGGGCATTAGCTATGAGGAGAGATTGGAGAAACTTGGTTTGTTCTCATTGGAACGACGGAGGTTGAGGGGCGACCTGATAGAAGTCTACAAGATTGAGAGGCATGGACAGAGTGGATAGTCAGAAGCTTTTTCCCAGGGTGGAAGAGTCAATTACAAGGGGGCACAGGTTTAAGGTGCGAGGGGCAAGGATTAAAGGAGATGTACAAGGCAGATTTTTTTTACACGAAGAGTAGTGGGTGCCTGGAATTCATTGCCAGGGGAGGTAGTGGAAGCAGATACGGTAGTGACTTTTAAGGGGCGTCTTAACAAATACAGGAATGGGATGGGAATAGAGGGATATGGCCCCCGGAAGGGTAGGGGGTTTTAGTTCAGTCGGGGGGCAGCATGGTCGGTGCAGGCTTGGAGGGCTGAAGGGCCTGTTCCTGTGCTGTAATTTTCTTTGTTCTTTGTTCTTAGGCCTTCTTGAAAAATACTGCAGAGAATTATGATTAAAATACATTTCTTAAAGGCACAGTTGTGTCACAGTGGTAATGCAACTGTCCGTATTTTCTACTTAGCCAGCTGGTGAAACAGATGACGGAGGAAATTTGCAAGAAATCACAAAGATGTGCAAAAGCTATAGGGTGGCACCCTGTAGGATGATTAATTTAGCTCAGTTTTATCAGCCAAAGTGAACATGGCTTCATGAAAAGGAAATTTGTGTTAATCTCTGATCCTATGATTCTATAATGATTCCATGATTCTATAGTTCATGAGCTTTTTTTTCCCGACAAAGCAATATTAAAAGTGACAAACGGGTAACTGCAAGATGTTGTTAAATGTGATCTGGAAAATGAAATTGATAAGATACCACATTGAAG
Organism: Mustelus asterias; assembly: GCF_964213995.1. NCBI lineage: Eukaryota > Metazoa > Chordata > Chondrichthyes > Carcharhiniformes > Triakidae > Mustelus > Mustelus asterias. The sequence continues at coordinate 44,395,453 of NC_135808.1, forward strand.
TTTACAAAACAAATTAACACACCTGCCCTGGTGGGTAACATATCAGCCTAGATAAAGGCTTGGCTGGTTAAAAGAACATTTTCTTTAAGTGGAAATAATTCTTTACAGATTGGCAATTTAATATTAGTGTAGCATCATGGGGATCAGTTCTGGGCCTTTAACCCTTTACAATATATATCAGCCATGTGATGATGTCACCAACTGAATGTCAGGTAAATTGTCAAGGACATAGTCTAAATATAAGAGAAGTAAATTGTCTCGAAGAGGATGGAAATCTGCAAAGGGACAGCGACAGGTTAAGTATGTTGCTGTTACGATGTGAAGGTTGACCCCCTTTTGAGAAGTAACGCTGAATCCCCCAAAGATGAATACCTTGCCTTGTAATCTATTAAAAGTGTGTGAGAAGGTGTGACCTGTTCTTCAGTAATGTTTAGTGGGTAACTAACAGAAATATCTGACACTCACTTTAAAATGAACACTTAACAATTTATTTATTGAACTAACAGAGAACTTTAACTAAACAAGTAACATACCGAATAAAGTAAGATTCTAATGGAATGCTGTTCAAATAAATACAATACTCATTCATTAACCAAAAAATATGTAATAATAGGATTCAGTCACTCTCAAAAATACAACCAGGTTTGACATTTGGAATCTTTTGGAGTTCTTCTGTTGTTTCCTCTGTCTGTAAGTTCTTTCTGATTTGGTACCTTTCGCTAGATAGATGGTGCGTTCTCTGAAGAGATATCTGAAGCTGGCAAAGTTGAGAGCTGCTCTATTCCTCTCGAGACTTGAGAGGTGGCAGTTGCTGACTTCTGTTTTTGTCCCTTGCACTCTATACCGGTGATGATCTACCAATTTTCCTACAATAGGATTGGTCTCATTTTGTCGACACCATGAAATTCAACGGTTATAGGTTCCTGGTAGCTGAGTGCCTGCTTTAAATTGATTGGGCTAAATTAAAAAAAACAGATTGTCTTGTCAAGACGACTGTTTGACTTTTTGGTACAGATATTTCAGCTTGGACCGTGTGTACTTTGCATTTTAAACCTCCAAGCACTGAAACAAACACCAGCTTTTAAAAGGGCCATGCAGTGTTTTTTTTCGCTCTAGCATTTTTACAATTTCTTACATATTTACCAACGTCAAATTCCAACTTCACAAACTCAATTTTGCAATACCAGCGCTGAATGAGAGAAGTGGGCCTTTAGCACCGTGTTGTATTGGAGAAGGTGGCCTGGAAGCCCTGCGCTGTATGGGCAGAATGGGGGCCTGGGAGCATAGCGCTTTATGGGTGGAAAGCCCAGTGATGGATGAGGAGAACGGGGCCTTTAGTCCAGTGCTGAATGAGAGAAAGGGGTCTTTAGCACAGTGTTGTATCGGAGAAGGTGGTCTGGAAGCCCTGTGCTGAAAGGGAGAATAAGGCCTTTAGCACAATGCGTTATGGGGAGAATGAGTGCCTGGCAGCCCAGCACTGAACGGGAGAAGAGGGCTAAAAAGCCCTCTTCTCCCAGCGATATTTGGGGAGAACGGACATTTCGGCCAGCACTGTATGGGCTAAGTGGCCCTTTAGGCCAGTGCTGAATGGGAGAATGGGGCCTTTAGCCCCATGCTCTATGGGAAGAACAAAAGCCTTTAACCCAGCGTTGTTTGGGGGACGGAAGGCTTTAGCCCAGCACTGTATGGGAGAAGGGGACGTTATGGGTGGGAAGGGAGCTTTTAGACTAGTGATGTATGGGGAAAACAGGAGCCTTTAGCTCAGTGCTGAATGAGAGAAGGGCACCTTTAGCAGAGCGTTGTATCAGAGAAGGTGACATAGAAGCCCTGCGCTGCATGGGAGAAGAAGGCCTTTAGCGCAATGCTTTATGGGGAGAACAAGGACTTAGCAGCCTAGTGTAGTTTGAGACAAATGGCCATTTTAGCCCAGCAGTGTATTGGCAGAATAAGAACATTTAGGCCAGCTCTGAATGGGCTAGCTGTCCGTTTAGGCCAGCGCTCCATGGGGAGAACGGTGCCTTTAGCCCAGCATTGTTTGGGGGAAGGGAGCATTAGCCTAGCACTGTACGGAGAGAAGAGGAGCCTGGCAAACCTGTGATGTATGTGGGAATGGGCTCTGAGCCCAGTGCTCTTTGTGGAGAAGCAGGTCTGGCAGCTTTGCGCTATATGGCAGCAGCAGGCCTTTAGCCCAGTGCTGTATGGGCAGAACATGGGCCTGGCAGCCCAGTGCTGTATGGGCAGAACATGGGCCTGGCAGCCCAGTGCTGTATGGGCAGAACATGGGCCTGGCAGCCCAGTGCTGTATGGGCAGAACATGGGCCTGGCAGCCCAGTGCTGTATGGGCAGAACATGGGCCTGGCAGCCCAGTGCTGTATGGGCAGAACATGGGCCTGGCAGCCCAGTGCTGTATGGGCAGAACATGGGCCTGGCAGCCCAGTGCTGTATGGGCAGAACGTGGGCCAGGCAGCGCAGCGCTGTATAGAAATAGAATAGAATAGAACAGTACAGCACAGAACAGGCCCTTCGGCCCATGATGTTGTGCCGAGCTTCATCTGAAACCAAGATCAAGCTATCCCACTCCCTATCATCCTGGTGTGCTCCATGTGCCTATCCAATAACCGCTTAAATGTTCCTAAAGTGTCTGACTCCACTATCACTGCAGGCAGTCCATTCCACACCCCAACCACTCTCTGCGTAAAGAACATACCTCTGATATCCTTCCTATATCTCCCACCATGAACCCTATAGTTATGCCCCCTTGTAATAGCTCCATCCACCCGAGGAAATAGTCTTTGAACGTTCACTCTATCTATCCCCTTCATCATTTTATAAACCTCTATTAAGTCTCCCCTCAACCTCCTCCGCTCCAGAGAGAACAGCCCTAGCTCCCTCAACCTTTCCTCATAAGACCTACCCTCCAAACCAGGCAGCATCCTGATAAATCTCCTCTGCACTCTTTCCAGCGCTTCCACATCCTTCTTATAGTGAGGTGACCAGAACTGCACACAATATTCCAAATGTGGTCTCACCAAGGTCCTGTACAGTTGCAGCATAACCCCACGGCTCTTAAACTCCAACCCCCTGTTAATAAAAGCTAACACACTATAGGCCTACTTCACAGCTCTATCCACTTGAGTGGCAACCTTTAGAGATCAGTGGATATGGACCCCAAGATCTCTCTGTTCCTCCACAGTCTTCAGAACCCTACCTTTGACCCTGTAATCCACATTTAAATTTGTCCTACCAAAATGAATCACTTCACATTTATCAGGGTTAAACTCCATTTGCCATTTTTCAGCCCACCTTTGCATCCTATCGATGTCTCTTTGCAGCCTACAACAGCCCTCCACCTCATCCACTACTCCACCAATCTTGGTGTCATCAGCAAATTTACTGATCCATCCTTCAGCCCCCTCCTCTAAGTCATTAATAAAAATCACAAATAGCAGAGGACCAAGCACTGATCCCTGTGGCACTCCGCTAGCAACCTGCCTCCAGTCCGAAAATTTTCCATCCACCACCACCCTCTGTCTTCGATCAGACAGCCAGTTACCTATCCAATCGGTCAACTTTCCCTCTATCCCACACCTCCTCACTTTCATCATAAGCCGACCATGGAGGACCTTATCAAACGCCTTACTAAAATCCATGTATATGACATCAACTGCCCTACCTTCATCAACACACTTAGTTACCTCCTCAAAAAATTCAATCAAATTTGTGAGGCACGACTTGCTCTTCACGAATCCGTGCCGACTATCCCGGATTAATCCGCATGAGGGGGATTAGTGTCAGGGGGATTAGCATGGTAACTGTGTAGGTTTACGGGAATAGGGTCTGGCTGGCATTGTGGTCGGTGCATAGTCGATGGGCTGAATGGCCTCCTTCTGAACTGGATTCTATATAAAGAAAAGAATTCTATAAAAAAACATTAACTGTGTTTTCTCCCAATAGATGCTGCCTGAAAATGCTACATTTTTGCAGCATCCAATTTTCCTGTTTCATCAGCTGACTTTATTGCAGCTTCGGTCCGAACAGTTCAGCTAAACTCAAGCGATGAGCTAACGTTACTCTCCTTGATATGAAGGCAGCATTTGGCCGAGTACAGCATCAATGTTGTCTATCAAAATGCAGGCAAAGCATATCCTAAATTAAAGACGTTTTGCCTCTCCACAGTCCATATCATTTATTCCCTGCCTTTTCATGTATCTGTCAAGATGTTTCTTAAATGTTCCTTTTGTATCTGCTTCTACGACCTCTTCTGGCAGCGCTTCAGCGTAAACACCACCCTTTGTGTAAAAACCTGTCTCTCGTATCTCATTTAAACTTTCCCACTTTTACATCAAAAATATATCCCCTAGTAATTGACATTTTTACTCTGGGAAAAAGACCCTGATTATCCATTCTATCCATGCCTCACATAATTTTGCAAATTTCTATTAGGTCGCCTCTTAACCTCCGACATTCACATGAAAACAAACCAAGTGTGTCCAATCTCTCCTCTAAATACCCTCTAAACCAGGCAACATCCTGGTAAACCTTTTCTGTACCCTCTACAAAGCCTCCACATCTTCTGGTAATGTGGATGCCAGATCTATACTCAGTATTCCAAATGTGGCCTAAATAAAGTTCTGTGCAGCTGCAAAATGTCTTGCCAATTTGTATACTCTATGCCCCAACCGATGAAGGCCAGAGTGCCATAAACTCTCTTGGCCACCTTATCCACTTGTGTTGCCACTTTAAAGGAACTGGGGACCTGTATGTTTAGATCTCTCTGTATGGCACTAGAACATAGAACAGTGCAGCACAGTACAGGCCCTTCGGCCCTCGATGTTGTGCCGAGCCTTGTCCGAAACCAAGATCAAGCTATCCCACTCCCTATCATTCTGGTGTGCTCCATGTGCCTATCCAATAACCGCTTGAAAGTTCCTAAAGTGTCCGACTCCACTATCACAGCAGGCAGTCCATTTCACACCCCAACCACTCTCTGCGTAAAGAACCTACTCGGACATCCCTCCCATATCTCCCACCATGAACCTTATAGTGACGCCCCCTAGTAACAGCTACATTCACCCGAGGAAATAGTCTCTGAATGTCCACTCTATCTATCCCCCTCATCATCTTATAAACCTCTATTAAGTCGCCTCTCATCCTCCTCCACTCTAAAGAGAAAAGCCCTCACTCCCTCAACCTTTCCTCATAAGACCTACCCTCCAAACCAGGCAGCATCCTGGTAAATCTCCTCTGCACTCTCTCCAATGCATCCACATCCTTCTTATAGTGAGGTGACCAGAACTGCACACAATATTCCAAATGTGGTCTCACCAAGGTCCTGTACAGTTGCAGCATAACCCAATGGTTCTTAAACTCAAACCCCCTATTAATAAAAGCTAACACACTATAGGCCTTCTTCACGGCTCTATCCACTTGAGTGGCAACCTTCAGAGATCTGTGGATATGAACCCCAAGATCGCTCTGTTCCTCCACATTCCTCAGAACCCTGCCGTTGACCCAGTAATTCGCATTCAAATTTGTCTGACCAAAATGAATCACCTCTCACTTATCAGTGTTAAACTCCATCTGCCATTTTTCGGCCCAGCTTTGCATCCTATCAATGTCTCTTTGCAGCCTACAACAGCCCTCCACCTCATCCACTACTCCACCAATCTTGGTGTCATCAGCAAATTTACTGACCCACCCTTCAGTCCCCTCCTCCAAGTCATTGATAAAAATCACAAATAGCAGAGGACCCAGCACTGATCCCTGTGGTACACCGCTGGTAACTGGTCTCCAGACTGAAAATTTTCCATCCACCACCACCCTCTGTCTTCTATGAGATATGATGTGGAGATACCGCTGTTGGACTGGGGTGAACACAGTAAGAAGTCTCACATTGCCAGGTTAAAGTCCAACAGGATTATTTGGTAGCAAATACCATAAGCTTTCGGAGCACTGCTCCTTCGTCAGTATTCTATGAGATAGCCAGTTACTTATCCAATCGGCCAAATTTCCCTCTATCCCACACCTCCTTACTTTCTTCATGAGCCGACCATGGGGAACCTTATCAAACGCCTTACTAAAATCCATGTATATGACATCAACTGCTCTACCTTCATCTACACACTTAGTTACCTCCTCAAAGAATTCAATCAAGTTTGTGAGGCAAGACATACCCTTCACAAATCCATGCTGACTATCACGGATTAAGCTGCATCTTTCCAAATGGTCATAAATCCCATCCCTCAGGATCTTTTCCATTAACTTACTGACCACCAAAGTAAGACTAACCAGCCTATAATTACCAGGGTCATTCCTATTTCCTTTCTTGAACAGAGGAACAACATTCACCACTCTCCAGTCCTCTGGCACAATCCCCGTGGAAAGTGAGGACCCAAAGATCAAAGCCAAAGGCTCTGCAATCTCATCCCTTGCCTCCCAAAGAATCCTAGGATATATCCCATCTGGCCCAGGGGACTTATCGGCCCTCAGGTTTTTCAAAAATGCTAATACACCTTCCCTCAGAACATCTACCTCCTCCAGCCTATCAGCCTGTATCCCACTCTCATCCTCAAAAACATGGTCCCTCTCCTTGGTGAACACTGAGGAAAAGTATGCATTCATCGCCTCTCCTATCTCTTCTGACTCCATGCACAGATTCCCACTACTATCCTTGACCGGCCCTAACCTCACCCTGGTCATTCTTTTATTTCTCACATAAGAGTAAAAAGCCTTGGGGTTTTCCTTGATCCGACCTGCCAAGGACTTCTTATGCCCCCTCCTAGCTCTCCTAAGCTCTTTTTCTTAGCTCATTCCTTGCTACCTTGTAATCCTCAAGCGACCCAACTGAACCTTGTTTTCTCATCCTTACATACACTTCCTTTTTCCTCCTGACAAGACATTCAACCTCTTTTGTGAATCATGGTTCCCTCACTCGGCCATTTCCTCCCTGCCTAACAGGGATAGCCTATCAAGGACACGCAGTATTTGTTCCTTGAACAAGCTCCACTTTACATTTGTGCCTTTCCCTGACAGTTTCTGTTCCCATCTTATGCTCCCTAATTCTTGCCTAATCGCATCATAATTACCCCTCCCCCAATTATAAACCTTGCCCTGCCGTAAGGCCCTATCCCTCTCCATTGCAATAATGAAAGACACCGAATTGTGGTCACTATCTCCAAAGTGCTCTCCCACAACCAAATCCAACACTTGGCCCGGTTCATTACCCAGTACCAAGTCCAATGTGGCCTCACCTCTTGTCGGCTTATCCACATATTGTGTCAGGAAACCCTCCTGCACACACTGCACAAAAACTGCCCCATCCGAACTATTCGACCTCTCAAGGTTCCAATCAATATTTGGAAGTTAAAGTCACCCATGACAACTACCCTGTGACCTCCACACCGATCCATAATCTGCTTTGCAATTTCTTCCTCCACATCTCTATTACTATTTGGGGGCCTATAGAAAACCCCGAACAACATGACCGCTCCTTTCCTATTTCTAACTTCAGCCTATACTACCTCAGTAGGCAGATCCCCCTCGAACTGCCTTTCAGCAGCCGTTAAACTATCCTTGATTAACAATGCTACTCCTCCACCTCTTTTACCACCTTCCCTACACTTACTGAAACATCTATACGCCGGGACTTCCAACAACCATTCCTGTCCCTGTTCTAACCATGTCTCTGTAATGGCCACAGCATCGTAGTCCCAATCATGGAAATCATAGAAACCCTACAGTACAGAAAGAGGCCATTCGGCCCATCGAGTCTGCACCGACCACAATCCCACCCAGGCCTTACCCCCATAATCCCTACATATTTTACCCGCTAATCCCTCTAATCTACGCATCTCAGGACACTAAGGGGCAATTTTAGCAAGGCCAATCAACCTAACCCGCACATCTTTGGACTGTGGGAGGAAACCGGAGCACCAGGAGGAAACCCACGCAGACACGGGGAGAATGTGCAAACTCCACACAGACAGTGACCCAAGCCGAGAATCGAACCCAGGTCCCTGGAGCTGTGAAGCAGCAGTGCTAACCACTGTGCTACCGTGCCACCCAAGTACCAATCCACGCTCCAAGTTCACCTACCTTATTCTGGATGCTCCTTGCATTGAAGTAGACACATTTCAACCCACCTTCCTGTCTGCGGGTACACATCTGCGACCTTGATACCCTCCTCAGTACCTCACTACACTCAACACTGGCTTCTGGACTACAGCTCGTTTTCCCACCCCCCGACAAATTTGTTTAAACCCCCCCGAAGAGCCATAGCAAATTTCCTTCCCAGGATATTGGTGCCCCTCTGGTTCAGGTGCAAACCGTCCTGTTTGTACAGGTCCCACCTTCCCCAGAATGTCCTCCAATTATCCATGTAACTGAAACCCTCCCTCCTACACCATCCCTGCAGCCACGTGTTTATCTGCACTCTCTCCCTGTTCCTCAACTCACTAGCACGTGGCACCGGCAACAAACCGGAGATGACAACATGGTTTGTCCTGGCTCTCAGCTTCCACCCTAGCTCCCTAAATTCCTGTTTTAAATCCCCGTCCCTTCTCTTACCTATATTGTTGGTACCGATGTGTACCACGATTTGTGACAGTTCCCCCTCCCCCTTGAGGATCCTGAAAAAACAGCAATGCTTCTAAGTTTTTGACAATTTACTGCCTACTTTTGTCCTGCATTAGACCTTACAAAATGCATCACTTCACATTTGTCCAGATTAAATTCCATCTGCCATTTCGCCGCCAAAGTCTCCAGCCTATCTATATCCTGCTGTATCCTCTGGCAATCCTTCTCACTATCCACAGTTCCACTAATCAGTGTGTCATCCATAAACTTACCAATCAGACCACCTCCATTCTCCTCCAAACCATTTATATGGGGTCTCAACACTGATCCCTATGGAACACCACTGATCATAGCTGTCCAGTCAGAAAAACACACTTCCACCACCACTCTCTATTTTCCATAAGACTGTATCCATCTTAAGAAGTCTCACAACACCAGGTGAAAGTCCAACAGGTTTTGTGAGAGGGAGGTCATGCCTCACTAACCTGGTGGTGTTTTTTGAAGAAGTGACCAAAATGGTTGACGAAGGAAGGGCCGTGGATGTTGTCTATATGGACTTTAGTAAAGCGTGTAAGGAATAATCATTAAGACAACATATATTGGAAGGAATAATTATTAGGACAAGTAGGAGATAATAATTAACATAGAAGAGATAATCACTACTTAAGAAGTTCTCATATATATCACATATCTTATTAAGCATACACATGGATACTCGCATAAATGAACATAGAAGCTGAAAGTAATTTCTTAAATAAACGTGAGAAAGTCAGACAACGGGAAAAAAGACTTGGCATAGATTAGACAATAAACTTCAGATAAGAAGGCAGGATGTAACCACAGTGATATCATAGCACATTCATTAGTGAAAAAACAGAAAGAAGGCAGATAACGTAGGTCTAGTAAATCATGGTGGCTAACGAAAAGTGGCCTTGGAGTCTGCAACAGAAAAACCTTGACTGTAAGATAAGAATGATGAAATATGAAGCTAAATGTGGATAAAAAGGACTGTCAGATACTGGTTTTTTGGATTTGCCTGGGAATCCCGGCTTTATTGAAATGTACTAGCTAATAAAGCCTTGCTGCCTGGAAGATCAAGACTCAGACTCTCTATTCTGATTGATGAATTCTTCTTGCCGTCCACGGGGAACCACGGCAAATTTGGCGCTTGCGAGCAGGGCAGAGTTGAGGTCGTCCGGTGACTCAACCCCGGAGGGATCGAGGGAGACGGTGGTCCGACCGGAACCGAGAAGTCCCCAGCCGGCCTTCTGTCAACAAGGTAAGCAGACTTGCATGCATGTAAATCCTTGTTGTCAGAAAGGGGTTTTCGAGGCCTGGCGCACCCGGTTCTCCACTGGTCCTGGATCTCACCTGCCCAAAAGATAACCTGCATTGGTAAAGTTAAAATTGTGTAAAATATTGAGAGACTGAGTCTGATCGGAAGGGCAAATTTTGCATGTAAAAAGCACGCTTTAGTTTTATGTACTGTATTGTCCACGAATGGGTAAAAAGTGAGACGCTACAAAAACCGAACGCTAATTGATGCAATTAGGTTAGTCGAGCGGTTTGGAGCGGGCTTCCAGGTTACGACTTGCCCAAGGAGAGTAAGTGTAGGCAAGCCTGCCAGTCCAAACCTACCCAGGACCTCGGAGAGAGAGACGTCAGCCGAGAGGAAGGAGAGATCTAGGAGAGATTGGTCTCCTACCTGATATAGTAATTAAGGACCTACGTTGATCGCCGGAAGAAGAGAGGGGATAGGTAGTGAAATAAAGTAAAGGGGCTACAAGGAGAAGCCTGAAAAGGTTGATCTGGAATAGCGGTGTAAGCAGCTGTTGGTAAATGTGGAGTGCAAAGCAGGATCACGACAGTGATGAATCACGTAGGAATATTGCAGTAATAGATTTCTTAAGTAGTGGTGTTAACACACATTTTTTTAGAGAAGATCTAGTAAAAATAGTTAGAGGAGGTTTTAGGGAGTGGTATGAGGGTGAGAGAAATGCCCTGCTAAGAAGAATAACTGAAGTAGTTAATTTGGAGGAAGTGAATAAGGAGTGGCCATACGTAAATTGGGACGAAATAATATACAAAAATTGGACGAGTGAAGCAGTAGAAGAAACATTGACAGAATTAATAGAAGAAATCAGACCAAGTAAGGCTCTGTTAGAAATCAGTGAGCAAGTGGAGGCATATTATCCACTAGCAGAAGAAAAAGGATTATCACCAGGAGAGGGAAGAACAGGGAAGCAAATACTGAGACCTCGGTTGGAAATACAGGTGTCAGTCAGGGAAGTGCAGTGGGAAGATAGTCCAAGGACAGAAAAAGGGAAAACAGTATATCGCATAAAAATAACAATAGTGCCAAATACCAACATATCAGAAAATATTAAGCCGCAAGGCAGTGCAAAGAAACAGAACATGCCATATCAAATTAAGACACCGGTGGAAATTCTGGGAGAAAAGTACCCGGCCCTGAAAGGAGACATAGCCCATGTCTCCCAAAAATGGACCAAAAGAACAAGTAAATTAAACACACAGTGGCCAGAGGGAGGCACCTGGTGTACAGAAAGATGTGAGGATCAGAAAGGACTGGTAAAGAACTATAAACTAAGGGATAAATCACAAAAGAGAAATCAGAAAAGAAGAAAAGAATTGGAGATACTAACATTATTTGAAAAGGAAGGAAAAGAGAAAAAGCGCATATGGAAAATGCAAATGCCAGTTCAGATTCAGGAAAAGGAAAAATTGAAAGACCCAAATATAGCCCCGCCCCCTTATAAGGAAAACCAAGGTTTTGCTGGGCTGTATCCAGTAATAAAGGGGACAGTGAATTTTGAGGGGGAATATGAAGAAAGGGACATGACCCGCGAACAATGGGCAAAGCAGGAGGTGGAAAGAAAGGTAAAAAGGGAAGAAGAAGGTGCTAAAGTGGAAGGAGAACTGGATAACATACACCGTATGAGGCAAGAGTTAGAGGAAGAGTTGGTTCGGGTAAGGGTGTTAAAATGGGCAAATAGAAAAATGGAGGAAGAACAGAGTAAAAAAGGTGAGGAGGCAGTGGACAGTGAGGCAAGGTGTGAAGAGGAGGAGGGTAAGGAAGAATGGGATGAAAAATGTAAATATAGCAAGGGAAGTGCAGGAGGAAAAGGACAGGGACAGGGAAAAGCACCCTATCAGAACCAGAGGGGACAAAACCAAGGATATAATCAAGGCCCCAGGCAGGGAGGACCACCTGGCCCTCCAGGGGTATGCTGGGGATGTGGGGAAACAGGACACATAAAGAGGAATTGTCCCCAAAACAGCTATAGACAAGGAGGTCAACAACAAATGAGTCAGCAAATGATGCAAGTGCCAACCAGTGATTGCCCAATGAGTCAGGGGCCAGTAAATCACCAGAGTTTCCTATAGGGAGGCCCAGAGAACCCCGAAATGGTAGGCCAGTATGTACAAATAACGGACACAGCAAATCAAGAACCTGTAATCAATGTTAGAATAGGGGGGGTTGAGATCCCCATGATGATAGATACAGGAGCTACTTGTACGTGCATACAAGAAAAATATGCAGGACACCTACCATTGTCAGGTCAGTTTGTAAAAACTATGGGGTTCTCGGGGAAAGCAGTATTGACTCAAATGACGATGCCGGTGCCTATCACCGTTGGAAACAAAACCACTCATGTGCCTGTGTTAGTATGCAATAAAACACCACTGAATTTGTTAGGCCGGGATGCAATCTTAGGGTTAGGGTTAAAATTAGAGTGTACAACTCAAGGAATTAATCTGATGGGCATGTACGTAATTAGGGTAAGGGGAGAAGAGTGGGCCAATGTATATTGGCTAGGGGACATAGAAGAACAAATTAAAAAGCAGGTATGGGAAATTTGGGGGACATTTGTAGAGGCACAGATTCCAGACGCCGAATGGCCAAAAACTGAACTACATAGCACAATGATTTTTGATAAAATGCAACAGTCAGAGATACAGGAGAAGTGGAATAAAGAGGCAGGACAAGAACAGGAAATAAATTCAGACAGCATTTTAATCGGACCAGAGGGAGCAGCCCTCACAATTAGAAAGAATGAATGGGTCAGAAAATGGTTCTCAGTGCCTGAGACAGAACCACATGTTACGCTAAAGGTGAATCCTGATTACAGACCAAAGGATTTGGGACTTATGACGTTTAGGGCACAGGAAATGGAATTTATTAAAGCAAACAATGAGAATATTTGGAGGTCGACTGACGGACAAATGATGAAAATATCTGTTAATGCAAGGATGACTGGAAGACCAAAAGAGGTAAAAATAGAGTTAAAAGATAAAGAAGTAGAGCAAGAATGGAGAGCAAAGTTAGAAAAAGATTTAGATTCTCTCCCTGAGGAATTGTGGTCAAAGAACGACACAGATGTAGGCAAAGTTAAAACAGCTACCCCAGTCGAAGTAAAATTGAAGCCAGGATGTCAAGGACCTTATAAACCACAATATCCAATCAAGGCAGAAGCAGTAAAAGGCATAAGAGAAACAATCAGAGGATTAGTAGACGCAGAAATATTAAAAGAAACCCGAAGTAAATGTAACACACCCTTATTACCAGTTAAAAAGGCAGATGGGGAAAAGTGGAGGTTAGTACACGACCTGAGAGCAGTTAATGAAGTAGTTGAAAATATGCCAGTAGAAGTCCCTAACCCCTACACCTTATTGACTAACATACCATCTGAAAGCAGATGGTTTACAGTAATAGACTTATGCTCAGCATTTTTCAGTGTGCCCTTGGCACAAGCGAGTCAGTACTTATTTGCTTTCAAGTACGAGGGAAAGTACAATAGAATGCCACAAGGATTCAAACACTCCCCACATGTATTCAACCAAGTGTTGAGAGCAGATTTGGCAGGGATACAACTAGAAGGAACACTGATACAATATGTGGATGACTTGTTGTTGTGTACAGAAACAAAGGGACAGTGTAGGGAAGAAAGTTTAAAACTGCTGGGAAAACTGGCGAAAAGAGGACATAAAGTGTCAAGAAAGAAATTACAGTTCTGTCAAAGAAAAGTAGAATACCTTGGAAGGGAAATAACTGTTGGACAAAAAAGAATAGCTCACCAGCAGATAGAAGCAGTATTGAAAATCCCAAAACCACAGACAGTGAGACAGATGATGACATTCTTAGGAATGACAGGATTTAGTTCAGAATGGATAGAAAACTATGCAGAAAAAACACAAGCGTTAAGGAAAATAATGAAAGAGGCCGGATGTGAGGAGTTAAAAGCGATCTTGATATGGGACAGGGAGGCCTCAGAAGCATTTGATAACGTGAAACAAGAGATGGTGCAAGCACCAGCACTGATGCTGCCTTCGTATGATAAACCCTTTGACCTTTTTGTTAGCAACAGGGAAACAGGATTCGCAACTGCTGTGTTAATGCAGGACAGCTGTAAAGGAAGAAAGAAACAAGCAATAGCTTATTATAGCACCAAGTTAGATGATGTGGCCCTGGGGTACCCTCCATGTTATCAGGGTTTGGCAGCTGCTTGGTGGGCTTACGAAAAAGCAGCTACCATCACAATGGGATATTTAATAAACATACATGTACACCACAAAGTAGCTGAATTGATTGAGCAAGGAAAATTTGTGCTGACACCTGCTAGGATCCATCATTATCGAATGCTAACCACATTCCCAGATATCACGATAATAAAGTGCAACAGAGTAAATCCAGCTGATTACATGCCATTACCTCATGAAGGAGAAGAACATGAATGCTTAAGAGAAGCAAAAACATTTATGAAACTGAGAGAAGACTTAAGAGCAGAGGGACTAGTGACAGAAGAGAAGAGGACACTGTATGTAGATGGCTCATGTTACAGGGATCACTTGGGAAACCACGCAGGCTATGCCATAGTTGAACAAAGACCAGGAGGACTTGAAGTTATAGAAGCAGAAAAATGTGAACAGCCCTGTTCGGCCCAACTAGCAGAACTTAAGGCACTAACCAGAGCATGTGAATTAGCAAAAGGGGAGGCAGTAGAAGTGTATACAGATTCGGCTTATGCACATGGAGTGTGTCATCTGTTTGGATCAATCTGGAAACAGAGAGGCTTTATGAAAAGTAGTGGGGGACCAATACAGCATGAAAGTCAAATAAAAGCCTTAATACAAGCTATGATGGGCCCAAAAGAATTGGCCATAATATTTGGAATTGGCTTGATAATGTATTCGGACAATGGGGAGCATGGTTTGCAAAGGCAGGGGTTATAATAGTAGTAGTAATGATCGTAATTGGACTAATCTTTTGTTGTTTACTGCCTGCTTTGAGATCTTTTATTACCAGACTAATGATGCGACAAATGGTAGTGCGAATGGAGAATGAACAAATCCCCGAACAAGAAGTCCAGGAATGGGGTCAAGTTGAATTACCCCCACCGAATAGACTCATGATAACTTTGATTGAGACTGACGCTCCTTGTTTTGCAATGTAGCACTAAAGACTGCAAAAGAGGGGAAGATCTGTTTCAATGCGTTAAAAGAAGATGGAAATTTGATTTGTATACCAGTGATCAGTATTTTCCTTCCTCAGGAACAAGGACTGTTGACACAAATTCTACCGCTCAAGTTCATGGTTCACCGAATTCGACCCAGGAAACTGAGCTATCAACTGAACTGACAAAACAAGAGAAATCACTGAAATTGAAGCTGAAAGACTGTATAAACTAAATAGTAGTAGCGGCGACTAAGCGCGGGAAAAGAATTGTGTAAACTGTGATAAATTGTACTCTCCCTCCTTGTGATAGCATGGGAAAAGTAGGGGTAGGATGGATGGGGATAATACTAGTACTTAGTATGGGGGGTGGCAAGAGTAAAAATGAACAGGAAGAAGACAGATCGCATATAAATACTTACCTATATATGTCATATATGTATGCAGAAAGATTGAACATAAGCAAATGTTGGGTCTGCACTCATGTCCCAAGCCATTCCCAAGAAGGCCTACCACTCCAGTCTCTCCCTTTTCAGATTTCAGAAACTATAGAATGGATATTGAGACAAAATAAGACAGGGGAAGGAGGAAACATGACAATGTGGGAGTCAGCTGGGTATAGAATGACCAGGTTTGCTACATGGTACCAACCAACCTACGACCATTCCCAGTTCCCACCTGTACCGACGGTCCTAAAATCAAATGGACCAGGATCCTTCTGTTTAAAGAAAAATGTGGATGGAGCAAGAGTTGGAGAAAGTAAATGAGAAGCAAACTGTAGAATGGCAACCACCTGTGAAAGATTTAAGTACAGCTGGTATGTTCAAAATAGACTGGACTGAAATATGCAACATCACATCAAGCAACGTGTGGGAAGGAAAAGCTGTACAACCTTGGATGACGTTGGCTGATAACTTTACGGCCTACAATGGAACTTACTTTATATGTGGTACAAAGACATATCCCTGGCTTCCTGCGAACTGGACAGGCTCCTGTTATCTGGGATATGTAGTGCCCTATATGCACCACATGCCTTCCCCACGAAGCTACCCTTCGCGAGCAAAACGAACAATCAGTAAGACTGACTGGTTCTTTATGATGGCCTTTCCATTACATGGGACAGGAAGAACGGCAAACGAGTTAATTCTGATGGCCACAGCCCTGGAACAACAATCACTGCAGCTGAAGCTCGATAAACAGGGCAAGCCTTGACAGAAGTATCAGCAGAACTGATGGCAGTCGGCACAGTAGCCCTGCAAAATAGACTGGCTTTGGACTATCTATTGGCCTCGCAGGGAGGAACATGTGCCATAATTTAACAAGAATGCTGTACTTACATACCAGATAAATCTGAGAATATAACTAACCTTGCAAAGCATATCGAGGCACAAGCAGACCAACTCCAAAAGATAGGTCACGAATTCCATGATTATAACCCACCTGGATGGTTAGGATGGGTAGGAAATGGGATGTTTGATTGGATTTTTAAATCATTTATGTTACTGCTGCTTATAATAGTAGGGATAGCGTTAGCAGGATGCTTATGTCGATGTGTAATTAACAGGGCAATGGACAGCATGTACCATTATCAATAGTTTGAAAATAAGAGGAGATAATATGACCCTAGATACCATACGCATAGAGGGGAATACTTAAATGATCAAGCAAAATCAAGGAGGGAGAGATGTGTTAGTACAAAGTGTATGAAATGTATTAATGCAAAAATGTATTTTAATGAACTATCAGGTAAAGGAAATCTGGAGGAGCAGTTCGCAATTAGGCTATTAATAAACAAAAAGGGATATTGATCCTACACTTAAGCTCCTCCACATTTCGTGAAACCAAACATAACTAAGACATATATTGGGAAAATATATCAAGAAATAGTTTAGTGAGACAATGATGTCTCAAAGAGGGGATATGTAAGGGATAATCATTAAGACAACATATATTGGAAGGAATAATTATTAGGACAAGTAGGAGATAATAATTAACATAGAAGAGATAATCACTACTTAAGAAGTTCTCATATATATCACATATCTTATTAAGCATACACATGGATACTCGCATAAATGAACATAGAAGCTGAAAGTAATTTCTTAAATAAACGTGAGAAAGTCAGACAACGGGAAAAAAGACTTGGCATAGATTAGACAATAAACTTCAGATAAGAAGGCAGGATGTAACCACAGTGATATCATAGCACATTCATTAGTGAAAAAACAGAAAGAAGGCAGATAACGTAGGTCTAGTAAATCATGGTGGCTAACGAAAAGTGGCCTTGGAGTCTGCAACAAAAAAACCTTGACTGTAAGATAAGAATGATGAAATATGAAGCTAAATGTGGATAAAAAGGACTGTCAGATACTGGTTTTTTGGATTTGCCTGGGAATCCCGGCTTTATTGAAATGTACTAGCTAATAAAGCCTTGCTGCCTGGAAGATCAAGACTCAGACTCTCTATTCTGATTGATGAATTCTTCTTGCCGTCCACGGGGAACCACGGCAAGCGTTTGACAAAGTCCCTCATGGTAGGCTAGTGAAAAAGGTTGGATCTCATGGGATAAAGGGGGAGGTGGCTAGATGGGTGGAGAACTGGCTTGGTCATAGAAGACAGAGGGTGGTAGTGGAAGGGTCTTTTTCCGGCTGGAGGCCTGTGACTAGTGGTGTACCGCAGGGCTTTGTATTGGGACCTCTGCTGTTTGTGATTTACATAAATGATCTGGAAGAAGGAGTAACTGGGGTGATCAGTAAGTTTGCGGACGACACAAAACTGGCAGGACTTGCAGATAGTGAGGCACATTGTCAGAGGCTACAGAAGGATATAGATAGGCTGGAAATTTGGGCAAGGAAATGGCAGATGGAGTTCAATCCTGATAAATGCGAAGTGATGCATTTTGGTGGGAATAATGTAGGGAGGAGCTACACGATAAATGGAAGAACCATAAAGGGTGTAGAGACGCAGAGGGACCTGGGTGTGCAAGTCCACAGATCTTTGAAGGTGACGTCTCAGGTGGAGAAGGTGGTGAAGAAGGCATATGGCATGCTTGCCTTTATAGGACGGGGCATAGAGTATAAGAGTTGGGGTCTGATGTTGCAGATGTATAGAACGTTGGTTCGGCCGCATTTGGAATACTGCGTCCAGTTCTGGTCGCCACACTACCAGAAGGACGTGGAGGCTTTGGAGAGAGTACAGAGGAGGTTTACCAGGATGTTGCCTGGTATGGAGGGGCTTGGTTATGAGGAGAGATTGGGGAAACTGGGGTTGTTCTCCTTGGAAAGACGGAGGATGAGGGGAGACTTAATAGAGGTGTATAAAATTATGAAAGGCATAGATAGGGTGAACGGTGGGAAGCTTTTCCCCGGGTCGGTGGTGACGTTCACGAGGGGTCATAGGTTTAAGGTGAAGGGGGGGAGGTTTAACACAGATATCAGAAAGACATATTTTACACAGAGGGTCGTGGGGGCCTGGAATGTGTTGCCGGGCAAGGTGGTGGAGGCGGACACACTGGGAACGTTTAAGACTTATCTAGACAGCTATATGAACGGAGTGGGAATGGAGGGATACAAAAGAGTGGTCTAGTTTGGACCAGGGAGCGGCGCGGGCTAATTGTTCCTTGTTTCTCGTTTCAAGGCTTCATTCTATGATCATCTTGCTGGTGCCAGTACAGAGCGAGACTGCGGATAGTTGGGAACCTGTCTCGGGGGCAGGGAATTCATTTGGTGTTCGTGGAAGTGGAAATGACTAGGGTTGGGAAGCATTTTCCGATCAGGGCCAGTGTGATCTCCTGGACTCGTTTCGATCGCCTCAGGGGGTCGGAGAGGAATTTCCCAGATTTTTTTTCCCCATATTGGCCCTGGGGTTTTCACTCTGGGTTTTCACCTCTCCCTGGAGATCACATGGTCTGGAATGGGGGGGTGGGGGTGAGTTAATAGGTTGTGATGAACAAAGCATCGTAGCTGTGAGGGACAGCTCGGTGGATAGGATATTGGTATGTAGATAGGATGGAAAATTGGGCGGGGATCCTGGATTCAGGATTCAATCCTGGACCGGGGAGCGGCGCGGGCTTGGAGGGCCGAAGGGCCTGTTCCTGTGCTGTATTGTTCTTTGTTCTTTGTGTGTTGAGTTTCTGTAGGAAGTCCGTAGTGTCGCGACAAAAGCTGGGGGTTCTTTGTACAATGGATTTCAAGATGCCCTCGACATAGGGTTCCATTTCCTGAAACGATGGGACGGCCGGGTGTGTTTGCCTTGTGTATTTTTGGGAGGCAGTAGAGATCTCCAACGGGTGGAGTACATGGGATGAGTGCACGGAGGGTGTTTTGAAGGTCCGGATCAAAGGTTTTGATCAGAGTGTTGAGTTGACGGGTTCTTTGGTCGGATCTGTGGGTAACTGTCTGTAGTGTTCCTTGTTGTTCAGTTGTCGGTACACTTCTTGGCAGTAATCCGTTCTGTTCAGTATGACAATGGCCCCTCCTTTGTCTGCTGGTTTGATGACAATGTTGCGGTTGGTCTTGAGAGCGCGGATGGCGTTGCGTTGTGCTTGGGTGATGTTCGGTGCTGTCTTGTGAGTGTGGCTGATGAATTTGGTGTTGACGCACCTCCTGATGGCTTGGGCATACATGTCAAGTCGAGGGCAGCGGCCTTCCGGAGGAGTCCAATTCGACTCTTTCCTCTTCGGTTGCACTGCGGATCTCTCTGTCTGCTGTTCCGGTTCATTAGCTGTCTCATTGTGTTCGCTGTTGGCCTCTTGGGGTTTGTGGAAGAACTCCTGCAGCCTCATTCGCCTTTAAGACCTGGCTGGCTTTAGAGATTCGCATTCTAATTAGTATTCTGTAACTTGATTTCTGTGTCTGTGCACTGTTTGAGAGCAGATATCCACTCCATCTGACGAAGGAGCTGTGCTCCGAAAGCTTATGGTATTTGCTACCAAATAAACCTGTTGGACTTTGACCTGGTGTTGTGAGACTTCTTATAGTGGTGTTCCGCAGGGCTCTGTACTGGGACCTCTGCTGTTTGTGATATATATAAATGATTTGGAGGAAGATGTAGCTGGTGTGATCAGTAGGTTTGCGGACGACACAAAGATTGCTGGAGTTGCGGATGGTGATGAACATTGTCAGAGAATACAGCAGGATATAGATAGGCTGGAACATTGGGCGGAGAAATGGCAGATGGAATTTAATCCAGATAAATGCGAAGGGGTGCATTTCAGTAGATCTAATGTAAGGGGGAGCTATACAATAAATGGCAGAACCATCAGGAGTATAGACACACAGAGGGACCTGGGTGTACAAGTCCACAGATCGTTAAAGGTGGCAGCACAGGTGGAGAGGGTGGTCAAGAAGGCATATGGCATGCTTGCCTTTATTGGACGGGGCATAGAATATAAAAGTTGGCACATGATGTTGCAGCTGTATAGAATGTTGGTTCGGCCACATTTAGAATACTGCGTCCAGTTCTGGTCGCCACACTACCAGAAGGACGTGGAGGCTTTGGAGAGAGTACAGAAAAGGTTTACCAGGATGTTGCCTGCTATGGAGGGTCTCAGCTATGAGGAGAGATTGGGTAAACTGGGGTTGTTCTCCATGGAAAGACGGAGGATGAGGGGCGACCTAATAGAGGTGTATAAAATTATGAAGGGCATAGATAGGATGAACAGTGGGAAGCTTTTTTCTAGGTCGGAGGTGACGAACACAAGGGGTCACGGGTTCAAGGTGAGGGGGAGCAAGGTTCAACACAGATGTCGGGGGAAGTATTTTACACAGAGGGTGGTGGGGGCCAGGAATGCACTGCTAAGCAAGGTGATTGAGGCAGACACGCTGGGATCATTTAAGACTTATCTAGATAGCCACATGAACAGACTGGGAATAGAGGGATACAACCGAATGGTCTCGTGGGCACATGAGCGGTGCGGGCTTGGAGGGCCGAAGGGCCTGTTCCTGTGCTGTATTGTTCTTTGTTCTTTGTCAATAAGAGGTGCATAATTTTACAGTGAGGGAATTTAGAGGGATTTGAGGAAATCATTTCTTTCAGGCTGAGGGTGGTGGGACTCTGGAATGCACTGCCTTGGAGTTTAGGAGAGGTGGAAAAACTCACAAGCTTTAAAATGTACTTGGATAAACACATGAAATATAATATTCAAGGCTACGGCCCAGGTGGTGGAAAACGAGATTCCAGTCAAATTAATGGATTTTTCGTCAGTCTCGACTTGATGGACTGGAGGAATTCTTTCCAACTGTATGATTCTATAAATCTGTGACGAAGTTAATGGTTGAAGTAATTCAGTGTCAATGTGCAGAGCAGGGCTGATGAGTGTAAAACTGTGGGGATAGATGTCACTCTTGAACATGAACATGCCACAGACCGACTGTGTCTACTGGAACAGGTCAGCAGTTAGCAATTGTGTGTAGGATTCAAACTGCCATCCAGAGTTCTAAATGTCTGTGTGTGTAGTGTGCTTGTTCTGCACGGTAGCAGTGAGATACCAGAAAGTGTAGGATGGGCAAAGTGGGTCGTGCAGAAGTGCAATGGGATGGAAATATGGTTGATCACCTGATGAAGGAGCAGCAAGCGCTCCGAAAGCTAGTGGCTTTTGCTACCAAATAAACCTGTTGGACTTTAACCTGGTGTTGTGAGACTTCTTACAATATGGTTGATGTCAGAGGGCTCGATGACATGATGATAGGCAGCAGTACGGTAAATGTCAGCATGGATAGTTAATAGAACATAGAAGTGCAGTACAGGCCCTTCGGCCCTCGATGTTGCACCGACCAGTGGAACCAATCTAAAGCCCCTCTAATCTACACTATTCCAATATCATCCATATGTTTATCCAATAACCATTTGAATGCTCTTAATGTTGACGAGTCCACTACTGCTGCAGGCAGGGCATTCCACGCCCTTACTACTCTCTGAGTAAAGAACCTACCTCTAACATCTGTCCTATATCTCTCACCCCTCAATTTAAAGCTATGTCCCCTTGTGCTAGCCATCACCATCCGAGGAAAAAGGCTCTCTTATCCACCCTATCTAATCCTCTGATCATCTTGTATGCCTCTATTAAGTTACCTCTTAACCTTCTTCTCTCTAATGAAAACAACCTCAAGCCCCTCAGCCTTTCCTCATACGATTTTCCCACCATACCAGGCAACATCCTGGTAAATCTCCTCTGCACCCTTTCCAACACTTCCACATCTTTCCTATAATGCGGCGACCAGATCTGTACGCAATACTCCAAATGCGGCCGCACCAGAGTTTTGTACAGTTGCAGCATGACCTCCTGGCTCCGAAACTCAATCCCTCTACCAATAAAAGCTAACACACCATACGCCTTCTTAACAACCCTATCAACCTGGGTGCCAACTTTCAGGGATCTATGCACATGGACACCCATGGACAATAACATGGACAGTTATTTTCTTCAACTTCCATGGGATGTGGGCGTCACTGACTTGAAATGCATTTATTGTTCAACACTAATTGCCCTTGACCAGAGGGCATTTAAGAGTCAACTACATTGATGTGGGCCTGTAATAACATATAGGCCAGACGAGGTAAGGATGGCAGATTTCGTTCCCTAAAGGACATTGGTGAATCAGACAGTAGCACAGTAGAATGGAAGTTGGCTTAATACTGCTGGCAGGATACAACATCACAAGTTGGTAAGGTGGTGTGATGTGTCAAATGCCAGCTCATTGTTGTTGTGGTATGTGACAAGTTAATTCGTGTGGAAGTGTCATAGTTGGCATGGTGGTCGTTGTCAGTTTGTATAGGGTGACATTTTCTTAGGGTGCTAGCAAGCAGGTTGGTTCAGATGGCAGGGTCATAGGATGATGATTTTGGCTAAGGTCAGTTGTTGGGCCATCAGTGTTGGAAGGATTCTGGCATTTGAGGGTCAGGCATTTCAGAAGGCTGGATGAGATTTGGATGGTTTGAGGTTTAGCTGTGTAAGTGGCTCACAAACCAGAGGTCTTGCTACTCATGCAGTAAGTGGTGAATCACAGTCCAGCTTGGAATCCGAGTGCCAGCTGGGGCATATTGTGGGAGTGCAGTGCTTTGGACTGGTCCATTATGTAGATAATGAGGATATAGCCTTGTTTTCTGATCTGGCATTTCCTTGGTGAATCTCTAGATAGCTCAGTCTGAACGGGACAAATTCATGGATTCAGATGTGTAGAATTATTTTGAAGGGTTCTGGATGCAATGGAATTGCCCATATTAAAACTGCAAAACAATTAGCTAGGTATCACTTAACTCAGAATAGTTGAGGGTTCAACTAGCAAATCTCGTGGGCGATGCCTGGGTTACAACCATACAGAGTCCAAGATGTCGGACAACAAGTTCTTAGACGAAAGATAAACAATATACAGAGACAAAGGGTGGTGAGTGTCTGGAACAAGCTGCCAGAGGTAGTAGTAGAGGTGGGTACAATTTTGTCTTTCAAAAAGCATTTAGATAATTATATGGGTAAGATGGGTATAGAGGGATATGGGCCAAATGCGGGCAATTGGGATTAGCTTATGGTTTTTTTTTAAAAAAGGGCGGCATGGACAAGTTGGGCCGAAGGGCCTGTTTCCATGCTGTAAACCTCTATGACTCTAATATTTGATACTTGTATAAATGAGATAATAAAAAAATATAGACATGGATAACATGCTCAAAGAAAGATGCATTCCAATTAAAAACTCTAAAAACATACATGAGAATAATTCAAAACAGAAAATGGTGGAGAAACTCAACAGGTCTGACAGCATTTGTGGAGAGAGAATAAAGCCAATGTTTCGAGTCTGGATGGACCTTTGGTCAGCTCTCCGAATATTTCTCCATGGTGTTTACTTAGGAGAAAATCACGGGTGCTCAAGAAATAAGGGAAACAAGTTGTGATGTCTTGGGCCACATGCATATTACGAGGGAAGATGTATTTGCAGTCTGAAAGTGCATTAAGGTGGATAAATGCCTTGGGCCTGATCAAGAGCATCCTCAGATCTTGAGGGAGGCTTGAGAAGAAATTGCAGTGGCCCTTGTTTGCTTCATTTCATTCCACTGGCTAAGTTCCAGAAGACTAGAGTGCAGCAACTAATGTTGTTCTGTGGTTTAAGAAGGGTAGCAAAGACAAGCCAAGGAATTACAGGCCAGTGAGCCTCACATCAGTGGTGGGTAAGTTACTGGAGGGGATTCTGTGGGACAGGGTGAAAGGAGGAACCCTAATAGGTTAGTAAGATTTTAAAATAATTCAACATTAAGGCACTGACAGAACTACCAGCACTAAGTTGAATGACTTTTAAAACAGCTTATGAGCTAACAAGAAAGCAATTTACACATATGAGATTTAAGCAAGTGATTATGATTTTTAAACACATATGCTGATATTTTGAATGTATTATTGTATTTTTTAAGATATATTGTTCATTTTAGCCGACAGCAATTTGCTGCAAAACATCATGGCAAAAGGCATTAGGGCAAAGTCATATTCCAAGAGAATGTTTAAACCTTGGGAATATGCAAGATTTATCAATAAAGTTTTGGACGGAGAGAACATTTAAAACACTGAATCACATTTCATGAATAGGGTTTATTCACTGTCCAGACAAAATAGATGCATGTCCAGATGTGGAGTCATGTGTTAATCTGGTTTGGCAGTGGCCTTTCAAGGAACCCATGAGAACATGAGGAGGTGAAGATCGCACTGGATGAAATATACGCCACTACGAATAGCCTAGAGACGCAACATCCCGAGGCCTTGTTCATTGTGGCTGGAGACTTCAATCAGGCCAAGCTCAAGAGCGTAATACTAAGTTACCACCAACACATCTCCTGTTCCACCAGAGGCCGAAACATCCTAGACCACTGCTACACAAATATCAAACATGCCTACCGCTCTATCGCCCACCCACACTTTGGCAAATCAGACCACAAGGCTGTGCTCCTGCGGACTTACAAGCAAAAACTGAAGCGGGAGAATCCATCAAAGAAAGTCATGCAATGTTGGTCTGAGAAGTCGGATGATCTCCTACGGGGTTGCTTGGAGTCAGTGGACTGGTCAGTATTTAAAGACTCTGCAACCAGTCTGAACGAGTACGCCACTAAAGTAACTGACTTCATTAGTAAGTGTGTAGAAGACTCTGTGCCAAAGAAGCAAATCCGTGTGTTCCCCAACCAGAAACCATGGATGAACAGGGATATCCACTGCTTGCTGAAGTCCAGGTCTGAGGTGTTCATGTCAGGCGACACTGACCTATACAAGAAAGGCAGGTACGATCTAAGGAGATACATCAAAGATGCCAAAAGACAGTACCAGACCAAGCTACAGTCCCAGGCTAGCCACACCGACCCCCGCCGACTATGGCAAGATCTGCAAGACATAACAGGCTACAAGATAAAGGCATGTAAAATCGCCGGCTCCAACACACCCCTCCCTGAAGAAATTAAATGTATTCTACACCCATTTTGAGCAAGAGGTCAGCGAGAGCATGCCCTCCACTCTGGAAACACCTGTATCTGGGGTCACCATTGCAGATGTCAGAACAGCTTTCTCGAAGGTCAACCCACGGAAAGCGACTGGCCTAGGTGGGGTACTCGGATGAGCACTCAGATCCTGCCCAGATCAGCTGGCGGGGGTATTCACAGTCACCTTCAACCTCTCTTCACAACAATCTGAGGTCTCTATCTGCTTCAAGAAGATGACCATCATCCCGGTACCTAAGAAAAACCAAGCAATGTGCCTTAATGACGATCAGCCGGAGGCTCTGACATCCATCATTATGAAAGGATAGTCATGGCACGAATCAATTCCAGCCTCCAGGACTACCTGGATCCACTACAGTTTGCCTACCACCGCAACAGGTCCACAGCAATTGCCATCTCCCTGACCCTGCACTCAACCTGGAACACCTAGATAACAAGGACACTTATGTCAGACTCATATTTATTGACTACAGCTCAGCCTTCAACACCATTATTCCCACAAAACCCATCTCCAAACTCCGTGGCCTGGTTTTTCTCTCTGCAACTGGATCCTGAACTTCCTAACTCACAGACCACAATCAGTAAGGATAGGCAACAACACCTCCTCCATGATCATCCTCAACACCGATACCCCACAAGGCTGTTCTCAGCCCCCTACTATACTCCTTATACACCTATAACTGTGTGGCTAAATTCCCCTCCAATTTGATTTTCAAGTTTGCTGACGACACCACTGTAGTGGGTTGGCTCTCAAACAATGATGAGACAGAGTACAGGAATGAGATAGAGAATCTGGTGAACTGGTTCAGCAACAATAATCTCTCCCTCAATGTCAACAAAACAAAGGAGATTGTCATCGACTTCAGGAAGCGTAAATGAAAACATGCCCTGTCTACATCAATGGGGATGAAGTAGAAAGGGTCGAGAGCTTCAAGTTTTTAAGTGTCCAGATCACCAACAACCTGTCCTGGTCCCCCCATGTCGACACTATAGTTAAGAAAGCCCACCAACGCTTCTTCTTTCTCAGAAGATGAAGGAAATTTGGCAAGTCAGCTACAACTCTCACCAACTTTTACAGATGCACCATAGAAAGCATTCTTTCTGGTTGTATCACAGCTTGGTATGGCTCCTGCGCTGCCCAAGACCGCAAGGAACTACAAAAGGTTGTCAATGTAGCCCAATCCATCACGCAAACCAGCCTCCCATCCATTGATTCTGTCTACACTTCCCGCTGCTAAAGCAGCCAGCATAATTAAAGACCCCATGCACCCCGGACATTCTCTCTTCCACTTTCTTCCATCGGGGAAAAAGATACAAAAGTCTGAGGTCATGTACCAACCGACTCAAGAACAGCTTCTTCCCTGCTGCTGTCAGACGTTTGAATGGACTTACCTTGCATTAAGTTGATCTTTCTCTACACTCTAGCTATATCTGTAACACTACATTCTGCACTCTCTCGTTTCCCCCCCCCGCCCCCCCGAATGGTATGTTTTGTCTGTATAGCGCGCAAGAAAGAACACTTTTCACTGTATGTTAGTACATGTGACAATAATAAATCAAATCAAATCAACATTCATTTGAACTTTGGGTTAGCATCTGAGGTTACTAGGCAACACGGGAAATGGGGTCAGTCAAGACAGGAGTTAGCTTCTGGATTTTATGTACTAATAAGGTACCATTACGCCAGAGAGTCAGATGTGGTTGGCTAAGATATATGACAGATATTATTGTTGATTTGTGTATGTTAAAGATGATTGATTTTAAGCTAATGAAAGGTGGGAATAATTGATAAGAAAACTTACAATTGATCTGTTTTGATTTGTATACATCAGATTTCATCGGAGAGGTTCAGCTGCTTTATCTCAGAGCTGCCCTGACCCTTTGATGGTCTCCTAGTAGCTGCTGGCTAAATAAAGTTATGTTTTTAAAATGAGACAGAGGGTTCAGTCTTATATTGTCACCTCGGGTACCTCACCAACATTTGGATAGCCAAGGTTTGATTAGGGATAGTCAACACAGCTTTGAGTGTGGGAAGACATGTCTGACAAATCTTTTAGTGTTAGTCAAAGAGGTAACCAAGAGGATGGATGAGGGTAGGGCAGTAGATGTTGTCTGTACGGACTTTAGCAAGGCCTTTGACAAGGTCCTGCATGGCAGGCTAGTCTGGAAGGTTAGGTCACATGGGATCCAGGGAGAGCTAGCTAATTGGATTCAAAATTGGGTCTATGGTAGGAAGCAGAGGGTGATGGTCGATGGTTGTTTTTGGCCTCTGACTAGTTTTATGCCTCAGGTATTGGTGTTGGATCCTTGTTATTCATTAATCATACAAATAATTTGGATGTGAATGTACAAGGCATGGTTAATTAAAAAAATGTTTTAATTCATTCGTGGGACATGCACTTCGCTGGCTGGCAAGCATTTGTTGCCCATCCGTAATTGCCCTTGTTCAGAGGCTAGTTGAGAGGCAACCACATTGCTGTAGCTTTGGAGTCACATGCAGGCCAGACCCGGTAATAAATGCAGATTTCCTTCCCTAAAGTACATTAGTGAACCAGCTGTTTTTTTCCTGACAATCAACAATGGTTTCACGGTCATCAGTAAATTCTTAATTCCAGATATTTTGTATTGAATTCAAATTCTGCCATGGCAGGATTTGAACCCGGATCCCCAGAACATTAGCTGAGTTTCCTGAATTAGTAGTCTAGTGATAACACCACTCGGCTATCGTCTCCCCAGGATGATAATAAATTAGGAGGTATCGTTAATAGTTTGATAAGGTGCCCCATAAAAGGCTGCTGAAGAAGATTAGGGCACACGGAGTTGGGGGTAGTGTGTTAAAGTGGATTGGGGACTGGCTATCCGACAGGAAGCAAAGAGTCGGAATAAATGGGTGTTTTTCCGGTTGGAGGAAGGTAACTAGTGGCGTGCCGCAGGGATCGGTACTCGGGCCGCAACTGTTTACCATTTATATAGATGATCTGGAGGAGGGGACGGAGTGTAGGGTAACAAAGTTTGCAGACGACACAAAGATAAGTGGAAAAGTGAATCGTGTGGAGGACGGAGAAGATCTGCAGAGAGATTTGGACAGGCTGAGTGAGTGGGCGAGGATATGGCAAATGGAGTATAACGTTGATAAATGCGAGGTTATACACTTTGGAGGAAATAATAACAAATGGGATTACTATCTCAATGGAAACAAATTAAAACATGCTACCGTGCAAAGGGACCTGGGGGTCCTTGTGCATGAGACGCAAAAGCCCAGTCTGCAGGTACAACAGGTGATCAAGAAGGCAAATGGGATGTTGGCCTATATTGCGAAGGGGATAGAATATAAAAGCAGGGATGTCTTGATGCACCTGTACAGGGCATTGGTGAGGCCGCAGCTGGAATACTGTGTGCAGTATTGGTCCCCTTATATGAGGAAGGATATATTGGCATTGGAGGGAGTGCAGAGAAGGTTCACCAGGTTGATACCGGAGATGAGGGGTTTGGATTATGAGGAGAGGCTGAGGAGATTGGGTTTGTACTCGTTGGAGTTTAGAAGGATGAGGGGGGATCTTATGGAGACTTATAAGATAATGCGGGGGCTGGATAGGGTAGAGGCGGAGAGATTCTTTCCACTTAGTAAGGAAGTTAAAACTAGAGGACGCAGCCTCAAAATAAAGGGGGGTCGGTTTAAGACAGAGTTGAGGAGGAACTTCTTTTCCCAGAGGGTGGTGAATCTCTGGAATTCTTTGCCCACTGAGGTGGTGGAGGCTACCTCGCTGAATATGTTTAAAGCGCGGATGGATGGATTCCTGATCGGTAAGGGAATTAAGGGTTATGGGGATCAGGCGGGTAAGTGGTACTGATCTACGTCAGATCAGCCATGATCTTATTGAATGGCAGGGCAGGCTCGAGGGGCTAGATGGCCTATTCCTGCTCCTATTTCTTATGTTCTTATGTTAATAGCAAAGAAGGTTATCAAAAATTACAGGGGGAGCTTGATCAGGTAGGGAATTGGGCAAAGATTGACAAATCAATGTCAATACAGATAAGTGTGAGGTGTTGCATTTTGAAAAGTCAAACCAGGGTAGAAATCATCATAGAAACCCAACAGTACAGAAAGAGGCCATTCGGCCCATCGAGTCTGCACTGACCACAATCCCACCCAGGCCCTACCCCCATATCCCTACATATTTCCCACTAATTCCTCTAACCTACACATCTCAGGACACTAAGGGCAATTTTTAGCATAGCCAATCAACCTAACCCGCACATCTTTGGACTGTGGGAGGAAACCGGAGCACCCGGAGGAAACCCACGCAGACACAAGGAGAATGTGCAAACTCCACACAGACAGTGACCCAAGCCGGGAATCGAACCCAGGTCCCTGGAGCTGTGAAGCAGCAGTGCTAACCACTGTGCTACCGTGCCGCCCCCCTAAGGGTAGGACTTATACAATGAATGGTTGGGCCCTGGAGAGTGCTGTGGAACAAAGGGACCTAGGAATGCAAGCACATAGTTTGTTCAAAGTGGCTAAACAGGTAGACAGGGTGATGAAGAAGGCATTTAGCAAATTGGTCTTCATCAGCCAGGATATAGGAGTTGGGACATTATGTTAAAAGTTGTATAAGTCGTTGTTGAGGCCACACTTGGCACATTGTGCACAGTTTTTGTCACCACATTTCAAGAAAGACATTGATAAACTGGAAAGAGTTCCAAGAAGATCTACGAGGACGTTGCCAAGTCTAGTGGGTCTGAGTTATAAGGAGAGGTGCGTAGGTTAGGACTTTATCCCTTGGAACGTAGAAGAACGAGGGGTGACCTTATTGAACTATATAAAATCATGAAGGGCATATATAAGATGAACGCATTGTCTTTTCTCCTGGGGGGAGGGGTGGGGTGGGGGAGGTGGGTGGGAATTGAAAACTGGAGGGCATAGGTTTAAGATGAGAGGAGAAGATTTAAAATGGACCTGAGGGGCAACTTCTTCACGCACAGGATGGTGTGTATATGGAGTGAGCTGCCAGAGAAAGTGGTTGAGGCAGATACAATAGCAACATTTAAAAAGCATTTGGATAAGTACATAAATTGGAAAAGATTAGAGGGATATGGGCCAAATGTAGGCAACTGTGAATGGTTGGGAGGGCGCTATGGTCGTTATGATCCGGTTGAGCCGAAGGGCCCATTTCTGTGCTGTACGGCTCTATGACTCTGTGACTCTATATATTTATACTAACATTTGTAAATCTGGGTACTCTTTACATGAATTTCAATCCTGATCTCCTCTAGTTCTATAAACGTACACAAAAAGATGATTAAATAAAGAAACAAGGAGCAGGAGCAATCCATTCAGACTTCAAGCCTGCTCTGCCAATGAATCAGAATATTGATGATCATTGATCTCAACACCATTCTCCCACGCTCTCCCTATGCCATCTGACACCTTTAGGATCTAGAAATCTATCTATTTTCTTCATAATTATTTTCACTGACTTGTCCTCCAGACTTCTGTGACAGAGAACTCCACCGGTAGAGAACTCCATCAAATTCTGAGTGAAAAAGTATCTCATCTCAATCCTACATCACCTATCCTTTATCCTGAGATGGCAACCATTTTTTCTAGACCCCCCAGCCAAAAGGAAAATTCCACTTTGTCCAGCCCTGTCACAATCTCAATTACTTCCAATCTCATTATTCTAAAATTCAGTGAATAACCACACTCTTTCCCCAATCTCCACTCATAATCCCATTCATCTGATCCAAGGAATCAGTCTAAATAAAAACTGTTCTGCCCTCATTCTATGCAAATCATAGAATTTATGAAGTAAGGCAACCAAAACAGCTCAGAATACCCCGGTAGGGTCTCATCATATCCCCATACAACTGCAGCAAGACATCCTCCCTTGTGTACTCACATCTTCATAAAATGAAGGTGAACATACCATTGTCTTCTAACTACTTACTACACCTCCATGCTAGCTTTGTGAATATTGTGCAAATAGACTGTTTTACATCAACATTTTCCAACCCATGACCATTGTAATAAAACTATGCCATTCTGTTTCTCCATCTGAAGTGGATGATTTTGCATTACTGCAGGTTATGATGCATCTGCTTTATATGTGCCCAGTAACTCAACTTAGATCTTGCTTAACACTCACATTCCCGCTAAGTTTTGTGTCATCAGCAAATTTGCAAAAATTATATTTTGTTCGCTCATCCGAAACATAATAGCTGCTGATATTACTGACCGCTGCAGGACCTGGCCAGTCACTGCATGCCACTTCAAAATAGACACGTTTTTCCTACCCTCTAAATATTTGAATTGATTTAGTGAAGGCATAGATGATTTTTTTATCACCAAGTAGGTGAACTTTTATAAGGAGTAGACAGTTGGTTACAGTAAATTAAGCCATGAACTTTTTGATTGGAAGATAAGGATCCAGGTGCCGAGTGGCCTACTGCTGCATCTGATTCAAATTTTACCATGGGTAATAAAAGTTTGTCTTACACATGTTGTCGAATTGTGTGGGATTTATTTTGTTTGGGCAGAAAGAGAACCTCAAAAAATGTTGCAATACGAACAGTTGTGATTCAATGTTACAATCCAGATCAGAAGCTCTGCTTTGACAAAGGGGCATCTGGACTCAAAACATCATCTCTTTTCTCTCCTTACAAATGCTGCCAGACCTGCTGAGATTTTCCAGCATTTTCTCTTTTGGTTTCAGAAACTCTATGGTGTTTTATGAAATCAGCCTAGACCATACGTTTTGCACTTTGAACTTTGGCACGGTAAGCATAAGGTGTTTCACTCCAGGTATGATTCAAGTGACCCACTGGGGAGCTTTTATCAAACAAAGTTTATTTAAGAATACAGTTAACATATAAGACAATTAACAATAATGTTTATCAATTACAAACAAGAAAAGAAATAGCCATGATATTACATATCTCTTAACAGCTAAGAATGCTATTCCAATCAAATAAATCCCTACACATATACACCCCATCCTAGGTTTAGCATAGAAAATACGGATGCTGATGTGATGCTAGGTGTTGCAGCTTTCCAAACCCTGCTGTGCAGTACTCCTTTGGATGTTGAGTAAAATGCTGAGGCCTTCCAGCCCTGGAACTTTCAACACACTTCAACAGACAGACGCACTCTTTAACTTTAGTTACTAGCTAGCCAGCCACCAAAAGCTAAATTTCCAGTACCAGGGAGAGAGACAGAATTACACTACTTGCAGTCTGGAGTCTTAACAGCTGCTGCCAAACTGAAGGATTTCCCTGGAAAGGTCCCACCTGATCTCGACCTATCAATCAGTCACAAATCAGTCACAATCCTGGAGTAAAACTCCAGGCATTGTATTAGGCCCAGATTAAAAACAAACAAAAGGCTCATTATATGGCTTTATCAACAATAAAAGGACATTGGCTCAGACAACTCAGTGCCCCAATGAAAAGAAAACCAGGTCTGCTTTATAACTGCAGAGAACATGTCTAAAATACATTTCTTAAAGGCACAGTAACATCACAATATTTATCTTGTAGAAGTATATTATACTCCTGGTTCCTCTCCCTGTCATAATAAATATAAGTAAACGTGCTATCAGTGACTTTCTCCTACAACATTTTGAGCTATAAGTGTTTCTCCACAAGTCCAAAGATGTGCGGGCTAGGTTGATTGACCATGCTAAATTGATCTTAGTGTCGGGGAGATTAGCAGGGTAAATATGTGGGGTTACGGGAATAGGGTCTGGGTGGGATGGTGATCGGTGCAGACACGATGGGCCAAAATGTGCTATCATGTACAGATTGTGTCCCCTACTGATTTTATCTGAATGTTTTGTTGTTGCCGGACTCTTAATATTACTGTGCCGCAATGAAAGTGCTATGTCCCAAATCCGCAAAGGATAACAGTTGTTGGTCATGCCAGATATGCCGAAATCTCATTAATCTAAAAACAATACAGTGGAAGATTGCATCAATTTGTGTTAATATTTTAAAATATGACTGGTCCAAAAGGAGAAATACATCGAAAAAGCAGGAAAAGGATGTAAGTTCCAATGTCATTGAATTCTTGTTCTTACTGTTCAATTATTTTTTACAATAAGAGTGAAAGGATACTTCACTAGATTTTTCAACTCTTCTCTGAACTTAGTCTGTGTAATGGCATAAATGCAGGTGTTTGTGCAACAACTCAGGAGTTGGAGCATAAAGCCAATTTCCAGTAGAAAACTGGGTAGATATACAGACTCATAACCCAAACCCAACATTCGCCACCATATAGAATATACCATAATAACTGACCATAACAATATGAAATTACCAGAGATAACAAACAATAACGTGATGGATTTCCTTCTGCTCTCGATCTCAGGGTCATGCATGCTCTCTC
Organism: Mustelus asterias; assembly: GCF_964213995.1. Classification (NCBI taxonomy): domain Eukaryota; kingdom Metazoa; phylum Chordata; class Chondrichthyes; order Carcharhiniformes; family Triakidae; genus Mustelus; species Mustelus asterias. Next base: position 44,429,349 of record NC_135808.1, read on the forward strand.
CATTACTGCACTTTCGGAGTCTTATTCGTGCTCTGCTGGCCACTATAATGTGTCTTATTGTCAATGCATTTAACAGCAGAATCAGGACAAATGGGACGCATGGTGTGAGGATATAATGAAGGAACTCAATTGTAGCCCATACCTGTGATTCCATCAAATCAATGGTTGCAGCACAGAACCAGGGAATATTCTGAAGCCAATATTTTCCTGATAACATAAAGTACCAGAAAATGTTTTTTAAACAGCTTATACTAGTGACTGTCAACAGAACCACCGCGGCTGTTCTCTTTGTGCAATATTTACTATTGATCTTCTGGCAACAAATGGCCACAAAGCGATCAAATGTGAAAGCAACAGTGAACCAGACAGAGCAGTCAGTGGCCGCATAAAGTAGGACAGCATGAATATTACATACAGGAATGGAAAACAAGAAAATAAACTGCAACCAATAAGCAATCGGTATCTGCCTCAATATCAGATCGATGACAACAACCAGTAGATCTGCCATTGCCATGGCCATGAGATAGCGGGTGACACATTTGGAGAGACCGCACTTTCCACGAAAGAGTGTCAGCATCGTCAGTATGTTAACTGTGAATAAGGGTAATCAATAGAGAAGTTACACATGAGGCTCAAATAAAAGCTAATCATTTCGCTAATGCTATTGAGATTTGCTTATATATGATTTTTTTGCAAGACTATATATCAAATTATTTTGCCATCTGCATGGTTACCTCCTGAAGACAGATGCCTGATAGATCCCATTGAACAAAATACAGCACAACTAAAATTAACAATTGTGAGCAACTCGTTTGTTCAAAATTGAATCAGGAAAATAATTGTGTGCTTCGATATTATACATCAGCCGCCCATTTATCCACTCATTGAAAAAAACGATGTTCTAATCTATTTGTTCGTATGAACAATGTCTACAACGTTCTGCCGCTAATGCATCTAATCCCTTCATTCTGCCCATTGGGATACTTTACCTGGAGGTGACACATAATGTTTCAATGACTCTGAGAGGGCTAATGAAATAATTGTCGCCATTCAGCAATAACATTATGGAAATAAATGTTCATGAATGGTAAAATATCAAATGCTCTGCAATTCACACTGTTGCAGTTTAACAGCAAATATCTCAGTGAAGACCGGGGTCAAACATGACTGTTCCACTTCATCAAACTCCTTTTCCCTTTTAATTGCTGCGATTCTGTACCCATATCCTTTGAGATAATCAACAGAAGAGATGGAGACTACTGTGCACACAATCAATCCCAAACCCAAACCACTCCAGTTTCAGTACAAAGAACAAAGAACATTTCAGCACAGGAACAGGTCTTTGACCCTCCAAGCCTGCATCGACCATATTGTTTGTTTGTTTATTCGTGTCATAAGTAGGTGTACATTAACACTGCAATGAAGTTACTGTGAAAATCACCCGACTGAACTAAAACCCCCTACTCTTTCAGGGACCATATCCCTCTATTCCCATCCTATTCATGTATTTGTCAAAAAAATAGTCACTATCATATCTGCTTCCGCTACCTCCCCCAGCAACGAGTTCCAGGCACAAAGTTCCAGTATGCGGCTACACAAACAGAGAATGCTAAAAAAAATCTCAGCAGGTCTGAATGCATCTGTGGAGAGAGTATGGAACTAGCTCTGCAAGTCTAGATGACCCTTCTCCTCTCTGGCCGGCCTGACGAAGGGCTATTGAACCTCGAAATATCAGCTTTGTTCTCTCTCTACAGATGCTGTCAGACCTGCTGGATGTTTCCAGAATTTTCTGTTTTTCAGATTATATCGTCGTAGTAATTTGCTTTAATTTCAGTATGCAGATGACCTTCTATGTGTGGCCAATCAAGAACTGAGCATTAGTCATTGTAAACTCCTCTGAACCATATGATAAAATAGGCATTTCATATAAAACGAGGAAAACGTTCTGCCAACTAGCTCCAAAAGCACAATGCCTCTTCCCGTCGATTAAGGCCAACATCGACATCCTGTGAATTAAAAACAGTGATCTTCATATCAGGAGCCTCCTCTTGAGGAAGGAAGGTAAATGAAATGAAATTAATGATCGTTTCCAATGCAACAGCACAGACTGTTGCCATTGGGATAAAGGTTACCTGAGGAAAGTTTAATAGTCCATCGGGCAGTAGTCATCCCCAAACTCCTGTATGCTTCGAGGACATAAACCACCTACGCCATGAATCTCAGAGCTCTGGAGAACAAGCACCAGTGGTGGCTTTACAAGATCAAATTTTGCGTCAAAAAGACCGTTAACTGTGCCGTCTTCTCCGAGAATAGGCAGCGTAGAAGCACTAGTCACACATTTGCCGGGTTTGTTAACAAGCATTCGAATTCTATAAAATCCATAGAGACCCTACGGTGCAGAAAGAGACCATTTAGCCCATCGAGTTTGCACCCATTCTCCGAAAAACAATCCATCTCTCCCCGTAACCCTGCGCATTGATCATGGGCCAATCCACCAAACATGCACAGATTTGGACTGTAAGGGCAATTTTGCATGGTAAATCCATCTAACCTGCACATAATGCCCGTCGAATGCCTGGCAAAAAAATCCCAAAGCAAGTGCTCTATTTGGAAAGTTTGATCGCGGCAGGTAACTCCCTGATACACAGCAGAAACACTATGGGATGTATTCAAAACATCGTGAAATAGGCAAACATACTCGCCGACACACGGAAATCAACGTGACTGTCCAGAATGGTGAAGCCTCGTTCGGAAAGCATATGGAATGATCTCAACGGGTAAACATAAAGTGCAGATGAGCTTTCTTAGCGCACAAAGGGAGTGCTGCTCGGGCTGCAGTAGAGTGTGACAGTTGGTGTCTCACTGTGGGAGTGCTGCTCGGGCTGCAGTAGAGTGTGACAGTTGGTGTCTCAGTGAGGGAGTGTTGCTCGGGCTGCAGTAGAGTGTGACAGTTGGTGTCTCAGTGAGGGAGTGCTGCTCGGGCTGCAGTAGAGTGTGACAGTTGGTGTCTCAGTGAGGGAGTGCTGCTCGGGCTGCAGTAGAGTGTGACAGTTGGTGTCTCAGTGAGGGAGTGCTGCTCGGGCTGCAGTAGAGTGTGACAGTTGGTGTCTCAGTGAGGGAGTGTTGCTCGGGCTGCAGTAGAGTGTGACAGTTGGTGTCTCAGTGAGGGAGTGCTGCTCGGGCTGCAGTAGAGTGTGACAGTTGGTGTCTCAGTGAGGGAGTGCTGCTCGGGCTGCAGTAGAGTGTGACAGTTGGTGTCTCAGTGAGGGAGTGTTGCTCGGGCTGCAGTGGAGAGTGACAGTTGGGGAAGTGTGGGGAAGTTTTTTGTTTTCTTTTTTTCTTGCTGGTAATGGCTTCAGGGATGGCAGTTCAGGCAGTATGCTGCATCTCCTGTGGGATGTATGTGGTGAGGAAATCCAGTAGTGTTTCAGGAGATTTTAGTTGTAAGAAGTGCATTAGATTGCAGCTTCTGGAGGAGCGTGTAAAGGAGCTGGAGGGGGAGGTAGAGGAACTCCGCATAATTCGGGAGGCGGAGGTGGAAGTTGATAGGAGTTATAGAGAAATAGTAACTCCTAGAAATGAGGCTTGGGTCAATGCCAGGAGGAGGGGTAAGAAGCAATCGGGAAGACAATCCCCTGGGGCGGTTCCCCTCCATAATAGGTTTTCGGTGCTGGAGGCTACAGTTGAGGAGGATTCAACTGAGCATAGAGAGCAGATCTCTGGGGGTGAGCCGAGTGAGAAAGCTCAGGTGGTTAGGGGCTGTAAAAGACTGGGCCTTGTGATTGGGGACTCCACAATTAAGGGGACAGATAGGAGGGTCGGAACTAAAGGTAGGGACTCAGGGTTGGTGTGTTGCCTACCAGGGGCTGGGGTCCGGGATGTGTCTGACAGGGTATTCAGGACTCTTAGGGGGGAGGGAGATAAACCACAAGTTATTGTACATGTGGGGACACACGACATAGGGAGGATAGGGGAAGGGGATATTAGGCAGGGATTTATGGAGTTGGGGTGGAAACTAAAGGCCAAGACTGACAGAGTGGTTATCTCTGGACTCTTGCCTGTACCACGGGATAGTTTAGAGAGGAATAGGGAGAGGGAAGGTTTGAATTCATGGCTGAGGGGATGGTGCAGGAGGGAGGGGTTCAGGTACTTAAGCAATTGGGGCTCGTACTGGGGAAGGTGTGACCTCTATGAGAAGGATGGTCTACACCTTAATCAGAAGGGGACCAATATCCTGGGGGGTAAATTTGCTAAGGCCATGCAGGGAGGTTTAAACTGATTCGGGGGGGGGGAGGGATCCTGAGTAGTGGGGCTGAAAGTGAGGGATGCATGGATGGGGACTGCAATGCACGGCATTGCAGAGGTGGGGTGGAGCAGGGTTTGAAATGTGTATACTTCAATGCCAGGAGTATTCGCAATAAAGTGGGTGAACTTGCAGCGTGGATCAGTACCTGGGACTTCGATGTTGTGGCTATTTCAGAGACATGGATAGAGCAGGGGCAGGAATGGATGCTGCAGGTCCCGGGGTTCAAATGTTTTAGTCGAAGTAGGGAAGGAGGTAGAAGAGGGGGAGGGGTAGCATTATTGGTCAGAGATTGTATCACAGTGTCAGAGAGGAGGTTTGATGAGGACTTATCTGTTGAGGTAGTATGGGCGGAGATTAGAAATAGGAGAGGAGAGGTCACCCTGTTGGGAGTCTTTTATAGACCTCCTAAAAGTTCTAGAGAGGTTGAGGAAAGGATTGCGGAGTCAATCCTGCTTAGGAGTGAAAGTAATAGGGCAATTGTTATGGGGGATTTTAACTTGACTAATATTGACTGGAATTGTTATAGCTCTAGCTCGTTAGAGGGGTCAGTTTTTGTTCAAAGCGTGCAGGAAGGTTTTTTGACTCAGTATGTAGACAGGCCAACTAGAGGTGAGGCTATATTGGATCTGGTGCTGGGAAATGAGCCAGACCAGGTGCTAGACTTGGAAGTTGGTGTGCATTTTGGTGATAGTGACCACAATTCGGTTACGTTCACCTTAGTGATGGAAAGGGATAGGCATGAACCTCGGGCCAGTGGTTTTAGCTGGGGGAAGGGTAATTATGAGGCTATTAGGAGAGAATTAGGAAACATAGGTTGGACTAGGAGATTACAGGGACTGGGAACGTCCGACATGTGGAGTTTTTTCAAGGAGCAGCTACTGCGAGTCTGTGATAGGTATGTCCCTGTCAGGCAAGGAGGAATTGGTAGGGCTAGGGAACCGTGGTGCACCAAAAAAGTTTCTTTGTTGGTTAAAAAGAAAAAGGAGGCTTATGTTCGGATGAGACGTGAGCACTCGGGTAGTGCACTAGAAAGCTTTAGATTGGCTAAGAGGGAGTTGAAGAGCGAGCTTAGAAGGGCTAAAAGGGGACATGAGAAGACTTTGGCGGATAGGGTTAAAGAGAATCCTAAGGCGTTCTATAGGTATGTCAAGAACAGAAGGTTGGTTAGGGCAAGTTTAGGGCCAGTTATAGATGGCAGAGGGAAGTTATGTGTGGAACCGGAGGAGATTGGTGAAGCATTGAACCAATATTTCTCTTCGGTGTTCACGCAAGGGGACATGAATATAGCTGAGGAGGACACTGGGTTGCAAGGGAGTAGAATAGACAGTATTACAGTTGATAAGGAGGATGTGCAGGATATTCTGGAGGGTCTGAAAATAGATAAATCCCCTGGTCCGGATGGGATTTATCCAAGGATTCTCTGGGAGGCAAGAGAAGTGATTGCAGAGCCTCTGGCTCTGATCTTCAGGTCGTCGTTGGCCTCTGGTATAGTACCAGAAGATTGGAGGTTAGCGAATGTTGTCCCATTGTTTAAGAAGGGGAACAGAGACTTCCCCGGGAATTTATAGACCGGTGAGTCTCACTTCTGTTGTCGGCAAGATGTTGGAAAAAATTATAAGGGATAGGATTTATAGTTATTTGGAGAGTAATGAATTGATAGGTGATAGTCAGCATGGTTTTGTGGCAGGTAGGTCGTGCCTTACTAACCTTATTGAGTTTTTTGAGAAAGTGACCAAGGAGGTGGATGGGGGCAAGGCAGTGGACGTGGTATATATGGATTTTAGTAAGGCGTTTGATAAGGTTCACCATGGTAGGCTTCTGCAGAAAATGCAGATGTATGGGATTGGGGGTGATCTAGGAAATTGGATCAGGAATTGGCTAGCGGATAGGAAACAGAGGGTGGTGGTTGATAGTAAATATTCATCATGGAGTGCGGTTACAAGTGGTGTACCTCAGGGATCTGTTTTGGGGCCACTGCTGTTTGTAATATTTATTAATGATCTGGATGAGGGTATAGTTGGGTGGATTAGCAAATTTGCTGATGACACCAAAGTCGGTGGTGTGGTAGACAGTGAGGAAGGGTGTCGTAGTTTGCAGGAAGACTTAGACAGGTTGCAAAGTTGGGCCGAGAGGTGGCGGATGGAGTTTAATGCGGAGAAGTGTGAGGTAATTCACTTTGGTAGGAATAACAGATGTGTTGAGTATAGGGCTAACGGGAGGACTTTGAATAGTGTGGAGGAGCAGAGGGATCTAGGTGTATGTGTGCATAGATCCCTGAAAGTTGGGAATCAAGTAGATAAGGTTGTTAAGAAGGCATATGGTGTCTTGGCGTTTATTGGTAGGGGGATTGAATTTAGGAGTCGTAGCGTTATGTTGCAACTGTACACAACTCTGGTGCGGCCGCACTTGGAGTACTGTGTGCAGTTCTGGTCCCCACATTACAGGAAGGATGTGGAGGCTTTGGAGAGGGTGCAGAGGAGGTTTACCAGGATGTTGCCTGGTATGGAGGGGAGATCCTATGAGGAGAGGCTGAGGGATTTGGGATTGTTTTCGCTGGAAAGGCGGCGGCTAAGAGGGGATCTTATTGAAACATATAAGATGATTAGAGGTTTAGATAGGGTGGATAGTGATAGCCTTTTTCCTCTGATGGAGAAATCCAGCACGAGGGGGCATGGCTTTAAATTGAGGGGGGGTAGTTATAGAACCGATGTCAGGGGTAGGTTCTTTACCCAGAGGGTGGTGAGGGATTGGAATGCCCTGCCAGCATCAGTAGTAAATGCGCCTAGTTTGGGGGCGTTTAAGAGATCCGTAGATAGGTTCATGGACGAAAAGAAATTGGTTTAGGTTGGAGGGTCACAGTTTTTTTTTAACTGGTCGGTGCAACATCGTGGGCCGAAGGGCCTGTTCTGCGCTGTAATGTTCTATGTTCTATGTTCTACAAACAACCCAATTTTTCGTGGAAAAAGAACTTGCTTGTTGCAGACACTGCAGATGGCACGTTGGAATATTCATGCACCTCAGAGCCCTTGAACCAGGATGGAAAAAAGAGGAATTGTCTAACAAAGAGACAATAGAAGCTTCATTCGAATGAGAGGTTGTCTCTCATGACAAATTGCATGAAGTCAATTAATTTCAGATCAACTCATTGAAACATCCTTGATAGAACAACTTACATTCAGCAGACCAATTACGTTGGTTAAATTACCATTTAGAATACTCAGCATCAGCGTGAATTACAGTTCATGGAAAGCGAAATGGATGGCTTGGGATAGATCATCACATACAACGAATCATAGAAATCATAGAAACCCTACAGTGCAGAAGGAGGCCATTCGGCCCATCGAGTCTGCACCGACCACAATCCCACCCAGGCCCTACCCCCACATATTTACCCGCTAATCCCTCTAACCTACGCATCCCAGGACTCTAAGGGGCAATTTATAACCTGGCCAATCAACCTAACCTGCACATCTTTGGACAATCTGTAACGTTCCTGTTTGAACTAATATAATTGTGTAAATGTGGCAGAAATTGATTCTGATTTCTAACATGTGCTGACGACTCGAAAAAGCGATAAATCTTTAGAATAACCCCCCAGAGGGAGAATTAGACAGAATATGTCATTCATTCAACGCAAATATAATTGTCGTACTATGTATTAATCGGACAAATGAAACATCATTAACATACCTAACGCAAAAACCCAATTCCTCTGACATAAAATAGCTACAGCAACAAAAAAAAGGTTCATTTTTACGGATTTGATTACTGGATAAATAGACAAACCGCAGCCAACAGCAGAGTTAAGGACAACGAGAAGAATTATCGTGTTAAACACGAGTTTCGGACTTAATATTTCCACATACAGACTTACATGGAACTCCAACAGCAGCCAGCAGAGGATAATAAATCTTTTGGACTCTAAAGATAAAAATCTGAAACTGGAACGCTGATGAAAAACACTTTTCCATTTTTCCCTCCCGTCGATTCGTTCACGTTCCCTCCCGGTCAATGCCACTGAGAAATTAAGCATTGGGAGGATCCTCTCATAGATCCTATTATACAGGAGGGAAACCCTCAAATGACAAACATGAGGGCCATGGAGTCTCTCATTAATTACAGTCAAAGAACAAACAATTTTAGTTAACCCAATCCTGTGCAACCTTTGGAATCACATCTTATTATTTATCACATTTGAAGTCAAATACTCTCGACACAGATGGGCGAATCCGAACAATTGATGATTTTTAATAAGTTACGGAATGTGAACACCGCTGACCAGACCAGCTTTTATGACTCATCCCTAATCAACCTTGAAAAGTTGGTTTTAAGGTGCCTTTCTGAATCGCTAGAGTCCGTGAAGTGTAGATACACCGACAGCATTGTTAGCGAGGGAATTACAGTATTTTGAAACAGTGATATGTTTCCAACCGTCCTGGTGTTCCCTGGTTTCTGCAGCTCTTGGCTAGATGTTAATGGCTGTGTGTTTGGAAGCTGCTGCCTAAGGAACCTTCGTGAGTTCCTGCCGGCAGCTTATCGATGGTACAGCTGACAGTCTTTGCCCGTGGTGGAACGTTTCTGCAAGGGATAGCAATCAAGTGGGCTGTTTTGGCTTGAATGGTGTCAAACTTCCTGGGTGCTTTGCAGCAGAACTCATACAGCCAAGTGGATACTATTTCACTGTCCACCTGATTTGTGCCTCGTAGATGGTTGACAGGCTTTGAGGAGTCCTCGCTGCTAGATTTCTTTGAACTGCTGTTGTAGCCACAGTATTTATATAGGGCCCGATTTTACCATCAAGTTGTGCCCGTTTTCGGGCGCAAAAACCTGGTAAAGTCGGGTGTGAGGCGAGTAGCGCAATCTGCGCCCACCTCTGCGCCGTTTCCCCCTTTACCAAGGCCCGAAAATGGCCATAATCGGGACTGTGTCTGAAATGGCGTGACGGCCATTTAAATGTATTTGCATACATCTAAATTTACTTAATGGGCTGCACGCCCAACCTTACCAGCACTTTCCTCTTTACCACTGCATTCACCCATCCAGAATCGGCGCAAAACAGACATGCTCCACAAAAGTCAGATTTGGGCCCTCCAGTTGGTGAGGAGGTAAGTGCCAAGTGTCCAACAGCTCTCTGCTTGAGATTAGTGGGGGTGGTGGGAAGCTGGGTCCGACAGCTCTCTGTTTGAGATTGGTGGTGGGGGAGGGGAAGGTGAGTCTGACGGCTCTCTGCCTGAGATCAGGGGGGGGGGAGGGGGTGTCCAATGCCAGTCTTTCACTCACCTGAAGAAAGAGCTTGAGGCTCTGAAAGCTTGTGCTGCCAAATAAACCTGTTGGACTTTAACCTGGTGTTGTGAGACTTCTTACTGAGTCTGCTTGAGATCAGTGGAGGGGGAAGGGGGAGTCTGCTGCACCTCTGTCTGAGATCAGTGGGGGGGAAGGGGGAGTCTGCTGCACCTCTGTCTGAGATCAGTGGGGGGGAAGGGGGAGTCTGCTGCACCTCTGTCTGAGATCAGTGGGGGGGAAGGGGGAGTCTGCTGCACCTCTGTCTGAGATCAGTGGGGGGGAAGGGGGAGTCTGCTGCACCTCTGTCTGAGATCAGTGGGGGGGGGGAAGGGGGAGTCTGCTGCACCTCTGTCTGAGATCAGTGGGGGGGAAGGGGGAGTCTGCTGTCACTCTGCCTGAGATTGATGGGGAGGGGAAGGGGTGCTTCGCTGCCACTCTGCCTGAGATTGGTGGGGGGGGAAAGGGGAATCTGCTGCCTGAGATCGGTAGAGGGAAGGGGGAGGGGCCCGTGATTGGTCTGGGTGGTGGAAGGGATTGGGGGGGGGGGGTTAAGGGGGTCAGTAATGTTGGGGGGCAGCAATGTCTGTGGGGCCGGGGAAGGCATTATCCAGCCCAGGAGGGATGTGGTGGGGAGCAGCATTCTATTGGTTTTTGTTTTTGCGCATGCACAGTTGCGGGTGCCGATTGGAGCTGCAGGATTTTGGGCGCATCAAGCCCTGCCCACAGGCTTGTGCAGCACAATTCGGAATCACTGATATTTTCGCAGGCAGAGTGCATATGGGGGCACTGGAGAACGAGTCTAAAAGTCACATCTGAAACACTCCCAGTTTCAAGTCCGCCCAGCACTTAGAATCAAAATGGTAAAATAGGACCCCTAGTCTGGTTCAGTTCTTGGTCAATAGTAACCAATGATATTAATTATGGGGGATTCAGAGCTGGTAATGTCATTGAAGGTAAAGTGTAAATGGTTAGATCATCTCCTATTGAGATGGCCATTGTCTGGCACTTGTGTGACGTGAATGTTACTTGTCACTTGTCAGCCCAAGCTGTTGTTCAGGTTTGTCTGCATTTGGACATGGATCGCTTCACTATTTGAAGAGTGACAAATGGTGCTGAACATTGTACTGTCATCAGCGAGCATCCACAGGTCTGGCATAATCATGGAAGGAAGGTCATTCATGAATTCATGACTTTAATTTCCCAAACATTGATTGGAATATCCCGAGGGTAAGGGGTTTGGATGGGGAGGAGTTTGTTAGATGTGTTCAGGAGGGTTTCCTGACACAACATGTGGATAAGTCTACAAGAGGAGAGGCTGTACTCGATCTGGTATTGGCTAATGAGCCTGGACAGGTGTCGGATCTCTCAGTGGGGAGCATCTTGGGGATAGTGATCATAACTCTAAATAAATGTGTATATGGGCTAAATGGTGCATCTAGAGTTTGGTATTTTTCGGTAAGGTTGGATTTGTTAAAGTTAGGCTGTTGCCGGTTGAAAGCAGACCCTGTGATGTTTTACTGGCACTATGAAGGAAATCTTTCTGGTATCTTTATGGAGTACCCTTCTGTGCTAGCTGCCTCTTTAGGAGGATGGAGAAAAATGTCTCTCTAAAGCTGTTGCCCCAACAAAAAGGCAGCTGAATATTGATAGATTTGCATTCCCATGCCTTTGTAGATAACAGAGCCAAGAAGATCTTTAAAATAACCTTTCCTGCCACCCTTAAATCCTGGTCTTCTAAGTTTTCTTCAAATCCCCTTGCCACAAGCCTGGCCTTTGCCTTATAAGTTCCATCAGGGAGTACCTTTCTCATGCAAATCCATCTGTGAGATAGAGCTCTTTGTCCTCATCTGGTACCTCCGTGTATACCCCAAATTCACTCCAGCTATGCAGTTCTTGCTGTTTGGCATCTTTTATAACTTTTTCATCTAATTTATTGGAAGCCACCAAAATCTCACAAGCATGTGGGCTTCTACTCCTAATAGCATTCGTAGTCTTACTCATATTCCGAGACCTTGTCAAGTATCCTGCCTGATATCTCGTTCTGTACTACCACTGCTTGATCTTTCCCGCCTGTTGTAGGATGTTCTTTCTATAGTTCTGGATCTCTTCCTGCGAACACGTTCACTGTCAGACTTACTGTCTGAACTGACTAACTCTAACCCGAACCCTCCATTTTTTAACTTTGTGTTCCCAATCCATAGTCCTGATATCATCCCCTGTATTCAGTACATTCAACCAATGTTTATACTTTCCAGTGACCTTCCCTGCTCTACTAATGACAGTTGCATCCTTCTATTGATTCGACCCTTCAGGCAAGTAAGTCATTTTTGTACCAACTTTTGGTCCTTTAGAAAAAATGGCCTGTTCTAGTTCATCAAAAGTATTGTGTTCCTCTACAGATACCCTGTCTATTTCAGCTAACTGGTCCTCATAATTCTGTAACATGTGAGTTTCAGATGACCGTGGTCCCTCATCATGTCTGTCTGCTGTTTCTGAATTTGCAAGTTTGTAATCTGTACCCATTTTCCTTGATGAATGTACCCTAATGGTATGTGATGGGGGTCAGTATAGAATTCTTAGTATGAGGCCCTTCATTTTAGTTTTACAATAATAAGTAGACGAGGTTAAGGTAATTATAAAGTGCTATATAAGAATTCACAATGTGCCTGGAACAAAATATGCGGAGGTACTATAAACCACAAATTAACCAAGTATTATAAGCTTAAACTGTATTTTCAATATATATGTATTGTGCGCCTTGGCCAACTTTTCAATTTTGAAAGCGGCATGATGGGAAACACAATGATAGGCCGAATTCTTTTAATACAATGGAGCACAGAAAGGCCTTGGATATGTGAAAGGCCTGGTATCTAAGGGAGTAAATTCATTCATGGATAGCAAGGCTGGAGCAGTCTCTCAAGCTGATAAAGGAGGCCCCAGTTCCAGCAAAAGTGTGACTTCTTTCACCGATTAAAAATCACAGATATTGGCTATGGCCTTGGCTACTGGTAATGATAAGTTAGGTTTCCTAGGTAAAGGGGAAGGACCCTACATGGGCAAGAAGCTAATAATTTCCTATTCCTGTTGACAGGTGCATTGTCATTGGCTAAAGTAATAATAAGGAATATTGTGATTGGACCCTCCAGTCCGATTGACAAGACTGGGTGGGATAGTGAAATGTTCAGAATAATATAATTTTACCTTGCAATATTAGCTCAGAGAGGACAGTCAGTCCTCATTGACTGTGTCTCTCTCCTGATGCATGCAGTAGCAAATAAATTTGTTCCATTCTTTAACTATATACTGTCAAAGAACAAAGAAAATTACAGCACAGGAACAGGCCCTTTGTCCCTCCAAGCCTGCACCAACCATGCTGCCTGACTTAACTAAAACCCCCTTCCGGGGTCCATATCCCTCTATTCCCATCCTATTCATGTATTTGTCAAGACGCCCCTTAAAAGTCACTAACGTATCTGCTTCCACGACCTCTCCCGGCAGCGAATTCCAGGCACCCACCACCCTCTGTGTAAAAAAAAAAAAACTTGCCTCATACATCTCCCTTAAACCTTGCCCCTTAAACCTATGTCCTCTAGTAATTGACTCTTCCACCCTGGGAAAAAGCTTCTGACTATCCACTCTGCTCATGTCCTTCATAATCTTGTAGACTTCTATCAGGTCGCCTCTCAACCTCCGTCGTTCCAGTGAGAACAAACCAAGTTTCTCCAACCTTTCCTCATAGCTAATGCCCTCCATACCAGGCAACATCCTGGTCAATCTTTTCTGTACCCTCTCCAAAGCCTCCACATCCTTCTGGTAGTGTGGCTGCCAGAATTGAACACTATATTCCAAGTGCGGCCTAACTAACGTTTGATAAAGCTGCAACATGACTTGCCAATTTTTAAACTCAATGCCCCGGCCGATGAAGGCAAGCATGCCGTATGCCTTCTTGACTATCTTCTCCACTTGCGTTGCCACTTTCAGTGACCAGTGTATCTGTACACCCAGATCCCTCTGCCTATCAATACTCTTAGGGGCTCTGCCATTGACTGTATATTTCCTGGCTCTATTAGACCTTCCAAAATGCATTACCTCACATTTGTCCGGATTAAACTCCATCTGCCATCCCTCCTCCCAAGTCTCCAACCGATTTATATCCTGCTAATATCCTCTGATGGTCCTCATCGCTATCCGCAAATCCACCAACCTTTGTGTCATCCGCAAACTTACTAATCAAACCAGTTACATTTTCCTTCATATATATATATCAAACAGCAAAGTTCCCAGCACTGATCCCTGAGGATCAGCCCTCCATTCAGAAACGCACCTTTCCATTGCTACTCTGGCTTTTATGACCAAGCCAATTCTGTATCCAACTTGCCAACTCACCTCTGATCCCATGCGACTTCACCTTTTGCACCAGTCTGCCATGAAGGACCTTGTCAAAGGCCTTACTGAAGTCCACGTAGACAACATCCACTGCCTTACCCTCATCAGTCATCTTCGTCACTTCCTTGAAAAACTCGATCAAGTTAGTGAGACACGACCTCCCCTTCACAAAACCATGTTGCTTCTTGCTAATATGCCCAGTTATTTCCAAGTGGGAGTAAATCGTGTCTCGAAGAATCCTCTGCAATAATTTTATTTCGCAGTCTATGTATTGATTGAGTGAGCTTCAACAAATACAAGGCACCCGGGGGGACACCTCAGAAAATTCCTCTTACAATTTGGTGCTGCGACAGCAGGGTGCTTGCCGGTGACTGGCGGCGAGACGTGTCCCCAAAAGGTGGGTGAATACATTCTTTAAATACCACCCAGTAGCTCGGGGGCTACGCGTCTGACAGCTGAAAGCCATAAGTTGAGTATCTCGAACTGGGGAAGAGGTGCGAAAGCAGTGTGTATGCCAGTGCTTAATGTAGAGAGGCCGGGGACGGACATTCGGATCTCCTACAGAGCGGAGCAAAAAGCCGCTTGGGTAGAAGGGACTGCAGAGAAGCTATGTTTAACTATGGCGGGGCCGGGGACGGACTCTCAGACACTCCTGTTCAGCGGAACGAAGAGCCGCGTAGCTAGAGAAACGTCAAGGGGCTAGACTGTGTGTACAGATGCTGGCTGACTCGGGCGCAAGGAACTCACATGGAGGAGTTCCAGAGGTAGAAAAGGGGCAAGGCCGTGTGAGGGAACCGGCAGGGAGAGGCCCCTGAATGCACATGTCTCCTGTGAGAGACTTGTGAGAGAGACAGGTTAAATTGGTTGATCTGAAGTGTCATAGACCAAAGAGAGGAGTAAAGGGTTAAAAGAAACAAGCAGGCACGGACTCTTGTGTATGGCAAAGAGAGGATGTAATTGTGCGATCCATGGTCATTTTCAAGAATAGGAATCCGACAGAGATTGGAGCTCTGCCATGTTGGGAAACGAAAATCAATTTCAAGATAGCGTTACATTATGTCTGAAAAGTTGTAAGGAGAGTTAGCCATTTAGGCACACAGTTGATTTGATTTTTTATCTACCAGTATTGGTTACGGAGGCAGAGTTGTAGAAGTAATTAATCATGCAAATTGAGCTATGCTGGAGAGATGCTGCAAGTAAAAAAGTTTTAATTTAGTAGGGATATTTAAAAGTGAATAAAATAAATTTAATTTTGGATTAATCTGGATCACGCTTGTTACTTTCGAAAATGTATTCTTGATAGAACTGACAATGAAAAGATAAATGGAAAGAATTATTCCGGAGTGTTTGAAGTGATGATGTCAATCTGAGCGAATTTACTCCGCCCCTGCTGAAACAAGCAGAGAATTAACCCATTCTGCCCGAGACAGGATGGATCTTTGTGTCATAAGACTTGCAGTAGTTTTAAGATATAAAATCAAAAATCTAACAGCGGAGTGAATGTTTAATGGTGAGTTACATAAGGTAGAATGGGAATGCATGTTTAATGATGGGAATTATTATACTGCCATAGTGCATTCTAGTTAAAATGTGTTACATGGATGTGCAAAGGAGTGAATCAACCACAAAACTGGAGGAATAGTTTTGAATAATTTTGAATATGGGAAGGTTGAAAACTGTATTAGATGCTGGATGGGCTAAAAGGGAGAGCCCACCTATAACACCAAATTGACGGATTAATATAGTTAGAGATGAGGGAAATAATTCAGTGGAATAAATGAGAAAGGAAAATGAACAGTGTAATATAAGATACGTTATAGAGGAGCTGATAGTAAACAGAGGAGGACAGAATCAAAAGTGGGATTCATTGGATACGAGAGAGCATTTAAAGAGATTCTAGGAAGTAGAACGCAGTTTAGGTGATAGCTATGGATGAAGGAACAAAGTTTTCTTAAAGGCTTTTTAAACTGTCACCGCTCTGTGTTCCTGCTTTTTAAACTGTCACCGCTCTGTGTTCCTGCTTTTTAAACTGTCACCGCTCTGTGTTCCCGCTCTTTAAACTGTCGCCGCTCTGTGTTCCTGCTTTTTAAACTGTCACCGCTCTGTGTTCCTGCTTTTTAAACTGTCACCGCTCTGTGTTCCCGCTCTTTAAACTGTCGCCGCTCTGTGTTCCTGCTTTTTAAACTGTCGCCGCTCTGTGTTCCTGCTTTTTAAACTGTCACCGCTCTGTGTTCCTGCTTTTTAAACTTTCCCAGTGCACTCTGAGGAAGGGGAAAAAGGGTTCAGTGTTCCATTGGAGCAATTCCTTTTCTTTGTAGCAGTAAGTTATATGGAGGGGATGGAAGTGAAGGCAGTGCAATGTACCTCCTGCAGAATGTTTGAGCTGAGGGACACCGTCAGTGTCCCTGCTGATTACACCTGTGGGAGGTGCACCCATCTGCAGCTCCTCCAAGACCGCATTAGGGAGCTGGAGCTGGAGTTGGATGAGCTTAGGGTCATCAGGGAGGCAGAGGGGGCCATAGACACAAGCTTCAGGGATATAGTTGCTCCAGGGAATGAAAATAGATGGGTGACAGTGAGGGGCTGGGAGGAAGCAGTCGGTGCGGGGATCCCCTGTGGTCGTTCCCCTTAGCAACAAGTATTCCACTTTGGATCCAGGTGAGGGGGGCGACCTACCAGTGGTAAGCCGCAGTGACCAGATCGCCAGCGCTGAGTCCGTCCCTGTGGCTCAGAAGGGAAAGGGGGAGAGCGGTAGAGCTATAGTTATTGGGGACTCGTTTGTTAGAGGGATAGATAGGAGGTTCTGTGGCAACAAGAGAGACTCACGGATGGATTGTTGCCTCCCGGATGCCAGGGTCCGTGACATCTCCGACCGTGTCTTCAGGATTCTAAAGGGGGAGGGGGAACAGTCACAAGTCGTGGTGCACATCAGCACCAAAGACATAGGTAAGAGAGGGGACGGGGACAAACCGGTTTCCAGTCCGAAAATTTTCCATCCACCACCACCCTCTGTCTTCTGTTAGATAGCCAGTTACCTATCCAATCGGCCAAACTTCCCTCTATCCCACACATCCTTACTTTCTTCATAAGCCGACCATGGGGGACTTTATCAAACGCCTTACTAAAATCCATGTATATGACATCAACTGCACTACCTTCATCTACATACTTAGTTACCTCCTCAAAAAATTCTATCAAATTTGTGAGGCAAGACTTGCCCTTCACAAATCCGTGCTGACTATCCCGGATTAAGCTGCATCTTTCTAAATGGTCGTAAATCCTATCCCTGAGGACCTTTTCCATCAACTTACCGACCACCGAAGTAAGACTAACCAGCCTATAATTACCAGGGTCTTTTCTATTCCCTTTCTTAAACAGAGGAACCACATTCGCCACTCTCCAGTCCTTTAGCACCACCCCCGTGGACAGTGAGGACGCAAAGATCAAAGCCAAAGGCTCTGCTATCTCATCCCTTGCCTCTCAAAGAATCCTAGGATATATTTCATCAGGCCCAGGGGACTTATCAACTTTCAGTTTATTCAAAATTGCTAGTACATCTTCCCTCCGAACATCTACTTCCTCCAGCCTATCAGCCTGTGACACCCTCTCTTCCTCAAAAACATGGCCCCTCTCCTTGGTGAACACCGAAGAAAAGTATTCATTCATCACCTCTCCTATCTCTTCTGACTCCATGCACAAATTCCCACTGCCATCCTTGACCGGCCCCAACATCACCCTGGTCATTCTTTTATTCCTCACGTAAGAGTAAAAAGCCTTGGGGTTTTCCTTGATCCGACCCGCCAAGGACTTCTCATGCCCCCTCCTAGCTCTCCTAAGCCCCTTTTTCAGCTCATTTCTTGCTAACTTGTAACCCTCCATCGAGCCAACTGAACCTTGTTTTCTCAACCTTACATAAGCTTCCCTCTTCCTTTTCACAACACATTCCACCTCTTTCGTGAACCATGGTTCCCTCACTCGGCCATTTCCTCCCTGCCTGACAGGGACATACCTATCAAGGACACCCAGTATTTGTTCCTTGAAAAAGTTCCACTTTTCATTAGTGCCTTTCCCTGACAGTTTCTGTTCCCAACTTATGTCCCCTAATTCTTGCCTAATCGCATCATAATTACCTCTCCCCCAGTTGTAAACTATGCCCTGCCGTACGGCCCTATCCCTCTCCATTGCAATAACAAAAGACACCGAATTGTGGTCACTATCTCCAAAGTGCTCTCCCACAACCAAATCTAACACTTGGCCCAGTTCATTTCCCATTACCAAATCCAATGTGGCCTCACCTCTTGTCGGCCTATCCACATATTGTGTCAGGAAACCCTCTTGCACACACTGCACAAAAACTACCCCATCCGAACTGTTTGACCTACAAAGGTTCCAATCAATATTTGGAAAGTTAAAGTCTCCCATGACAAATACCCTGTGACCCCCACACTTATCCATAATCTGCTTAGCAATTTCTTCCTCCACATCTCTATTACTATTTGGGGGCCTATAGTAAACTCCTAACAACGTGACCGCTCCTTTCCTATTTCTAACCTCAGCCCATATTACCTCTGTGTGCAGATCCATCACATGGTGTGGTGAACCATCGTTGGTTCCCACTGGATAGTACTGAGCCAGGGTCTGGCCAGTACTACAAGTATGTATATATGTTGCTGTTGGGGTTAGGGATGGGTTATTATGGTACATCCCAGTCGGGCTCCGCCTCCTGGGAGAGGTATAAAGGTCACTGCTCTGTCTGGGACCCCTCAGTCTGGGATCGTGTATATAATTAGTAGCTTCGTTGTAACAGCAAATAAAAGCCTTTATTTCCTGAGCATCTCAAGCCTCGTGTGTGATAACGCGCATCACATGGATTAATGGATTATGGAGGAGAGAAGGGAAAATAATAGTTCCTGAAGTAATACAGCATTCGCTGCTGATGATTTATCACAGAATAGCACACATGAGCAGGGACAGACTGCTTGAGTTATTGAAGAAATATTTATATTGTCAGAGGTGTCTGCAGTGCACCCTAGTGGTGCGAGGATGTCCCTGCAAGATGAAAATGGGAAGTCAACCCAAAGAATCCTGGGAGAATTTACAAATGGATTTTATAGGGCTGTGGGTACAGGAAAAGTGTACTGTTTAGTAATTGTAGACCAGTTTACTCGATGGGTTGAAGCATTCCCATGTAAAGATGCCACAGCTACAACAGTAGCCGTGATATTAGCAAATGAGATAATTCCCAGGTGGGGAATACTCTTCAGCTGGATTCTGATCAGGGAACTCATTTCACAGGGAGAATTTTGAAAGAGGTCTGTTGTATGTTGGGAATAAAGCAGATGTTTCACATATCATATCACCCTCAGAGTGGAGGGATGGTGGAGAGGGTGAATTGAACACAGAGGGATCTAATAGACCATCTACATTTTCTCAAAAAGCAGGTGATCACGCAACAGCAGCACTGAGGTTGGACTAAACTGGGGGAGAGAGTACTCCTAAGTTGCCTTCACTGGGAAATAAGGTAATGGTGAAACTCATGACAGACAAAAAGGGGCTAGGAACTCGCTGGGAAGGGCCTTTTGATGTGATGGTTACAGGGCAGACATGTGCCCTAATTGATGAGAAGTGCGGCCTGCGCTGGAGACACTGGACTCAGTTAAAGCCGTACCCCGGTGGTAAGCCCCAAGATAGCGAACCTGACACAGCGACTGAATATTTATTATAATAGTAGAAGTAGGGAGAATCTGATTAGATCGAATTTGTTCTGATTGCTAAATTTAAGGCACGAGGCCATCTGGATTCTATTACAGATTATGTGCACAGAAGATCTCTGACCTGCCACAGCTACAATCAAGGCACAGCTCCAATCAAGATCGACCGGACATCCCCCAACGCTGAAGCAAGTCAAGTCGCGAGCGCGTGCAAAGTGTGGTGCAGTGATTATGCAAGTTTTGTAAACAAGCTATTATTATCTGACATTGATCAACAAGGGTGGCACGGTAGCACAGTGGTTAGCACTGCTGCTTCACAGCTCCAGGGACCTGGGTTCGATTCCTGGCTTGGATCACTGTCTGTGTGGAGTTTGCACATTCTCCTCGTGTCTGCGTGGGTTTCCTCCGGGTGCTCTGGTTTCCTCCCACAGTCCAAAAATGTGCGGGTTAGATTGATTGGCCAGGTTAAAAATTGCCCTTAGTGTCCTGGGATGCGTAGGTTGGAGGGATTAGTGGGTAGATATGGGGGTAGGGCCTGGGTGGGATTATGGTCGGTGCAGACTCGATAGGCCGAATGGCCTCTTTCTGTAGTGTAGGGTTTCTATGATTTCTATGAATTGTGTTTGATTGTAAGACAGAAGTTGTAGAGACTGCTATAATGAATGCATGTGATTATATCTTTTTAGTATTGAATGTACAGATTTTGACTCAGATGAGAGCAGCAACTGTGGAGGAGCTGTTGTAAAGAGACAGCTAAACCCCAAACACTCAAGTGTTTCCCGCCCTACCACCTCCTCTCACCAGAAAAAAAAGACGTCGGGAGGGCCACAAGCAAGCGAAAGGTGAGTTGAGATTTTTTTATCCTTTTACCTGTATAAGGGCAGTATGGCAGTTAGGGCAGTGGTATGCTCCTTCTGCCAAATGTGGAAATTAGGGAGCAATCTAGTCTCCCTGACAACTTTATCTGCAGGAAGTGTGTCCAGTTGCAGCTCCTCATAGACAGCATTGTTCGGTTGGAACGGCAAGTGGTTGCACTGCGGATCACTGCGGAGCTGGTGCAGGGGGCAGGGATTTAGATTGTTGGATCATTGGGATATCTTCTGGGGAAGGGGTGACCTGTTCAAGGGGGACGGGTTACACCTGAACTGGAGGGGGACTAACATTCTGGCGGGGAGATTTGCTGGAGCCACTCGGGAGGGTTTAAACTAGTTTGGCAGGGGAGTGGGACCCAAAGCAGGAGGGAGACAGAAGAGAAGGTTGAGGACAGCACAGAAGTTAGAGAGCACATTAAGTAGTAAAAGCAGTATCAATAATCCTAGTACCAGACAGGTCAGACAAAGGCAGAGCAGAGAGCAAGGGAAGTCCAGATTAAACTGCATTTATTTCAATGCAAGAGGACTGACAGGCAAGGCAGATGAACTCAGGACATGGATGGGTACGTGGGACTGGGATATTATAGCAATGACTGAACATGGAACGTAGAACATTGTAAAGCTACAGCACAAACAGGCCCTTCGGCCCACAAGTTGCGCCGAACATGTCCCTACCTACTAGGCTTACCTATAACCCTCTACCTTACTAACTTCCATGAATTTATCCAAAAGTCTTGCTTACTGTTAAAGGTTTAGATGAGGTAGAGTTTGTAAAATGTGTTCAGGAGAATTTTCTACATCAGTATATAGAGGTGCCAACTAGAGAGGATGCGATATTGGATCTCCTATTGGGAAATGAGTTAGGGCAGGTGATGGATGTGAGTGTGAGGGAACACTTTGGATCCAGTGATCATAATGCCATTAGTTTCAACCTGATCATGGATAAGGATAGATCTGGTCCTCGGGTTGAAGTTTTGAACTGGAAAAAGGCCAAATTTGATGAAATGAGAAGGGATCTGGGAAGTGTGGATTAGCACAGGCTGTTCTCTGGTAAGGATGTAAATGGAAAGTGGGAGGCCTTCAAAGGAGAAATTTTGAGAGTGCAGAGTTTGTATGTTCCTGTCAGGATTAAAGGCAAAGTAAATAGGAATAAGGAACCTTGGTTCTCGAGGGAGATTGTAACACTGATTAAGAGGAAGAGAGAGTCTGTGTGGAGTTTGCACATTCTCCTCGTGTCTGCGTGGGATTCCTCCGGGTGCTCCGGTTTCCTCCCACAGTCCAAAGATGTGCGGGTTAGGTTGATTGGCCAGGTTAAAAATTGCCCCTTAGAGTCCTGAGATGTGTAGGTTAGAGGGATTAGCGGGTAAATATGTGGGGATAGGGCCTGGGTGGGATTGTGGTCGGTGCAGACTCGATGGGCCGAATGGCCTCCTTCTGCACTGTAGGGTTTCTATGATTCTATGAGAGTTGTATGAAATGTACAGGCAGCAAGGAACAGATCAGATGCTCGAGGAGTATAAAAAGTGCAAGAAGCTACTTAAGAGGGAAATCAGGAGAGCTAAAAGAAGACATTAGGTTGCTTTGGCAGACAGAGTGAAGGAAAATCCAAAGAGCTTCTATAGGTATGTTAGGAGCAAAAGGATAGTGAGGGATAAAATTGGTCCTCTTGAAGACCAGAGTGGTAGACTGTGTATGGAACCAAAAGAGATGGGGGAGATACTAAATGGTTTTTTTGCATCCGTATTGACTGAGGAAACGGGCATGGAGTCTACGGAAATAGGGCAAACAAGTAGGGAGGTCATGGAACCTTTACAGATTAAAGGGGAGGAGGTGCTCGCTGTCTTGAGGCAAATCAGAGTGGATAAATCCCCAGGACCAGACAGGGTATTCCCACGGACCTTGAGGGAAGCTAGTGTTGAACTTGCAGGGGCCCTGGCAGATATATTTAAAATGTCAGTATTCACGGGGGAGGTGCCGGATGATTGGAGGGTGGCTCATGTTGTTCCGTTGTTTAAAATAGGTTCCAAAAGAAATCCGGGAAATTATCGGCCAGTAAGTTTGACGTCGGTGGTGGGCAAGTTATTGGAAGATGTGATAAGGGATAGGATCTACAAATATTTGGATAGACAGGGACTCATTAGGGAGAGTCAACATGGCTTTGTGCGTCGAAGGTCATGTTTGACCAATCTATTAGAGTTTTTTGAGGAGGTTACCAGGAAAGTGGATGAAGGGAAGGCGGTGGATGTTGTCTACCTGGATTTCAGCAAGGCCTTTGACAAGGTCCCTCATGGGAGGTTAGTTAGGAAGGTTCAGTCGCTAGGTATACATGGGGAGGTAGTAAATTGGATTAGACACTGGCTCAATGGAAGAAGCCAGAGAGTGGTTGTGGAGGATTGATCCACTGGAGCAAGCTGAGAGGGGTGATTGAAAAGCAGCAGTGCTGGTAAGAGATTAATTGGATTAATTGAATTGTTTATTTATTTAATTAGTCAGCTAGTGTGTGTATTTTTTTGGCCTTTACTTTAACAGCAGTTTTTCAAGTTTAAAGTGAAAACTAGAAGTGGGCAGCAAAGGAGTCTGGGAAGGGTTTTTATTTTAACTTTAAAAGTCAGTTACCTGGGAGGTTCCCCCTCATTGATCCACTGGAGCAAGCTGAGAGGGGTGATTGAAAAGCAGCAGTGCTGGTAAGAGATTAATTGGATTAATTGAATTGTTTATTTATTTAATTAGTCAGCTAGTGTGTGTATTTTTTTGGCCTTTACTTTAACAGCAGTTTTTCAAGTTTAAAGTGAAAACTAGAAGTGGGCAGCAAAGGAGTCTGGGAAGGGTTTTTATTTTAACTTTAAAAGTCAGTTACCTGGGAGGTTCCCCCTCATTGATCCACTGGAGCAAGCTGAGAGGGGTGATTGAAAAGCAGCAGTGCTGGTAAGAGATTAATTGGATTAATTGAATTGTTTATTTATTTAATTAGTCAGCTAGTGTGTGTATTTTTTTGGCCTTTACTTTAACAGCAGTTTTTCAAGTTTAAAGTGAAAACTAGAAGTGGGCAGCAAAGGAGTCTGGGAAGGGTTTTTATTTTAACTTTAAAAGTCAGTTACCTGGGAGGTTCCCCCTCATTGATCCACTGGAGCAAGCTGAGAGGGGTGATTGAAAAGCAGCAGTGCTGGTAAGAGATTAATTGGATTAATTGAATTGTTTATTTATTTAATTAGTCAGCTAGTGTGTGTATTTTTTTGGCCTTTACTTTAACAGCAGTTTTTCAAGTTTAAAGTGAAAACTAGAAGTGGGCAGCAAAGGAGTCTGGGAAGGGTTTTTATTTTAACTTTAAAAGTCAGTTACCTGGGAGGTTCCCCCTCATTGATCCACTGGAGCAAGCTGAGAGGGGTGATTGAAAAGCAGCAGTGCTGGTAAGAGATTAATTGGATTAATTGAATTGTTTATTTATTTAATTAGTCAGCTAGTGTGTGTATTTTTTTGGCCTTTACTTTAACAGCAGTTTTTCAAGTTTAAAGTGAAAACTAGAAGTGGGCAGCAAAGGAGTCTGGGAAGGGTTTTTATTTTAACTTTAAAAGTCAGTTACCTGGGAGGTTCCCCCTCATTGATCCACTGGAGCAAGCTGAGAGGGGTGATTGAAAAGCAGCAGTGCTGGTAAGAGATTAATTGGATTAATTGAATTGTTTATTTATTTAATTAGTCAGCTAGTGTGTGTATTTTTTTGGCCTTTACTTTAACAGCAGTTTTTCAAGTTTAAAGTGAAAACTAGAAGTGGGCAGCAAAGGAGTCTGGGAAGGGTTTTTATTTTAACTTTAAAAGTCAGTTACCTGGGAGGTTCCCCCTCATTGATCCACTGGAGCAAGCTGAGAGGGGTGATTGAAAAGCAGCAGTGCTGGTAAGAGATTAATTGGATTAATTGAATTGTTTATTTATTTAATTAGTCAGCTAGTGTGTGTATTTTTTTGGCCTTTACTTTAACAGCAGTTTTTCAAGTTTAAAGTGAAAACTAGAAGTGGGCAGCAAAGGAGTCTGGGAAGGGTTTTTATTTTAACTTTAAAAGTCAGTTACCTGGGAGGTTCCCCCTCATTGATCCACTGGAGCAAGCTGAGAGGGGTGATTGAAAAGCAGCAGTGCTGGTAAGAGATTAATTGGATTAATTGAATTGTTTATTTATTTAATTAGTCAGCTAGTGTGTGTATTTTTTTGGCCTTTACTTTAACAGCAGTTTTTCAAGTTTAAAGTGAAAACTAGAAGTGGGCAGCAAAGGAGTCTGGGAAGGGTTTTTATTTTAACTTTAAAAGTCAGTTACCTGGGAGGTTCCCCCTCATTGATCCACTGGAGCAAGCTGAGAGGGGTGATTGAAAAGCAGCAGTGCTGGTAAGAGATTAATTGGATTAATTGAATTGTTTATTTATTTAATTAGTCAGCTAGTGTGTGTATTTTTTTGGCCTTTACTTTAACAGCAGTTTTTCAAGTTTAAAGTGAAAACTAGAAGTGGGCAGCAAAGGAGTCTGGGAAGGGTTTTTATTTTAACTTTAAAAGTCAGTTACCTGGGAGGTTCCCCCTCATTGATCCACTGGAGCAAGCTGAGAGGGGTGATTGAAAAGCAGCAGTGCTGGTAAGAGATTAATTGGATTAATTGAATTGTTTATTTATTTAATTAGTCAGCTAGTGTGTGTATTTTTTTGGCCTTTACTTTAACAGCAGTTTTTCAAGTTTAAAGTGAAAACTAGAAGTGGGCAGCAAAGGAGTCTGGGAAGGGTTTTTATTTTAACTTTAAAAGTCAGTTACCTGGGAGGTTCCCCCTCATTGATCCACTGGAGCAAGCTGAGAGGGGTGATTGAAAAGCAGCAGTGCTGGTAAGAGATTAATTGGATTAATTGAATTGTTTATTTATTTAATTAGTCAGCTAGTGTGTGTATTTTTTTGGCCTTTACTTTAACAGCAGTTTTTCAAGTTTAAAGTGAAAACTAGAAGTGGGCAGCAAAGGAGTCTGGGAAGGGTTTTTATTTTAACTTTAAAAGTCAGTTACCTGGGAGGTTCCCCCTCATTGATCCACTGGAGCAAGCTGAGAGGGGTGATTGAAAAGCAGCAGTGCTGGTAAGAGATTAATTGGATTAATTGAATTGTTTATTTATTTAATTAGTCAGCTAGTGTGTGTATTTTTTTGGCCTTTACTTTAACAGCAGTTTTTCAAGTTTAAAGTGAAAACTAGAAGTGGGCAGCAAAGGAGTCTGGGAAGGGTTTTTATTTTAACTTTAAAAGTCAGTTACCTGGGAGGTTCCCCCTCATTGATCCACTGGAGCAAGCTGAGAGGGGTGATTGAAAAGCAGCAGTGCTGGTAAGAGATTAATTGGATTAATTGAATTGTTTATTTATTTAATTAGTC
The DNA here is from genome assembly GCF_964213995.1 of Mustelus asterias. Taxonomy (NCBI): domain Eukaryota; kingdom Metazoa; phylum Chordata; class Chondrichthyes; order Carcharhiniformes; family Triakidae; genus Mustelus; species Mustelus asterias. Next base: position 44,455,290 of record NC_135808.1, read on the forward strand.
AGCTAGTGTGTGTATTTTTTTGGCCTTTACTTTAACAGCAGTTTTTCAAGTTTAAAGTGAAAACTAGAAGTGGGCAGCAAAGGAGTCTGGGAAGGGTTTTTATTTTAACTTTAAAAGTCAGTTACCTGGGAGGTTCCCCCTCATTGATCCACTGGAGCAAGCTGAGAGGGGTGATTGAAAAGCAGCAGTGCTGGTAAGAGATTAATTGGATTAATTGAATTGTTTATTTATTTAATTAGTCAGCTAGTGTGTGTATTTTTTTGGCCTTTACTTTAACAGCAGTTTTTCAAGTTTAAAGTGAAAACTAGAAGTGGGCAGCAAAGGAGTCTGGGAAGGGTTTTTATTTTAACTTTAAAAGTCAGTTACCTGGGAGGTTCCCCCTCAGTAGTAGTTTTTTTTTTCTCTCGGGCCCCTAGCCCTATAAATTGGTGCAGAGGAGATACCCGATCCTCTACACTGGTAGAGGATCCCACCCTTCCATCCTCCTCTAACCTAATTATAAGTGTGGGGAAGTTTTTTGTTTTCTTTTTTTCTTGCTGGTAATGGCTTCAGGGATGGCAGTTCAGGCAGTATGCTGCATCTCCTGTGGGATGTATGTGGTGAGGAAATCCAGTAGTGTTTCAGGAGATTTTAGTTGTAAGAAGTGCATTAGATTGCAGCTTCTGGAGGAGCGTGTAAAGGAGCTGGAGGGGGAGGTAGAGGAACTCCGCATAATTCGGGAGGCGGAGGTGGAAGTTGATAGGAGTTATAGAGAAATAGTAACTCCTAGAAATGAGGCTTGGGTCAATGCCAGGAGGAGGGGTAAGAAGCAATCGGGAAGACAATCCCCTGGGGCGGTTCCCCTCCATAATAGGTTTTCGGTGCTGGAGGCTACAGTTGAGGAGGAATCAACTGAGCATAGAGAGCAGATCTCTGGGGGTGAGCCGAGTGAGAAAGCTCAGGTGGTTAGGGGCTGTAAAAGACTGGGCCTTGTGATTGGGGACTCCACAATTAAGGGGACAGATAGGAGGGTCGGAACTAAAGGTAGGGACTCAGGGTTGGTGTGTTGCCTACCAGGGGCTGGGGTCCGGGATGTGTCTGACAGGGTATTCAGGACTCTTAGGGGGGAGGGAGATAAACCACAAGTTATTGTACATGTGGGGACACACGCCATAGGGAGGATAGGGGAAGGGGATATTAGGCAGGGATTTATGGAGTTGGGGTGGAAACTAAAGGCCAAGACTGACAGAGTGGTTATCTCTGGACTCTTGCCTGTACCACGGGATAGTTTAGAGAGGAATAGGGAGAGGGAAGGTTTGAATTCATGGCTGAGGGGATGGTGCAGGAGGGAGGGGTTCAGGTACTTAAGCAATTGGGGCTCGTACTGGGGAAGGTGTGACCTCTATGAGAAGGATGGTCTACACCTTAATCAGAAGGGGACCAATATCCTGGGGGGTAAATTTGCTAAGGCCATGCAGGGAGGTTTAAACTGATTCGGGGGGGGGGAGGGATCCTGAGTAGTGGGGCTGAAAGTGAGGGATGCATGGATGGGGACTGCAATGCACGGCATTGCAGAGGTGGGGTGGAGCAGGGTTTGAAATGTGTATACTTCAATGCCAGGAGTATTCGCAATAAAGTGGGTGAACTTGCAGCGTGGATCAGTACCTGGGACTTCGATGTTGTGGCTATTTCAGAGACATGGATAGAGCAGGGGCAGGAATGGATGCTGCAGGTCCCGGGGTTCAAATGTTTTAGTCGAAGTAGGGAAGGAGGTAGAAGAGGGGGAGGGGTAGCATTATTGGTCAGAGATTGTATCACAGTGTCAGAGAGGAGGTTTGATGAGGACTTATCTGTTGAGGTAGTATGGGCGGAGATTAGAAATAGGAGAGGAGAGGTCACCCTGTTGGGAGTCTTTTATAGACCTCCTAAAAGTTCTAGAGAGGTTGAGGAAAGGATTGCGGAGTCAATCCTGCTTAGGAGTGAAAGTAATAGGGCAATTGTTATGGGGGATTTTAACTTGACTAATATTGACTGGAATTGTTATAGCTCTAGCTCGTTAGAGGGGTCAGTTTTTGTTCAAAGCGTGCAGGAAGGTTTTTTGACTCAGTATGTAGACAGGCCAACTAGAGGTGAGGCGAAATTGGATCTGGTGCTGGGAAATGAGCCAGACCAGGTGCTAGACTTGGAAGTTGGTGTGCATTTTGGTGATAGTGACCACAATTCGGTTACGTTCACCTTAGTGATAGAACATAGAACATAGAACATTACAGCGCAGAACAGGCCCTTCGGCCCACGATGTTGCACCGACCAGTTAAAAAAAAAACTGTGACCCTCCAACCTAAACCAATTTCTTTTCGTCCATGAACCTATCTACGGATCTCTTAAACGCCCCCAAACTAGGCGCATTTACTACTGATGCTGGCAGGGCATTCCAATCCCTCACCACCCTCTGGGTAAAGAACCTACCCCTGACATCGGTTCTATAACTACCCCCCCTCAATTTAAAGCCATGCCCCCTCGTGCTGGATTTCTCCATCAGAGGAAAAAGGCTATCACTATCCACCCTATCTAAACCTCTAATCATCTTATATGTTTCAATAAGATCCCCTCTTAGCCGCCGCCTTTCCAGCGAAAACAATCCCAAATCCCTCAGCCTCTCCTCATAGGATCTCCCCTCCATACCAGGCAACATCCTGGTAAACCTCCTCTGCACCCTCTCCAAAGCCTCCACATCCTTCCTGTAATGTGGGGACCAGAACTGCACACAGTACTCCAAGTGCGGCCGCACCAGAGTTGTGTACAGTTGCAACATAACGCTACGACTCCTAAATTCAATCCCCCTACCAATAAACGCCAAGACACCATATGCCTTCTTAACAACCTTATCTACTTGATTCCCAACTTTCAGGGATCTATGCACACATACACCTAGATCCCTCTGCTCCTCCACACTATTCAAAGTCCTCCCGTTAGCCCTATACTCAACACATCTGTTATTCCTACCAAAGTGAATTACCTCACACTTCTCCGCATTAAACTCCATCCGCCACCTCTCGGCCCAACTTTGCAACCTGTCTAAGTCTTCCTGCAAACTACGACACCCTTCCTCACTGTCTACCACACCACCGACTTTGGTGTCATCAGCAAATTTGCTAATCCACCCAACTATACCCTCATCCAGATCATTAATAAATATTACAAACAGCAGTGGCCCCAAAACAGATCCCTGAGGTACACCACTTGTAACCGCACTCCATGATGAATATTTACTATCAACCACCACCCTCTGTTTCCTATCCGCTAGCCAATTCCTGATCCAATTTCCTAGATCACCCCCAATCCCATACATCTGCATTTTCTGCAGAAGCCTACCATGGTGAACCTTATCAAACGCCTTACTAAAATCCATATATACCACGTCCACTGCCTTGCCCCCATCCACCTCCTTGGTCACTTTCTCAAAAAACTCAATAAGGTTAGTAAGGCACGACCTACCTGCCACAAAACCATGCTGACTATCACCTATCAATTCATTACTCTCCAAATAACTATAAATCCTATCCCTTATAATTTTTTCCAACATCTTGCCGACAACAGAAGTGAGACTCACCGGTCTATAATTCCCGGGGAAGTCTCTGTTCCCCTTCTTAAACAATGGGACAACATTCGCTAACCTCCAATCTTCTGGTACTATACCAGAGGCCAACGACGACCTGAAGATCAGAGCCAGAGGCTCTGCAATCACTTCTCTTGCCTCCCAGAGAATCCTTGGATAAATCCCATCCGGACCAGGGGATTTATCTATTTTCAGACCCTCCAGAATATCCTGCACATCCTCCTTATCAACTGTAATACTGTCTATTCTACTCCCTTGCAACCCAGTGTCCTCCTCAGCTATATTCATGTCCCCTTGCGTGAACACCGAAGAGAAATATTGGTTCAATGCTTCACCAATCTCCTCCGGTTCCACACATAACTTCCCTCTGCCATCTATAACTGGCCCTAAACTTGCCCTAACCAACCTTCTGTTCTTGACATACCTATAGAACGCCTTAGGATTCTCTTTAACCCTATCCGCCAAAGTCTTCTCATGTCCCCTTTTAGCCCTTCTAAGCTCGCTCTTCAACTCCCTCTTAGCCAATCTAAAGCTTTCTAGTGCACTACCCGAGTGCTCACGTCTCATCCGAACATAAGCCTCCTTTTTCTTTTTAACCAACAAAGAAACTTTTTTGGTGCACCACGGTTCCCTAGCCCTACCAATTCCTCCTTGCCTGACAGGGACATACCTATCACAGACTCGCAGTAGCTGCTCCTTGAAAAAACTCCACATGTCGGACGTTCCCAGTCCCTGTAATCTCCTAGTCCAACCTATGTTTCCTAATTCTCTCCTAATAGCCTCATAATTACCCTTCCCCCAGCTAAAACCACTGGCCCGAGGTTCATGCCTATCCCTTTCCATCAAACTTTAATTGTCGGCAAGATGTTGGAAAAAATTATAAGGGATAGGATTTATAGTTATTTGGAGAGTAATGAATTGATAGGTGATAGTCAGCATGGTTTTGTGGCAGGTAGGTCGTGCCTTACTAACCTTATTGAGTTTTTTGAGAAAGTGACCAAGGAGGTGGATGGGGGCAAGGCAGTGGACGTGGTATATATGGATTTTAGTAAGGCGTTTGATAAGGTTCACCATGGTAGGCTTCTGCAGAAAATGCAGATGTATGGGATTGGGGGTGATCTAGGAAATTGGATCAGGAATTGGCTAGCGGATAGGAAACAGAGGGTGGTGGTTGATAGTAAATATTCATCATGGAGTGCGGTTACAAGTGGTGTACCTCAGGGATCTGTTTTGGGGCCACTGCTGTTTGTAATATTTATTAATGATCTGGATGAGGGTATAGTTGGGTGGATTAGCAAATTTGCTGATGACACCAAAGTCGGTGGTGTGGTAGACAGTGAGGAAGGGTGTCGTAGTTTGCAGGAAGACTTAGACAGGTTGCAAAGTTGGGCCGAGAGGTGGCGGATGGAGTTTAATGCGGAGAAGTGTGAGGTAATTCACTTTGGTAGGAATAACAGATGTGTTGAGTATAGGGCTAACGGGAGGACTTTGAATAGTGTGGAGGAGCAGAGGGATCTAGGTGTATGTGTGCATAGATCCCTGAAAGTTGGGAATCAAGTAGATAAGGTTGTTAAGAAGGCATATGGTGTCTTGGCGTTTATTGGTAGGGGGATTGAATTTAGGAGTCGTAGCGTTATGTTGCAACTGTACACAACTCTGGTGCGGCCGCACTTGGAGTACTGTGTGCAGTTCTGGTCCCCACATTACAGGAAGGATGTGGAGGCTTTGGAGAGGGTGCAGAGGAGGTTTACCAGGATGTTGCCTGGTATGGAGGGGAGATCCTATGAGGAGAGGCTGAGGGATTTGGGATTGTTTTCGCTGGAAAGGCGGCGGCTAAGAGGGGATCTTATTGAAACATATAAGATGATTAGAGGTTTAGATAGGGTGGATAGTGATAGCCTTTTTCCTCTGATGGAGAAATCCAGCACGAGGGGGCATGGCTTTAAATTGAGGGGGGGTAGTTATAGAACCGATGTCAGGGGTAGGTTCTTTACCCAGAGGGTGGTGAGGGATTGGAATGCCCTGCCAGCATCAGTAGTAAATGCGCCTAGTTTGGGGGCGTTTAAGAGATCCGTAGATAGGTTCATGGACGAAAAGAAATTGGTTTAGGTTGGAGGGTCACAGTTTTTTTTTTAACTGGTCGGTGCAACATCGTGGGCCGAAGGGCCTGTTCTGCGCTGTAATGTTCTATGTTCTATGTTCTATGTTCTATGATTGCTTCTCTGAGTGGAGGCCTGTGACTAGTGGTGTGCCGCAGGGATTGGTGTTGGGTCCATTGTTGTTTGTCATCTATATCAATGATCTGGATGATAATGTGGTAAATTAGATCAGCAAGTTTGCTGATGATACAAAGATTGGAGGTGTAGTGGACAGTGAGGAAGGTTTTCAAAGCTTGCAGAGGGATTTGGACCAACTAGGTAGGACTCTGAAGAGTGCAGTTGAACAGAGGGATCTGGGAATACAGGTACACAATTCCTTAAAAGTGACGTCACAGGTGGATAGGGTCGTAAAGAGTGCCTTTGGTACATTGGCCTTTATAAATCGGAGTATCGAGTATAAAAGTTGGAGTGTTATGGTAAGGTTTTATAAGGCATCGGTGAGGCCAAATTTGGAGTATTGTGTACAGTTTTGGTCACCTAGTTACAGGAAGGATGTAAATAAGGTTGAAAGAGTGCAGAGAAGATTCACAAGGATGTTGCCGGGACTTGAGAAGCTGAGTTACAGAGAGAGATTGAATAGGTTGGGACTTTATTCCCTGGAGCGTAGAAGATTGAGGGGAGATTTGATAGAGGTGTATAAGATTTTGATGGGTATCATCAAGAAGAGGAGCACTCTGGAGGAGGAGGACCTGACTGGGCCTGGAGGTCTGGAGTGCATCTGCTTCAATGCGAGGAGTGTAACGGGTAAAACAGACGAACTTAGGGCCTTAATGCTTATGCGGAATTTGGATGTGGTTGCGGTGACGGAAACTTGGTTAAAAGAAGGACAGGACTGGCAGCTGAATATTCCGGGGTATAAGTGTTTTAGGCGAGACAGAGGAGGGGCTAAAAAAGGTGGGGGAGTAGCGATATTAGTTAAGGAGCATATTACCGCAGTGCAGAGGGTAGACAACTTAGAGGGGTCATGTACTGAGTCGCTGTGGGTGGAACTCAGAAACAGGAAGGGTGCAGTCACTAATCTGGGGGTGTACTACAGACCACCCAACAGCCCACGGGAAGTGGAGGAAAGGATATGTCAGGAGATTCTGGATAGGTGCAGAAAACATAGGGTTGTTGTAGTGGGGGACTTTAATTTCCCTGGCACAGACTGGAAAGTGCTTAGAGCTGGGTGTCCGGATGGGGAGGAATTTGTAAAATGCGTACTGGAAGGTTGTTTGGAACAGTATGTAGATAGCCCGACTAGAGAGGGGGCTATACTGGACCTAGTTCTGGGAAATGAGCCCGGTCAGGTCGTCAAAGTTTCGATAGGGGAACATGTGGCAAATAGTGACCACAACTCTGTTAACTTTAGGATAGTAATGGACAAGGATGAGTGCTGTCCTACGGGCAGGGTGCTAAATTGGGGGAAGGCTGACTATAGCCGGATTAGGCAGGAATTGGTGGATGTTGATTGGGAGAGGGTGTTCGACGGTAAGTCCGCGTCTGGCATGTGGGAGTCTTTAAAGGAACTATTGATAAGGCTGCAGGATAGGCATGTGCCTGTAAAAAGGAAAGATAGGAAAGGTAGGATTCGAGAGCCGTGGATAACCAGGGAAATTGAGGATCTGATTAAAATGAAAAGGGAGGCGTACGTTAAGTCCAGGCAACTGAAAACAGATGGAGCTCTGGAGGAATACAGAGAGAGTAGGAAAGAACTCAAACAGGGAGTTAGAAGGGCAAAAAGATGTCACGAGATGTTCTTGGCAGGCAGGATTAAGGAGAATCCTAAGGCATTCTATTCATACGTTAGGAACAAAAGAGTTGTCAGGGAGAAAATCAGACCTCTCAGGGACAAAGAAGGGGAATTATCCTTAGAACCCAAGGGAATAGGGGAGATCCTAAATGAATACTTTGCATCGGTATTCACGAAGGAGAGGGGCGTGTTAACCGGGAGTGTCTCGGAGGGAGGTGTTGACCCGTTAGAGAAAATCTCCATTACAAGAGAGGAAGTGTTAGGTTTTTTAGGGAACATTAAAACTGACAAAGCCCCAGGGCCTGATGGCATCTATCCTCGACTGCTCAGGGAGACGAGAGATGAAATTGCTGGGCCTCTGACGGAAATCTTTGTCGATTCTTTGGACACGGGTGAGGTCCCTGAGGATTGGAGGATAGCGAATGTGGTCCCGTTATTTAAGAAGGGTAGCAGGGATAACCCAGGAAATTATAGGCCGGTGAGCTTGACGTCCGTGGTAGGGAAGTTGTTGGAGAGGATTCTTAGAGACAGGATGTATGTGCATTTAGAACGAAACAATCTCATTAGTGACAGACAGCATGGTTTTGTAAGAGGGAGGTCGTGCCTTACAAATTTGGTGGAGTTTTTTGAGGAAGTGACAAAAACGGTCGATGAAGGAAGGGCCGTGGATGTCGTCTATATGGATTTCAGTAAGGCATTTGACAAGGTCCCACATGGCAGGTTGGTTAAGAAGGTTAAGGCTCATGGGATACAAGGAGAAGTGGCTAGATGGGTGGAAAACTGGCTTGGCCATAGGAGACAGAGGGTAGTGGTCGAAGGGTCTTTTTCCGGCTGGAGGTCTGTGACCAGTGGTGTTCCGCAGGGCTCTGTACTGGGACCTCTGCTATTTGTGATATATATAAATGATTTGGAAGAAGGTGTAACTGGTGTAATCAGCAAGTTTGCGGATGACACAAAGATGGCTGGAATTGCGGATAGCGAAGAGCATTGTCAGGCAATACAGCAGGATATAGATAGGCTGGAAAATTGGGCGGAGAGGTGGCAGATGGAGTTTAATCCGGATAAATGCGAAGTGATGTATTTTGGAAGAAATAATGTAGGGAGGAGTTATACAATAAATGGCAGAGTCATCAGGAGTATAGAAACACAGAGGGACCTAGGTGTGCAAGTCCACAAATCCTTGAAGGTGGCAACACAGGTGGAGAAGGTGGTGAAGAAGGCATATGGTATGCTTGCCTTTATAGGACGGGGTATAGAGTATAAAAGCTGGAGTCTGATGATGCAGCTGTATAGAACGCTGGTTAGGCCACATTTGGAGTACTGCGTCCAGTTCTGGTCGCCGCACTACCAGAAGGACGTGGAGGCGTTAGAGAGAGAGTGCAGAGAAGGTTTACCAGGATGTTGCCTGGTATGGAGGGTCTTAGCTATGAGGAGAGATTGGGTAGACTGGGGTTGTTCTCCTTGGAAAGACGGAGAATGAGGGGAGATCTAATAGAGGTGTACAAGATTATGAAGGGTATAGATAGGGTGAACAGTGGGAAGCTTTTTCCCAGGTCGGAGGTGACGATCACGAGGGGTCACGGGCTCAAGCTGAGAGGGGCGAAGTATAACTCAGATATCAGAGGGACGTTTTTTACACAGAGGGTGGCGGGGGCCTGGAATGCGCTGCCAAGTAGGGTGGTGGAGGCAGGCACGCTGACATCGTTTAAGACTTACCTGGATAGTCACATGAGCAGCCTGGGAATGGAGGGATACAAACGATTGGTCTCGTTGGACCAAGGAGCGGCACAGGCTTGGAGGGCCGAAGGGCCTGTTTCCTGTGCTGTACTGTTCTTTGTTCTTGTTCTTTGTTCTAGATAGAGTGAATGCAAGCAGGCTTTTTCCGCTGAGGCTCGGGGAGAAAAAAACCAGAGGGCATGGGTTAAGGGTGAAAGGAGAAAAGTTTAAACGGAATATTAGGGGGGCTTCTTCACGCAGAGAGTGGTGGGAGTGTGGAATGAGCTGCCGGATAAAGTGGTAACATTTAAGAAAACCTTGGACGGGTTCATGGATGAGAGGGGTGTGGAGGGATATGGTCCAAGTGCAGGTCAGTGGGACTAGGCAAAAAATGGTTCGGCACAGACAAGAAGGGCCAAAAGGCCTGTTTCTGTGCTGTAATTTTCTATGGTTCTAAAAGACCCTATCAAATCTGCCTCCACCACCACTACTGGCAGCTGATTCCACACACCCACCACCCTCTGAGTGAAAAACTTACCCCTAACGTCTCCTCTGTACCTACTCCCCAGCACCTTAAACCTGTGTCCTCTTGTGGCAACCATTTCAGTCCTGGGAAAAAGCCTCTGACTATCCACTCAATCAATATCTCTCAACATCTTATACACCTCTATCAGGTCACCTCTCATCCTTCGCCTCCCAAGGACAAAAGACCTAGCTCTCTCAACCTATCCTCATAAGGCATGCCATCTAATCCAGTCAACATCCTTGAAAATCTCCTCTGCACCCTTTCTATGGCTTCCACGTCCTTTCTGTAATGAGGCGACCAGAACTGGGCACAGTACTCCAGGTGGGGTCTGACCGGGGTCCTATACAGCTGCAGCATTATCTCCCGATTTCTAAACTCAATTCCTCTATTGATGAAGGCCAGTATTCCATACGCCCTCTTAATTACAGCCTCTACCTGCGACGCTGCTTTGAGTGTCCTATGAACCCAGACCCCAAGATCCTTCTGATCTTCCACACTGCCAAGCGTCTCACCCTTAATAGTATATTCTTTCATCCTATTCGACCTGCCAAAATCAACCACCACACACTTATTTGTGTTGAAGTCCATCTGCCACTTCTCCGCCCAGTCTTGCATCTTATCTATGTCTCGTTGCAACTGCTGACATCCCTCTACACTATCCACAACCCCACCAACCTTTGTGTCATCAGCAAACTTGCCAACCCATCCTTCCACTTCCTCATCCAGGTCATTTATAAAAATCACAAAGAGCAAGGGTCCCAGAACAGATCCCTGGGGCACTCCACTGGTGACCGACCTCCATGCTGAAAAAGACCCATCTACAACCACTCTTTGCCTTCTGTGGGCAAGCCAGTCCTGAATCCACAAAGCACTGTCCCCTTGTATCCCATGCCCCTTCACTTTCTCAATGAGCCTTGCATGGACCACCTTATCAAACGCCTTGCTGAAATCCATAGAAACTACATCTACCGCTCTTCCCTCATCTATGTGTCTAGTTACATCTTCAAAAAATTCAATTAGGCTTGTAAGGCATGATCTGCCTTGGAGAAAGCCGTGCTGGCTATTTTTGATCATCCTATTCCTCTCCAGGTGTCATAAATCCTGCCTCTCAGGATCATCTCCATCAACTTACCAACCACTGAGGTTAGACTCACTGGTCTATAATTTCCCGGGCTATCTCTTCTCCCTTTCTTGAATAACGGAACCACATCCGCAATCCTCCGGAACCTCTCCCATTTCCATTGATGACGCAAAGATCATTGCCAGAGGCTCAGCAATCTCTTCCCTCGCCTCCCACAGTAACCTGGGGTACATCCCATCTGGTTCCGGCGATTTATCTAACTTGATGCTTTTCAAAAGCTCCAACGCATCCTCTCCCCTAATGTCCATGTGCTCAATCTTCTCAGTCCACTGCAAGTCTGTACTGCAACTACCAAGATCCTTTTCCACTGTGAATACTGAAGCAAAGTATTCATTGAGTACCTCTGCTATTTCTACCGGTTCTACACAGACTTTCCCACCCTCACATTTGATAGGTCCTACTCCTTCACATCTTATCTTCTTGCTCTTAACATACTTGTAGAATGCCTTGGGGTTTTCCTTTATCCTGTCTGCCAAGGCCTTCTCATGACCCCTTTTTGCTCTTCTAATTTCCCTCTAAAGTTCCTTCCTACTAGTCGTATTCTCCAAGATTTCTAACATTACCTAGCTCCCTGAACCATTTGTGGGCTTTTCTTTTCTTCTTGACTAAATTCATTACAGCTTTCGTGCACCATGGTTCCTGTAACCTACCATAACTCCCCTGTCTCATTGGAACGTTGCTGTGCAGAGCTCCAGACAAATGTTCCTTGAAAATTTGCCACATTTCATAGAAAATGATTAATTTCATAGAATCCCTACAGTACAGAAGGAGGCCATTCAGCCCATCAAGTCTGTACCGAACACAATCCCACCCAGGCCCTATTCCCGTTACCCCTCATATTTACCCTGCTAATACCCCTGACACTAGGGTCAATTTAACATGGTCAATCAACCTAACCTGCACATCTTTGGACTGTGGGAGGAAACCGGAGCACCCGGAGGAAACCCACGCAGACACGAGGAGAATGTGCAAACTCCACACAGACAGTGACCTGAGGTGGGAATTGAACCCGGGTCCCTGGCGCTGTGAGGCAGCAGTGCTAACCACTGTGCCACCGTGCCACCCCATTTCTTCTGCACATTTCCCTGAGAAAACCTCCTTCCAATTTATGCTTCTAACTTCCTGCCTAATAGCCTCATAATTGCCCTTACTCCAAATAAACCCTTTCCTAGCTTGACCGATCCTATCTCTCTCCAATGCTAATGTAAAGGAGATAGAGTTATGATCACTATCCCCAAAATGCTCTCCCACTGAGAGATCTGACACCTGCCCAGGTTCATTCCCTAATACCAAATCAAGTACAGCCTCTCCTCTTGTAGGCTTATCCACATACTGTGTCAGGAAGCCCTCCTGAACACACCTACCAAACTCTTCCCCATCTAACCCCCTTACCCTGGGGATATTCCAATCGATATTTGGGAAATTAAAATCTCCCATCACGACCACTCTGTTATTATCCCATCTCTCCAGGATCTGCTTCCCACTCTGCTCCTTCACATCCCTGCTACTATTGGGCGGCCTATAGAAAACACCCAGTAAAGTTATTGACCCCTTCCTGTTGCGAACTTCCACCCACAGAGATTCTGTAGACAATCCCTCTGTGGCATCCATCTTTTCTACAGCCGTGACACTATCCCTGATCAACAGTGCCACTCCCCCATCCCTTTTGCCTCCTTCCCTGTCCCTCCTGAAACATTTGAAACCCGGCAATTGAAGTATCCAGTCCTGTCCCTGAGATAACCAAGTCTCTGTAATGGCCACCACATCACACTTCCAAGTAGTGATCTGCGCTCTAAGCTCATCCATTTTGTTCACTACACTCCTTGCGTTAAAATACACACATCTCAACCCTTCGGTCTGGGCTCTCCCCTTCTCCGTCACCTGCCTATCCTCCCTCTGACACTGCCGACCAGCCCCCTTTATTTTTAAGCTAACCTCCTCTCTCCCAGTCACCTCATTTTGATTCCCACCCCCCAACCATTCTAGTTTAAACACTCCCCAGTAGCCTTAGCAAACCTTCCCGTCAGGATATTGGTCCCCCTGGGATTTAAGTGAAACCCATCCTTTTTGTATAGGTCGCACCTGCCCTTAAAGAGGTCTCAATGATCCAGGAACCTGAATCCCTGACCACTGCTCCAATCCCTCAGCCACGCATTTATCCTCCACCTTATTTCGTTCCTTTCCTCTCTGTCTTGTGGCACAGGCAGCAATCCCGAGATTACTACCTTTGCGTTCCTTCTTCTTAACTCCCTACCTAACTTCCTATATTCTCCTTTCATAACCCCTTCCCCTTTCCTGCCTATGTCAGTGGTACCAGTCTGCACCACGACCTCTGGCTCCTCTCCCTCCCACTTGAGGATTTCTTGGATACGGTCAGAAACATCCCTGATCCCGGTATCAGGGAGGTAAACCACCATCCGCGTTTCTCGACTTCCTCCACAAGAACGCCTGTCTGACCCCCTCACTGTAGAGTCCCCTGTCACCACTGCCTTCCTCCTCCTTTCCTTACCCTTCTGTGCTACAAGGCCGGACTCTGCGCCGGAGGCACGACCACTGCTGCTTCCACCAGGTGGGCTGTCCACCCCAACAGTACTCAAACAAGAGTACTTATTTTTAAGGGGCACAACCACTGGGGTACTCTCTACCACCTGACTTTTCCCTTTCCTGACTGTGACCCACTTGCCTGCTTCTTGAGGCCCCGGTGTGACCACCTGCCTATAACTCCTATCTATCACCTCCTCGTTTTCCCTGACCAGAAGAATGTCCTCAAGCTGCAGCTCCAGTTCCCTAACTCGGTCCCTTAGGAGCATCAGTTCAAGGCACCCAACGCAGATATGCACCTCTGGGAGGCTAGGAGACTCCACGACCTCCCACATCCAGCACTGAGAACAGCAAACTGGCTTCACATTCATAATGCCCCTTTTCCACAGATTCCACAGGGAAAGAACTGAGATGTAACAGTTGAGAATCCTACCCTCCCTCGCCCGTTTCCTCCTAAGCCCGTTGAGCCAAAGCCCTTCAGCTCTCACTCTGCTACCTGCTCACTCCGCTGCCCGCTACAATGCTGCCCGCTGAATAGTGCATTCTCCTCTTTAACCCTCACTCGAACTACCGACTGACTCCAGGCACATGCGCACAAAACATTTTTTAAAACTGCTCTGTCGTCCTGCTGTTTAAAAAGTGTCCGTTCTGCGTTCCTTCTCTGTTAACTGTCTCTGAAACATGTCTAAGGGAGGGACCGGACTGGCAGCTTAATGTTCCAGGGTACAGATGCTATAAGAAAGATAGAACAGGAGGTAAGAGAAGAGGGGGAGTTGCACTTTTGATTAGGGAAAACATCAAGGAAGTACTGAGGGGGGATATATCCGAGGGTTCGGCCACTGAATCTATATGGTAAGAACTGAGAAATAAGAAGGGGGAAATCACTTTGATAGGGTTGTATTATCGGCCCCCAAATAGTCAGTGGGAAATTGAGGAGCAGATATGTAAGGAGATTACATATATAGGGAAAAATAGGGTGGTATCAGTAGGGGATTTTAACTTTCCCAACTTTGACTGGGACAGCCATAGTATTAGAGGCTTGGATGGAGAGAAATTTGTTGAGTGTACTCGGGAGGAATTTCTCATTCAGTATGTGGATGGCCCGACTAGAGAGGGGGCAAAACTTGACCTCTTGGGAAATAAAGAAGGACAGGTGACAGAAGTCACCTTGAGGGATCACTTTGAGACCAGTGACCATAATTCTATTAGTTTTAAGATCGCTATGGAGAATGATAGGTCTGGCACAAAAATTAAAATTCTAAATTGGGGCAAGGCCAATTTTGATGGCATCACGCAGGAACTTTCAAAAGTTATTTGGGGGAGTCTGTGGGAAGGCAAAGGGACGTCTGGTAAGTGGGAGGCTTTCAAAAGTGTGTTACCAGGGTTTAAGGTAAACATATTCCTCTTGGAATGAAGGCAAGCCTGTTAGAAGTAGGGAACCCTGGATGACTCGGGATATTGAGGCCCTGGTCAAGAAGAAGGAGGAGGTACATGACATGCATAGGCAACTGGGATCAAGTGGATCACTTGAAGAGTATAGGGGGTGTAGGAGTAGAGTTAAGAGAGAAATCAGGAGGGCAAAAAGGGGACACGAGATTGTTTTGGCAGATAAGGGAAAGGAGAATCCAAAGAGTTTCTACAAATACATAAAGGGCAAAAGAGTAACTAGGGAGAGAACAGGGCCTCTTAAGGATCAACAAGGTCATCTATGTGCGGATCCACAAGAGATTGGTGAGATCCTAAATGAATATTTCTCATCAGTATTTACTGTTGAGAAAAGCATGGATGTTAGGGAACTTGGGGAAATAAATAGGAGTGTACATATTTCAGAGAAGGTGGTGTTGGAAGTCTTAAAGCCCATCAAGGTAGATAAATCCCCAGGACCTGATGAAGTGTATCCCAGGACATTGTGGGAGGCTAGGGAGGAAATTGCTGGTCCCCTAGCAGAGATATTGAATCATCAATAGTCACAGCCTGAAGATTGGAGGGTGGCAAATGTTGTGCCTTTGTTTAAAAAGGGCTGCAGGGAAATGCCTGGGAACTACAGGCTGGTGAGCCTAACATCTGTGGTGGGTAAGTTGTTGGAAGGTATTTTGAGAGACAGGATCTACAGGCATTTAGAGACGCAAGGACTGGTAAGGGACAGTCAACATGGCTTTGTGAGTGGAAAATCATGTCTCACGAATTTGAGATTTTTGAAGGGGTAACCAAGAAGGTCGATGAGGGCAGTGTAGTTGATGTTTGTCTACATGGACTTTAGCAAGGCCTTTGACAAGGTACTGCATGGTAGGTTTTTGCACAAGGTTAAATCTCACGGGATCCAGGGTGAGGTAGCTAAATGGATACAAAATTGGCTTGATGGCAGAAGTGGTTGTAGAGGGTTGTTTTTCAAACTGGAGGCCTGTGACCAGCGGTGTGCCTCAGGGATCAGTGCTGGGTCCACTGTTATTTGCCATTTATATTAATGATTTGGATGAGAATATAGGAGGCATGGTTAGTAAGTTTGCAGATGGCACCAAGATTGGTGGCATAGTGGACAGTGAAGAAGGTTATCTGGGATTGCAATGGGATCTTGATCAATTCCGCCAGTGGGCTGATGAATGGCAGATGGAGTTTAATTTAGATAAATGCGAGGTAGATTTTGGTAGATTGAACCAGGGCAGGACTTACTCAGTTAATGGTAGGGCACCGGGGAGAGTTATAGAACAGAGATCGAGAGATACATATTCATAGCTCCTTGAAAGTGGTGTCACAGGTGGACAGAGTGGTGAAGAAGGCATTCAGCATGCTTGGCTTCATTGGTCAGAATATTGAATACAGGAGTTGGGACATCTTGTTGAAGTTGTACAAGAGATTGGTAAGGCCAAACTTGGAATACTGTGTACAGTTCTGGTCACCCTATTAGAGAAAGGATATTATTGAACTAGAAAGAGTGCAGAAAAGATTTACTAGAATGGTACCGGGATTTGATGGATTGAGTTATAAGGAGAGGCTGGATAGACTAGGACTTTTTTCTCTGGAGCGTAGGAGGCTGAGGGGCGATCTTTTGGAGGTCCATAAAATACTGAGGGGGGCATAGATCAACTAAATAGTCAATATCTTTTCCCAAACGTAGGGGAGTCGAAAACTAAAGGGCATAGGTTTAATGTGAGAGAGGAGAGATACAAAAGGGTGCAGGGGGGCAATGTTTTCACGCAGAAGACCATAAGACATCGGAGCAGAATTAGGCCACTTGGCCCATCGAGTCTGCTCCGCCATTCAATCATGGCTGATATTTTTCTCATCCCCATTCTCCTGTCTTTTCCCCATAACCCCTGACCCCCTTATTAATCAAGAACCTATCTATCTCTGTCTCAATGACCTGGCCTCCACAGCCTTCTGCGGCAAAGAGTTCCACAGATTCACCACTCTGGGGCTGAAGAAATTCCTCCTCCTCTGTTTTAAAGGATCATCCCTTTAGCCTGAAGTTGTGCCCTCTGGTTCTAGTTCTTCCTACTAGTGGAAACATCCTCTCCACATCCACTCTATCCAGGCCTCGCAGTATCCTGTAAGTTTCAGTAAGATCCCGCCTCATCCTTCTAAACTCCCAATGAGTGGAGACCCAGAGTCCTCAACCGTTCCTCATATGACAAGCTCTTCATTCCAGGGATCATTCTTGTGAACCTCCTCTGGGCCCTTTCCAAGGCCAGCACATCCTTCCTAGATATGGGACCCAAAACTGCTCACAATACTCCAATTGGGGTCTGACCAGAGCCTTATACAGCCTCAGAAGTACATCCCTGCTCTTGTATGCCCTCTAGACATGAATGCTAACATTGCATTTGCCTTCCTAACTGCTGACTGAACCTGCATGTTAACATTAAGAGAATCTTGAACAATGACTCCCTTTATGTTTCTGATTTCCTAAGCATTTTCCCATTTAGAAAATAGTCTATGCCTTCATTCCTTCTTCCAAAGTACATAACCTCACACTTTTCCATGTTGTATTTCATCTGCCACTTCTTTGCCCACTCTCCGAACCTTTCCAATTCCTTCTGCAGCCCCCCTGCTTCCTTAATACTACCTGTCCCTCTACATATCTTTGTATCATCTGCAATCTTAGCAACAGTGCCTTCAGTTCCTTCCTCCAAATCGTTAATGTCGATTGTAAAAAGTTGTGGTCCCAGCACTGACCCCTGAGGCACACCACTAGTCACCGGTTGCCATCCTGAAAAAGACCTCTGTATCCCCACTCTCTGCCTTCTGCCAGTCAGCCAATCCTTTATCCAGGCCAGGATCTTACCCTGACCCTTACCATGGACGCTTAACTTATTTAACAGTCTCCTATGCGGCACCTTGTCAAAGGCCTTCTGGAAGTCTAAATAAATCACGTCCACTGGATCTCCTTTATCTAACTTCCTTGTTACCTCCTCAAAGAACTCTAACAGATTTGTCAGACATGACCTCCCTTTGATAAAGTCATGTTGACTCAGTCCTACTTTATCATGCACTTCCAAGTACTCTGCGATCTCATCTTTATTAATGGACTCTAAAATCTTGCCAATGACTGAAGTCAGGCTAACCGGCCTATAATTTCCCATCTGCTGCCTCCCTCCCTTCTTAAACAGTGATGTTACATTAGCTACTTTCCAGTCCTTTGGTATCCTCCCTGCCTCCAGTGATTCCTGAAAGATCACCGCCAATGCCTCCACAATTTCCTCAGCTATCTCTTTTAGAACTCTGGAGTGTAGTCCATCCGATCCAGGTAATTTATCCACTTTCAGACCTTTTAGTTTTCCCAGAACCTTCTCCTTGGTGATGGCCACTACACTCACATGTGCCCCCGAACTCTCCTGGAGCTCTGGCATCCCACTGGTGTCTTCCACCATGAAGACTGGTGCAAAGTAACTATTCAGTTCCTCTGCCATTGCTTTGTTTCCTATTATTAGTTCTTCAGCCTCATTTTCCAGTGGTCCAATGGCTATTTTTGCCTCTCTTACCTTTTATATATTGAAAAAAACTCTTCCTATCTTCTTTTATATTACTAGCTAGCTTACACTCGTATTTCATCTTCTCCCCCCTTATTGCTTTTTTAGTTGTCCTCTGCTCACTGTTAAAGGTTTCCCAGAGGGTAGGTGAGTGTCTGGAACAAGCTGCCAGAGGTAGTAGAGGCGGATACAATTTTGTCTTTTAAAATGCGTTTAGACAGTTACATGGGTAAGATGAGTATAGAGGGATATGGGCCAAATGTGGGCAATTGGGACTAGCTTAGGGGTTTACTTCACTTCTCCATTGTCATAAGGTTCAGTTTCTGAAAATAATGGTGGGGTACAAGGTAACGGTGGCACATAACCACTGTGCCACCGTACTTTCGGGTGGCACAGTGGTTAGCACTGCTGCCTCACAGCCGAAGGGACCTGGGTTCGATTCCCGGCTTGGGTTACTGTCTGTGTGGAGTTTGCACATTCTCCCCGTGTCTGCGTGGGTTTCCTCCGGGTGCTCTGGTTTCCTCCCACAGTCCAAAGATGTGTGAGTTAGGTGGATTGGCCTTGCTAAATTGCCCCTTAGTGTCAGGGGGACTAGCTAGGGTAAATGCATGGGGTTATGGGGATAGGGCTTGGGTGGGATTGTGGTCGGTGCAGACTCACTTGGGCCAAATGGCCTCCTTCTGCACTGTAGGATTCTATGATCTATGACACTTTTACTCTGGGTTCAGCCATTTTGTTGTTTCCTATTCATTTCTTTGTTGAATAGAATTTGAGTGAAGTCTTCTCTTTTTTCTTGAAAGAGTCATAATTTGCAGCTCTTTACTTGGAACCAGCAACCATCCTCTGCTGCCACTGTTTGAGCCTCTGGGTTGTAGTTCAGTAAAGGAGACAAGAGTTCAGCTTCTTCATAAACTATCTTTTGTTTCTTTGATCCAACTTCACATACAATTCTCCTTCAACAAACCATGCTACCTGTGGCCCTTTTATATATCAGTGACTTCTATTGAATAATTGAGATTAAATTAGGACTTATTGGGAAGTCTGTTAACCCATTCCAAACATGACAATACATATTCTCAAATGCTGGAGGCGCGTTTGGTAATAGGGACATCTGCTTGTCCTCCTGGATCGATGCCACTGCTGCAGCACCCCCGATGGATTTTGCTGCTAAAGGACACCAGTATTTAAACATTTGTATAATCACAATGAACATTAAGATAACTAAGAAGAAAAACATTATCTCTTGCACTATGTTTGATATCAAAGAACCAACCAGCTCGTTGCCCAGTTCCACAAGGAAAAAGGATGTTTTTGACCTCCTTTCAAATGTGTGTGACCAAATTGGTTATGTTCTCTGAAGTGTCAGGTATATATGTGTAACCCCCTGCTGACAACTATATGCTCTGACCAGCTGAGTTAAGTAAAGCTGTACCTGGGATGTGCTTGGTTTTATAAGGGGCTACTATGTAAATGTTCAATTAACAGGATCCCGAGTTCTTAGCGGTTGGTGTTGAGCTAGGCTAAATTTCATATTTACCAATAAATGTCAGTACAGGCATGAATGAAAAGGATTAGTGTATGCAGTTGCAATCTAGAGTAATAACCTATTAATAATAGCGCAGTGCCTCCTGAAATGGTAAGTATGTAAAACTTATAATAAGAAAAGGTTCAGGACAATCATGCAAAAGGAATCACAAAAATAAATTTATTTTCTTGCATTGTTGCGTCTCATAAAACAGGTAAAGAGTCCCAAACTAAAGATTTTTCAATTAAACAGTTTCAACCCTGAGAAATGTTCAAAATATTACCAAGCGCTTGGATTTATAAACGTTGGGGCCCATACGTTGGTGCACATATGAAGAAAACACGCCCTCAACAACACACTGCTGATACCGTTCAGTGTCTGATAGTATAGGGAAATGAACCGGGCCAAGTGTTAGATTTGGTTGTGGGAGAGCACTTTGGAGATAGTGAACACAATTCAGTGTCTTTTGTTATTGCAATGGAGAGGGATAGGGCCGTACGGCAGGGCAAGGTTTACAATTGGGGGAGAGGTAATTATGATGCGATTAGGCAAGAATTAGGGGACATAAGTTGGGAACAGAAACTGTCAGGGAAAGGCACTAATGAAAAGTGGAACTTTTTCAAGGAACAAATACTGGGTGTCCTTGATAGGTATGTCCCTGTCAGGCAGGGAGGAAATGGCCAAGTGAGGGAACCATGGTTCACGAAAGAGGTGGAATGTCTTGTGATAAGGAAGAGGGAAGCTTATGTAGGGATGAGGAAACAAGGTTCAGATGGCTCGATTGAGGGTTACAAGTTAGCAAGGAATGAGCTGAAAAAGAGGCTTAGGAGAGCTAGGAGGGGACATGAGAAGTCCTTGGCGGGTCAGATCAAGGAAAACCCCAAGGCTTTTTACTCTTATGTGAGGAATAAAAGAATGACCAGGGTGAGGTTAGGGCCGGTCAAGGACAGTAGTGGGAACTTGTGTATGGAGTCAGTAGAGATAGGCGAGGTGATGAATGAATACTTTTCTTCAGTGTTCACCAAGGAGAGGGGCCATGTTTTTGAGGAAGAGAAGGTGTTACAGGCTAATAGGCTGGAGGAAATAGATGTTCGGAGGGAGGATGTCCTGGCAGTTTTGAATAAACTGAAGGTCGATAAGTCCCCTGGGCCTGATGAAATATATCCTAGGAT
Source organism: Mustelus asterias (assembly GCF_964213995.1). Taxonomy (NCBI): domain Eukaryota; kingdom Metazoa; phylum Chordata; class Chondrichthyes; order Carcharhiniformes; family Triakidae; genus Mustelus; species Mustelus asterias. The sequence continues at coordinate 44,476,364 of NC_135808.1, forward strand.
TCTGTGGGAGGCAAGGGATGAGATTGCAGAGCCTTTGGCTTTGATCTTTGGGTCCTCACTGTTCACGGGGATGGTGCCAGAGGACTGGAGACTGGCGAATGTTGTTCCTCTGTTTAAGAAAGGGAATAGAAATGACCCTGGTAATTATAGACCGGTTAGTCTTACTTCGGTGGTTGATAACTTGATGGAAAAGGTCCTTAGGGATGGGATTTACGACCATATCGAAAGATGCGGATTAATCCGGGATAGTCAGCACGGATTTGCGAAGGGCAAGTCGTGCCTCACAAATTTGATTGAATTTTTTGAGGAGGTAACTAAGTGTGTTGATGAAGGTAGGGCAGTTGATGTCATATACATGGATTTTAGTAAGGCGTTTGATAAGGTCCCCCATGGTCGGCTTATGATGAAAGTAAGGAGGTGTGGGATAGAGGGAAAGTTGGCCGATAGGATAGGTAACTGGCTATCTGATCGAAGACAGAGGGTGGTGGTGGATGGAAAATTTTCGGACTGGAGGCAGGTTGCTAGCGGTGTGCCGCAGGGATCAGTGCTTGGTCCTCTGCTCTTTGTGATTTTTATTAATGATTTAGAGGAGGGGGCTGAAGGGTGGATCAGTAAATTTGCTGATGACACCAAGATTGGTGGAGTAGTGGATGAGGGTTCATGGTGGGAGATATAGGAAGGATATCAGAGGTAGGTTCTTTACGCAGAGAGTGGTTGGGGTGTGGAATGGACTGCCTGCAGTGATAGTGGAGTCAGACACTTTAGGAACATTTAAGCGGTTATTGGATAGGCACATGGAGCACACCAGGATGATAGGGAGTGGGATAGCTTGATCTTGGTTTCAGATAAAGCTCGGCACAACATCGAGGGCCGAAGGGCCTGTACTGTGCTGTACTGTTCTATGTTCTATAGTCTCCAGTTACTCATGCAACCACGACACACAGTCCAGAAGGGTCTGCGAGTGGGAAGATCATGCAGTCCAGTGCGCTGAAGTCTGTCCTCCTCGGCAGTGCTAGTTAGCAAGTTAGCTTCAGCTAATCCTCGTTCGCTCCATCTTCTCAGTGAAAACTACACCCGGCGTTTATAGCTGACTGTCCCTCACCGGCAGTTTCTAGCAGAAAAATCCACGCTTGAGAGTCCAAGACGATGCGCTTTATACTTTTTCTCAACAGTAATGAAAATAACAAATGGGACTAAACCTTGCTGCCTTTCACTTCAAACTGGAAAAAAACGAGTTACTAAACTGCGACAAACACTAGCTTTAACTGCAGAGTAATATTTGTGCCCATACTGTGAAGTATGTTAGTCTACAAATATTATTTGCCTCGATGTTAAAATTGGGTTTTTACTGCATGGAAACCGCTCCTCTTCCCCACGTGTGTCTCCCCACTGCAGCTTCCTCTTCCCCACGTGTGTCTCCCCACTGCAGCTTCCTCTTCCCCACGTGTGTTTCCCCACTGCAGCTTCCTCTTCCCCACGTGTGTCTCCCCACTGCAGCTTCCTCTTCCCCACGTGTGTTTCCCCACTGCAGCTTCCTCTTCCCCACGTGTGTCTCCCCACTGCAGCTTCCTCTGCCTCCCGCCGTTTTTCATTTTCCCTCCCCCTAAGTAATCTGATTGGCTTAAAGTGCAGCTCTCTAGAAAACGGATTGGCTTAGCTTACATCACTCAAACAAACAGTATCTGTTCACGGTATTTGGCCCAGTAAACAGGATATTGAAACTCACAAGAAAACAAAAAACAATGGTCTTTTTCATTAAATTTACCCATATTTCAAGAAAACACACTCTTTTCATTTTTCTTTCATTTATCCTTAAATTGCTCTTTTCAGCCCTCTGCATATGTACAAAACTTTGAACCAAAGACGCCAAAATGAAGTCTAGTGCCATTTGATTCTGTAGCACAACAGTGCGCATTGCAACCATCTCATTACTAATTTCAGTGAGGGCTGTAGCTGTATCATTGGCAACCTGTTCCAAACCAGACTTAACATCTTCAATCTCAATTGACATTTTCTCATATGCACATGGAGGGGGGGGCATCATCATACCAAGCAAATGGTCTATTCCCAAAAGGGCACGTTAATTTCTCCCAGATGGAAGCCGATAAGAATGATACATATATGGGACTATATATCCAAGGTAACACGGCCTTTTCCATCCAATAGGTGGCTGATATGCCTTGTTCCCCCAAATCCAATTAGTGCCATTGAGGGTCATAGGTCATAGAGGTTTACAGGCCCTTCGGCCCAACTTGTCCATGCCACCCAGTTTTCACCATTAAGCTAGTCCCAATTGCTCACATTTGGCCCATATTACTCTATACCCATCTTACCCATGTAACTGTCGAAATGCTTTTTAAAAGACAATATTGTACCCGCCTCTGCTACTGGCAGCTTGTTCCAGACACTCACCACTCTGAGTGAAAAAATTGCTCCTCTGGACCCTTTTGTATCTCTCCCCTCTCACTTCAAACTTATGCCCTCTAGTTTTAGACTCCCCTACCTTTGTGAAAAGATGTTGACTAGCTACCTTATCTATGCCCCTCATTATTTTATATACCTCTATAAGATCACACATAAGCCTCCTACACTCCAGAGAAAAAAGTCCCAGTCTATCCAGCCTTTCCTTATAACTCAAACCATCAAGTCCCAGTAGCATCCTAGTAAATCTTTTCTCCACTCTTTCTAGTTTAATAATATCCTTTCTATAATAGGGTAACCAGAACTGTACATGGTATTCCAAGTTTGGCCTTGCTAATAATGTCATGTACAACTTCTATATTCAATGTTCTGACCAATGAAACCAAGCATGCTGAATGCCTTCTTCCCTGTCCACCTGTGATTCCACTTTCAAGGAGCTATCAACCTGTACACATCGATCCTTTTGTTCTATGACTCCCCGCAAAAACCTACCATTACTGGTTTGATGAGTAAGTTTGCGGATGACACACAGGTTGGTGGATTTGCGGATAGCGAAGAGGACCATCAGAGGATACAGCAGGATATAGATCGGTTGGAGTCTTGGACGGAGAGATGGCAGATGGAGTTTAATCCGGACAAATGTGAGGAAGGCATTTTGGAAGGTCTAATACAGATAGGAAATATACAGTAAATGGCAGAACCCCTAAGAGTATTGATAGTCAGAGGGATCTGGGTGTACAGGTACACAGGTCACTGAAAGTGGCAACGCAGGTGGAGAAGGTAGTCAAGGCATGCTTGCCTTCATCAGCCGGGACATTGAGTTTAAAAATTGGCACGTCATGTTGCAGCTTTATGGAACCTTAGTTAGGCCGCACTTGGAATTTAGTGTTTAATTCTGGTCGCCACCCTACCAGAAGGATGTGGAGTCTTTGGAGAGGGTACAAAAAAAGATTTACCAGGATGTTGCCTGGTATGGAGGGCATTAACTATGAGGAGAGGTTGGAGAAACTTGGTTTGTTCTCACTGGAACAACAGAAGTTGAGGGGCAGCCTGATAGAAGTCTACACGTTTATGAGGGGCATGGACAAAGTGGATAGTCAGATGCTTTTTCCCAGGGTGGAAGAGTCATTTACTAGGGGTCATAGGTTTAAGGTGCGAGGGGTAAGGTTTAAAGGTAAGTTCCAGGTGGTGGGTGCCTGGAACTCGCTGCCGAGGGAGGTAGTGGAAGCAGATACGATAATCACTTTTAAGGGGCATCTTGACAAATACATGAATAGGATGGGAATGGAGGGATATGGTCCCTGGAAGGGTAGGAGGTTTTAGTTCAGTCGGGCAGGCTTGGAGGGCCGAAGGGCCTGTTCTTGTGATGCAATTTTCTTGTTCTTTGTTCCTAACTAAGTCGGTTCTGGCCCGATTTTATCTATCAAAATGCATCATCTCACATTTATCTAAATTCGATTGGAAATGGCGGGGTGGTGGGGGAGAAATGATGACCCAGTGATATTATCAATAGACTATTAATGTCTTGTACAATAAACAATTAATGCAGAAACTCAGCTAATGTTCTGGGGACCCGGATTCGAATCCCGCCACGGCAGCTGGTGGAATTTATATTCAGAAAAAAAAACTGGAATAAATCATCTACTGCTGACTATGAAACCATTGTTGGAAAAACCTATCTGGTTCATTAATGTCCTTTAGGGAAGAAAATCTGCTGTCCTTACCTGGTTGGGGCCTATATGTGACTCCAGATCCACAGCAATGTGGTTGACTCTCAACTGCCCTTGGGCAACTAGGGATGGGCAATAGATGCTGGCCAGCCAGCGACACCCATGTTCCATGAATGAATAAAAAAAAATCTAAATTGAACTCCATCTGCCATTCATTGACCCACTGGCCTAATTGATCAAGATCCCTTTGCAATCCTAAATAACCTTCTTCACTGTCCACTATGCCACCAATCTTTGTGTCATGTGCAAATTTACTAACCATGCCTCCTAACTTCTCATCCAAATCATTAATACAAATAACAGTGGACCCAGCATCGATCCCTGAGGCACATTGCTGGTCACAGGCCTCCAGTCTGAAAAACAACCCTCTACAACCACCACCTGTCTTCTGTCATCAAGCCAATTTTGTATCCAATTGGCTACCTCACTGTGGATCTCGTGAGATTTATCCTTATGCAACAACCTACCATGTGGTGCCTTGTCAAAGGTCTTGCTAAAGTCCATGAAGGCAACGTCAACTGTACTGTCCTCATACCTTCAAAAAAACTCAAATTCATGAGAAATTACTTTCCACTCACAAAGCCATGCTGACTGTCCCTAATCAGTCGTTGCCTCTCTAAATGCCTATGAATCCTGTCTCTCAGCATACCTTCTAACAACTTACCCACTACAGATGATAGGCCCACTGGCTTGTAGTTCCCAGGCTTTTTCCTGCAGCTTTGACAAAGGATCATCTGGACTCGAAATGTCCGCTCTTTTCACTCCTGACAGATGCTGCCAGACCTGCTGAGATTTTCCACATTTTCTCTTTTGGTTTTTCCTGCAACCCTTCTTAAGCAAAGGTACAATATTTGCTACCCTCCAATATTCAGGCACCTCACATGTGAATGTCGATGATTCAAATATTTCTGCTAGGGGACCCGCAATTTCCTCCCTGGCCTCCCACAATGTCCTGTGATACATTTAATCAGGTTCCGGGATTTATCTCCCTTGATGCACTTAGAATCCCTACAGTGCGGCACGGTAGCACAGTGGTTAGCACTGCTGCCTCACAGCTCCAGGGACCTGGGTTCGATTCCCGGCTTGGGTCACTGTCTGTGTGGAGTTTGCACATTCTCCTCATGTCTGCGTGGGTTTCCTCCGGGTGCTCCGGTTTCCTCCCACAGTCCAAAGATATGCAGGTTAGGTTGATTGGCCAGGTTAAAAATTGCCCCTTAGAGCCCTGAGATGTGTAGGTTAGAGGGATTAGCGGGTAAATATGTGGGGGGTAGGGCCTGGGTGGGATTGTTCTCGGTGCAGACTCGATGGGCTGAATGGCCTCCTTCTGCACTGTAGGGTTTCTATGATTTCTATGAGTACAGAAGGAGGCCATTTGGCCCATCGCGTCTGTACTGATCACAACCCCATCCAGGCTCTACCCCCATAACCTCATGCATTTACCCTGCTAATCCCCCGACACCAGGGTCAATTTAGCATAGCCAATCAACCTAAATCCGCATATCTTTGGAGTGTGGGAGGAAACCCACGCAGACACAGGAAGAAAGTGCAAACTCCACATAGACAGTGACCTGAGGCTAGAAATGAATTTGGGACCCTGGCACTGTGAGGCAGCAGTGCTAATCACCGTGCTGCCCACAATTTATTTTCCCAAGTTCCCTATCATCCATTCCTTTCACAACAGTAAATACCAATGAGAAATATTCATTTAGGATCTCCCCCATCTCTTGTGGATCCACATATAGATTATCTTGTTGATCTTTAAGAGGTCCTACACTCTCCCTAGTTACTCTTTTGCCCTTTATGTATTTGTGAAAGCTCTTTGGATTCTACTTTGCCTTATCTGCCAAAGCGATCTCATGTCCCCGTTTTGCCCTCCTGATTTCTCTCTCAACTCTACTCCGACAAGCTCTATACTCTTCCAGAGATCCACTTGATCCCACCTGTCCATGCATGTCATATGCCTCCTCCTTCTTTTTGACCAGGACTTCAATATCCCGAGTCATCCAGGATTCCCTACTTCTACCAGATTTGGGATGAATATTGGGAGATAATTTGTTTCTAATTGCTGTATTTATCTATTCTGAAAGGTTAAGAATTGTTCAAAGTTGAATAAATTGAAAGCCAAGAAGGAAAATGTTTTTGGAGGCATCACAGAAACCCTACAGTGCAGAAAGAGGCCATTTGGCCCATCGAGTCTGCACCGACCACAATCCCACCCAGTCCCTACCCCATATATTTACCCACTAATCCCTCTAACCTACGCATCTCAGGACACCAAGGGGCAATTTTAGCATAGCCAATCAACCAAGCCTGCACATCTTTGGACTGTGGGAGGAAACCCACGCAGACACGAGAATGTGCAAACTCCACACAGACAGTGACCCAAGCCGGGAATCGAACCCAGGTCCCTGGAGCTGTGAAGCAGCAGTGCTAACCACTGTGCTACCTCGTCGCCCCAACAGCATCACTGTTCTGAAGAATAGATAAAACATTGGAGCTAATGTACAATGTCAGCCAGGATCCTAATGTATAGCAGAGCACTCCCAATGGTCTACTTCAGTATGTATTTCTGCTTTTGTGTTCCTCTGTTCTCTTTTCCACCACTGTTGTTAAATTATCCCTAACACCAAGCACCACATCATTCACTCCAAAGTCAAAATTGCCATTGCTGGAAAGCCGAAAGAAAAGCGCTGGAAATCCTCAGGGTGTCACGCAGCATCTGGGCAGTGAAGAGGGACAGAGTTAACCGCTCAGCAAAAATAAATGAAAATTAATAAATGTGAATGAATTTTTTCAACAGAAAAGATGTTAGATTTATGGGCAGAAGGACAAGCGCTCTGTAACTGGCTGGATGATATGAGACATTAAACAGCAAACGGTTTAATGACTCCAGCTGATGGGGGGTAGCAATGGAACAATGTACGACACAACAAATATACCTCGTGGAGGTCTGAATGGTTGGAACATCAATACATTCCATCAGAAAGCAAACAAAGCAAATAGTTGATACCAAGCAGGGGTAGCTGAAAAGTAATTAACTGACAGCAGAGGTACTGATCTGATATTGCTAAATACAACTTTGAGTTTAGTAATCTCTAATGCACCCAGTCAAAGGGCAGGGTGCTGATATTCAAGCTTGTTTTTCAGTGTGAGGGAGGCCAGAATTTTGGGTAACACCTAAATAAAACCAGATAATCCTTATAATCTCTACAATGTAGCAGGAGACCATTTGGTCCATCGTGTCTGTACTGACCTTCTGAAAAAGCACCCAACTAGGCGCATTCCCTTATCCTATCTCCCTATTGATCATAACCAGTCCGGTGGGGGGGTGGGGGCTAAACTCCACAGAGACAGTCTGGAATTGAACCCAGGTCCCGAGTGTTGTGAGGCATCAATGCTATTCACTGTGCCAAAATGTTGCCCTTAATGTTGGTGGGTATTTTTATGCAGGCGCAGTTTTTGCTTGCTTGCTATTCAGCAGGGAAGACCCTCTGTGAGCATAGAAATTTAAAGAAAGTCAAGTAAATCATTTCAGGGAAGGAATATTTGGGGCCTCGAATGGTGAGTAGGAATGAGGTCATCTTTCCTCGTTATGTGTTCTTGTTGCCTCTGTCTCTATCTCCATCTGTCCCTGGCTCACTGGGCTCAGGCAAACCCATCGGCCCTTCAAGTGGGTAATGCAAAGTAAATTAGAAGGATATGAACACATGTCACATGACAGAAACAAAAACGTTTATTTTATGTGAAAAGACAAACCAACAGAAATTGAGGCAGGGAAGGCTGCTGGAAATTATTATTATTATTACAAATATTCATATAACATGCCAAACATTTTCCTTGAAGTAATCATTGATTTGGATTTGACAACGATGATTCAACATATAAGCAGCAACAATTTGTTGGATTGACACTACATCTGACAGCCATGATCTACAAGAGCAGTCATGGAATTCCTGAGATTTCTGCAGGAGCTCCTGTATTTACGAAGTTCGCAGATATCTTCCGGTGGAATGGCTTCAACCCACGACTTGGCATCCAATAAATACTGCATCCTTCAGATTAAAGAAGAATTTAAGATTTCATTAAGGTAGTGGACAGATATTGTGGATCAACGGACAATTTTGTTAAAATTTGGACACTGGAATATGACAATTGAAAAGCTCCGATCCCCCGTCACAGGACAGGAATCGCACTGAGGTAAAATACAAAATGAGAGGGAAACTGAACTGTTGCTATCATTGAAATCATAGAAACCCTACAGTGCAGAAGGAGGCCATTCGGCCCATCGTTCACTGTAACTGTCAAGAAATAACAACTAATACGTCACTTAACTGAAGACCTGCATTGTCATGTTACTGCCCGACTAACAGTATTTATAGAATCATAGAAACCCTACAGTGCAGAAAGAGGCCATTTGGCCCATCGAGTCTGCACCGACCACAATCCCACCCAGGCCCTACCCCCATATATTTACCCGCCAATCCCTCTAACCTACGCATCTCAGGACACGAATGGGCAATTTTAGCATGGCCAATCAACCTAACCCACACATCTTTGGAGTGTGGGAGGAAACCGGAGCACCCGGAGGAAACCCACACAGACACGAGGAGAATGTGCAAACTCCACACAGACAGTGACCCAAGCCGGGAATTGAACCCAGGTCCTTGGAGCTGTGAAGCAGCAGTGCTAACCACTGTGCTACTGTGCCGCCCCATGGTAACTTGCAGTTTCTTATTTGATTAGTTAATGATTTCACAGGTTAAAACATTTTTTTGGTCGTTTCTCAAGGTACGGGCTGAGCGCAGAACTGGCATTTATTGCGTGTTGCTAATTGCGCTGAGAACGAGGAAGTGATAGACCTCCAAAGACATTCTGCCCATTTCACATTAGAGGGGAATTGCTGCGATAGCAAATGAGAAAATTTGGCTTACTTTCTGCTTGCGTCGCTGGTTGTCCCATCTTGACCCATCACTAGATATTCATCACCCTCCTTCAGCTGAAACTGGCAGGATTTTTGACTCAGGAAATGTCGGACTTCACCTATTTTAACGTCATCATCCTTATCTAGTTTTATGACAATGTAAGGGAAATGTCTTAAATTAAAGTTATAGAGTCACAGAGGTTTACAGCATGGAAACAGGCCCTTCGGCCCAACTTGTCCATGCAACCCTTTTTTTAACCCCTAAGCTAATCCCAATTGCCCGCATTTGGCCCATATCCCTCTATACCCATCTTACCCATGTAACTGTCTAAATGCTTTTTAAAAGACAAAATTGTACCCAGCTCTACTACTACCTCTGGTAGCTTGTTCCAGATACTCACCACCCTCTGAAAAAATTGCCCCTCTGGATCTTTGTGTATCTTTCCCCTCTCGCCTTAAACCTATGCCCTCTAGTTTTAGACTCCCCTACCTTTGAGAAAAGATATTGACTATCTAGCCGATCTATGCCCCTCATTATTTTATAGACCTCTATAAGATCACCCCTCAGCCTTCTACGCTCCAAAGAAAAAGGTCCCAGTCTATCCTTATAACTCAAATCATCAAATCCCGGTAGCATCCTAGTAAATCTCTTCTGCACTCTTTCTATAATAGGGTGACCAGAACTGTACACAGTATTCCAAGTGTGGCCTTACCAATGTCTTGTACAACTTCAACAAGACGTCCCAACTCAATGTTCTGACCAATGAAACCAAGCATGCTGAATGCCTTCTTCACCAGTCTGTCCACCTGTGACTCCACTTTCAAGGAGCTATGAACCTGTACCCCTACATCTCTTTGTTCTGTAACTCTCTCCATTGACTGAGTAAGTCCTGCCCTGGTTCAATTTACCAAAATGCATCACCTCGCATTATCTAAATTAAAAATTGATGTGGTGTATATGGATTTCAGTAAAGCATTTGATAAGGTTCCCCATTGTAAGCTATTGCAGAAAATACGGAGGCATGGGATTGAGGGTGATTTAGCGGTTTGGATCAGAAATTGGCTAGCTGTAAGAAGATAGGGTGGTGGTTGATGGGAAATGTTCATCCTGGAGTTCAGTTACGAGTGGTGTACCGCAAGGATCTGTTTTGGGGCCACTGCTGTTTGTCATTTTTATAAATGACCTGGATGAGGGCGTAGAAGGATGGGTTAGTAAATTTGCAGATGACACTAAAGTTGGTGGAGTTGTGGACAGTGCGGAAGGATGTTGCAGGTTACAGAGGGACATAGATAAGCTGCAGAGCTGGGCTGAGAGGTGGCAAATGGAGTTTAATGCGGAGAAGTGTGAGGTGATTCACTTTGGAAGGAGTAACAGGAATACAGAGTACTGGGCTAATGGTAAGATACTTGGTAGTGTGGATGAGCAGAGCGATCTCGGTGTCCATGTGCATAGATCCCTGAAAGTTGGCACCCAGGTTGATAGAGTTGTTAAGAAGGCATACGGTGTGTTAGCTTTTATTGGTAGAGGGATTGAGTTTCGGAGCCATGAGGTCATGTTGCAGCTGTACAAAATTCTGGTGCGGCCGCACTTGGAGTATTGCGTACAGTTTTGGTCGCCGCATTATAGGAAGGATGTAGAAGCATTGGAAAGGGTGCAGAGGAGATTTACTAGGATGTTGCCTGGTATGGTGGGAAGGTCTTATGAGGAAAGGCTGAGGGACTTGAGGCTGTTTTCGTTAGAGAGAAGAAGGTTAAGAGGTGACTTAATAGAGGCATATAAGATGATCAGAGGATTAGATAGGGTGGACAGTGAGAGCCTTTTTCCTCGGATGGTGATGGCTAGCACGAGGGGGACATAGCTTTAAATTGAGGGGTGAAAGATATAGGACAGATGTCAGAGGTAGGTTCTTTACTCAGAGAGTGGAATGTCCTGCCTGCAACAGTAGTGGACTCGCCAACATTAAGGGCATTTAAATGGTCATTGGATAAACATATGGACGATATTGGAATAGTGTAGGTTAGATGGGCTTCAGATTGGTTTTACAGGTCAGCGCAACATCGAGGGCCGAAGGGCCTGTACTGTGCTGTAATGTTTTGTGTTCTATGTAAACTCTATCTGACATTTGTCAGCCCACTGGCCCAATTGATCAAGAAATTGCAAATTAATCGATCAGTTCTTAAGAGATCTGCTTGTTTATTGCTATCTATACGGCCAACAACTGCCCACACCATCCTAACTTCTATCAATCCACAACCCCAGTATTAGGGGCACAATTTAAATTTATATCACTTGTACTTGACAATTTTCACAGATGATGTGCATTAACTGAAACGTTATGGGAATAGGTTTCTGATTGAGATAGTGTGGATCATAAAAGCAGTGAGAGTAGCTCTGCCTTCTGGAGAGAACATGGTTTCACAGTCAGGACAAACATTGTGTTCACAATTTTGCAACATAACACCAATCCGCATTTCGCAGTAACAACAACTTCAATAAGAAGTCAGCTGTCAGAACAACACTTACTGCTCATTTTCAAACAATCAGTGATAGACGCCTGATAGTTGTCAAAAGATCCCGCCGAACTTATGTTCAGGACTCTGACTGTATAGGCTGCAAGGCAATTTGGAGAAAGACAACTTAGAAATGTCACTAAGAAATGAACTCTCATTTGTTTCGGTGAAAATTCCACCACTCCTTCACTTATCTTTAGCCGCTACGTCTGGAAAATTCCTAGAAACCATCTGAAAATGTGACTGAAATCGCAAAATTTGAATGACTCCAATTGTTAACTCAAGTTTCCAGAAAAAAAATTAAGAGAATTCAAACTATTTCTCGCTCCTGGTCAAGTATTGTACATATGCACACCAACCCGGCAAGGAAATCCCTGCTCCAGGAAGCCCTAGGGGTTGACCATCAGACCCACCACAAGCCCTACAACCAGTGTCTACTGACTACACTCAGCACATGACTCCCCAGATGGGTGGCATGGTGGCACAATGGTTAGCACTGTGGCCTCACAGCACCAGGGACCCGGGTTCGATTTCTGGCTTGAGTCACTGCCTGTGTGGAGTTTACGCATTCTCCCTGTGCGTGGGTTTTCTCCAGGCGCTCTGGTTTCCTCCTACAGTCCAAAAGACATGCTGGTTAGGTGCATTGGCCATGCTAAATTCTCCCTCAGTTTACCTGAATAGGTGAGTGTGGTGACTCGAGGAATTTCGCAATAACTTCATTGCAGTGTGATTATAAGCCTACTTGTGACTAATAAATAAACTAAACTTAGTTACTTGCCTTATGCATTTACCATCTTCCAAGTTTGTCAGAGACTGTTTAACCAGGCTGCACCTTGAAATGTTCCAGATCTCTGGCATTAATACTAAATCAAATGCCCCCCTGCCTGTACCATCATTTCAACCAAGTAATAATTTAGTTATTCTCCCCTGTCTTCGCTGGACTGCATGCTATGAGCAATCCGGGGATTACTATTTCTGCCACTATGCCTCCAAATTGTTCTACTTATCCCTGTATGTTTTTTACTGCAGGATACCTTACCAGTTTCTGCCCTTGCTCATGGTCCAAATTTTGACCAGGAATGTTGACTGGGCACCCACTCAACTGAAAGCTGCTCCCAGGCGTTTATTGGAATCTGAGAGTGTAGATCAACATCCTAGTTCTCATATATTGTTACAGAAATGCCAGTCTTTTTCTCTATCTGTGTTTTTTAAAATCAATATTGTTACTCCAATTCTGATTGGAAAGCTGAGCCAACATTGGTGCTGTAAGTTGTTGCTGGAATCTGCAGATAAATATTGTTTTCATCAGTATTTTAAATTGAATACTGGGACCTGGGTTCGATTCCTGGCTTGGGTTACTGTGTGGAGTTTGCACACTCTCCCCGTGTCTGCGTGGATTTCCTCTGGATGCTCCGATTTCCTCCCACAGTCCAAAGATGTGCAGGTTAGGTGGATTGGCCATACTAAATTGCCCCTTGGTGTCAGGGGGACTAGCTAGGGTAAATGTATGGGGTTATAGAGATAGGGGATGCGTGGGATTGTGGTTGGTGCAGACTCGATGGGCCAATTGGCCTCCTTCTACACTGTAGGATACTGAATGCTGATTGGAGAATGGATGCACACCATAAACTCCTGTATTACCTGACTGCTTCTTTTTGACCTTAATTTGTCACGTATTCCTTCACCCCCTGCATAATCTCAAGAGTTTGGATCAGCACATATATGCAGGGAACTATTAACTCAGTGGAACTCTCAAAACACACCAGAAAGCTGATACAATGTATTATCGACAAAGCTTTCAAGGGGAAATTTCTTTGAAATAACATCTGGCTCACAATTTGGGTTCTGCCAGTGTCACTTAACTCCCGATAGCATTACAGCCTTGGGTAAGACACGGACAAAAGAGCTGACCACAAGATGAGAAGTGACCACAAGATGAGATAGCTCTTGACATCAAAGCTACATTTGACCAAGTGAGGCATTAAGGAGTCTGAGCAAAACTAGAGTCACTGGTAGTGGAGGTGGGGTGTGGGGGAAGGGCTTCACCATGTATTGGAAGATATTTGTGACTGTTGGACTTCTGAGTTGGATCAGCCATAGAAACTTTGTGGCTGGGAATTCCATGGAGAGCAATTTACCTCCTGACCTCAACAATCCTGCTCACCAGCTACAAGGCACAACTCATGGTTGTGTGGAATACTTTCCACTTGCTTGGATTAGTGCAACTACAGCAACAATCAACAATACCATCCAGGATAAAACAGCACGCCTGGAAGCATCCACACTCTTAAACATTTAATCCCTCCATCACCGCGCACAGTGATAACAGTGCATTGTATCTACAAGATGCATTGAAGCAACTTACCAAGGCTCAGTCAACAACCCCTTCCTAATTTGCAATCTCTAGCACCTAGGAAGACATGGGCAACAGATTCATGGGTGCACCACCACCTGGAAGTTCACCTCAAACTCGTACACCATCCCGACTTGAAAATATACTGCCATTCCTTCACGACCACTATCTTAAAATACTGGAGCTCAAATCCCAATATTACACTGGGCCTTCCTACCCCAATTGAACTGCAAGAGTTCAAGAAGGCAGCTCACTACCACCTTCTCAAGAGCAATTATTGATGGACAAAAATGCTGACCTAGTCGTCAACACTCAGATGCAACACTTGAATATAACGATCGGCAGCAAACTCGCGCATTTATGTAAATGTTGCTCTTGAAGGTCATCTATGCCTCTCCTCGTGTGTTTTCAAATATTTCTCAACAGATTCGATACTCTTGAACTCCTTTATAAAGGAGACTGCTGATTTGCTATTAGGCATACCAAATTTTTGCTGGTCATTTAAAACCCAAGGGACTGAGAGCTTGAAGAAATATAATTATGGCACTTACCATAATCCACAATTGGACTGTAGCAAGCAAAATCAATCTGGGCCGATCCATTCACTTCATTGGATAAGACGTGGTTTATATGGGGACAGGCACCTGTGGCAAAATATTTAGCAGACAAATAATTGATTCCACATCAATATAACAACGCAAATTGCCAAATGACCCGTGGACGCTTCTGATTAATGACAGGAAAGTGATTAATTTAGCTGGAAAATTGCAATGATATGACGGACGGGACAGACGAACAAAGGAAATTGGCCAACATCTGGAAATTTGGAATAAAACTGAAAATGTTCCAACTATTTAAAACGTTTGCAGCATCTATGAAGTGAGTAACACAGTTAATATTTTAATTCCCTGACTATTGAACAAAACACAGAGACTAATATAACAGGTAGGTTGATTAATTGTTCGGTAGATTGTAGGAGATGGAAAGGCAATTATTAAAATTATTAAAGGCAAATGCGGACGTGAGATAGAGAGAAAGATAGAAATAGGAATATTAGATAAATATGTATGCAAATATTATTGTGTCTGCTAGAAATAGGTACAAAAGTGCAGATACAAAGATAAATGTGGAACTATAGCTCAACGAATTGCCCTCGTAGCTATGGTGCAGCATAAGAACATTTGACATTTTCATTTCAAATAAACGCATTCATTTTTTTATCCTAAATAAATTACGACATCTCGGCTAATCTAATGAATACTAGAGCAGGTGATAGGATGCAATTAATGTGAATTTTCCACGAATACTCTCATATTCAAATTGTGGCCTGCAATACCCTTTGCACTGCCTGAGGTTTTGGCATTGTCATCAATTAAACATCTGGAAAAAGCATTGCTTATCCATCTATTCACTTTGAAGCTTAATTATTCTGATCATCCTGGTCTCACACTAATGTTGCTGCTGACAAATCCCAATCCCATCCCTTTGGCAACCAAAGCACACTGAAATTAATCACGTCATCCCAGAATAATTGTCACCCAGTCAAAACTTCTGCTTCAACGATCTCTTGGCCCATTTAACACACTTCTTCACAGTGACTTAATTTCCATTGCCATGCTGCCTTGGGCCACAGGACCTTGATCGGTGCGCCCTGAGATAACGGTCATGGAGAAAATGAGAATTTACACGAACGGGGAACATATTACCAGTTCAGCCAGATGTGTCGGACATACCTTCAGCACACATACACACTTCACCATCGCAGAGCTTTGTAATCATGGCATTCTGCTTGGGGGCACTATAGGTCAGAGTGCATCTCACACCTAAAAACAAACAATGAAATGCTTGCAGTGAACAGTGGTTAAAACAGTTACATGGGCAGAATGGTGAAGGTGGGAACATTCTTTCCACAGAGAAGATGAACGAAACATTTAAAAGAAAAGAAAAAATGGGCAGCACGGTGGCACAGTGGTGAGCACTGCTGCCTCACAGCTCCAGGGACCTAGGTTCGATTCCCGTCTTGGGTCACTGTCTGTGCGGAGTTTGCACATTCTCCCCGTGTCTGCTTGGGTTTCCTCACACACTCCCAAGATGTGCAGGTTAGGTTTGTTTGGCCATGCTAAATTGTCCCTTAGTGTCCCAGGATGCATAGGTTAGAGGGATTAATGGGGTAAATATGTAGGGTGATGGGGATAGGGCCTGGGTGGGATTGCTGTCGGTGCGGACAAATGTGAGGTAAAGTCATGTCATATACATGGATTTTAGTAAGGTGTTTGATAAGGTCCCCCATGGTCAGCTTATGATGAAAGTGAGGAGGTGTGGGATAGAGGGAAAGTTGGCCGATTGGATAGGTAACTGGCTATCTGATCGAAGACAGAGGGTGGTGGTGGATGGAAAATTTTCGGACTGGAGGCATGTTGCTAGCGGAGTGCCACAGGGATCAGTGCTTGGTCCTCTGCTCTTTGTGATTTTTATTAATGACTTAGAGGAGGGGGCTGAAGGGTGGATCAGTAAATTTGCTGATGACACCAAGATTGGTGGAGTAGTGGATGAGGTGGAGGGCTGTTGTAGGCTGCAAAGAGACATAGATAGGATGCAAAGCTGGGCTGAAAAATGGCAAATGGAGTTTAACCCTGATAAATGTGAGGTGATTCATTTTGGTAGGACTAATTTAAATGTGGATTACAGGGTCAAAGGTAGGGTTCTGAAGACTGTGGAGGAACAGAGAGATCTTGGGGTCCATATCCAGAGATCTCTAAAGGTTGCCACTCAAGTGGATAGAGCTGTGAAGAAGGCCTATAGTGTGTTAGCTTTTATTAACAGGGGGTTGGAGTTTAAGAGCCGTGAGGTTATGCTGCAACTGTACAGGACCTTGGTGAGACCACATTTGGAATATTGTGTGCAGTTCTGGTCACCTCACTATAAGAAGGATGTGGAAGCGCTTGGAAAGGGTGCAGCGGAGATTTACCAGGATGCTGCCTGGTTTGGAGGGTAGGTCTTATGAGGAAAGGTTGAGGGAGCTAGGGCTGTTCTCTCTGGAGCGGAGGAGGCTGAGGGGAGACTTAATAGAGGTTTATAAAATGATGAAGGGGATAGATAGAGTGAACGTTCAAAGACTATTTCCTCGGGTGGATGGAGCTATTACAAGGGGGCATAACTATAGGGTTCGTGGTGGGGGATATAGGAAGGATATCAGAGGTAGGTTCTTTACGCAGAGAGTGGTTGGGGTGTGGAATGGACTGCCTGCAGTGATAGTGGAGTCAGACACTTTAGGAACATTTAAGCGGTTATTGGATAGGCACATGGAGCACACCAGGATGATAGGGAGTGGGATAGCTTGATCTTGGTTTCAGATAAAGCTCGGCACAACATCGTGGGCCGAAGGGCCTGTTCTGTGCTGTACTGTTCTATGTAATGCATTTTGGAAGGCCTGATACAGATAGGAAATATACAGTAAATGGCAGAACCCTTAAGAGCATTGATAGGCAGAGGGATCTGGGTGTACAGGTACACAGGTCACTGAAAGTGGCAACGCAGATGGAGAAGGTAGTCAGGAAGGCATATGGCATGCTTGCCTTCATCGGCCAGGGCATTGAGTTTAAAAATTGGTAAGTCATGTTGCAGCTTTATAGAACCTTACTTAGGTCACATTTGACTATAGTGTTCAATTCTGGTCGCCACAGTACCAGAAGGATGTGGAGGCTTTGGAGACGGCACAGAAAAGATTTACCAAGATGTTGCTTGGTATGGAGGGCATTAGCTATGAGGAGAGGTTGGAGAAACTTGTTTGTTCTCACTGGAATGACAGAGATTGAGAGGTGACCTGATAGAAGTCTACAAGATTATGACGGGCCTGGACAGATTGGCTCGTCAGAAGCTTTTTCCCAGGGTGGATGCACGGTCCAGTTTGATGTTTCATTCACATGGCAACACTCCAGTCGCTCAAACTACATTGTTGTGGCAGCCAGAACATTGGCTATAAAGCTGCTGGAGTTTACCATGACTCCACAACCTCCTGGATTGAGTGAAAATAATTCAACACTATCAGACACACCTAAGTAGGGAATTAGGGAAGTCTCAAATGATTCTAAGACAGTCAAATATGATACATAAATCCAAAAACTGTCGCAATATACTGAGCATCTTATCATTGCCAAACACCCTATTGGATCTCAGAGTATTTCAGCCTGGCAACATACAATTGGGGAATTATATCACACAGAAGAGGGCCATTCATCCATCATACCTCCGATGGCTCTTTGAAAGTTTTATGCTGTTCAGTCGGTTTCCTTGTTTTGTCTCTAAACCTTGGAAACGTTAATTTTTATACTTATATCAATCATTCCTGGATGTCAACTGTCAAGGCCAATAATTATTGTCCATCAATAATTTTCCAGGAGACGATACTCTTGAGCTGCCTTCTTGAAACGCTGCAGTGGTGTGGTGTAGGTACCTCCACAGTGTTATTAGGGTGGGAGTTCCAGGATTTTGACCCACTGACAGTGAAGGAACGGCAATACATTTCAAAGTCAAGATGGAGAGTGACATGGAGGGTGTTCCAATATGTGTTGCCATTTCCCTTGATGGTATTGGTCATAAGTGAGAAAGGTGCTTCCTAAGGGGGCTAGGTGAATTCTGAGCGTGCACCTTGTAGATGTTAGGGTGACGGAGGAAGTGACTGTCAATGGAAAGGGTTCCACTCAAGCATGATGCTTTGTCTGGGATTGTGTTGAGCATCTTTAGTGTTTCTGGAGACCCGTTCATCCTGGCAACTGGGGAGTATTCTATCCAACTCCTGACTTGAGCCTTGCCAGGTGGACAGGAACTTGGGACTCAGAATTGAGATATATGTTGCTGCATTTGTAGTCACTTTATTTACATAAACATTAAATTTCAATTTCTGAGCAATCTAATGCCCAGGATGTCAATCGTGTGTGAGGGTAATGACATGTAATGTCAGATTATGGTTGTCAGACACTCCATGTTGTAAATTATAATTGGCTATCACTTGCATGACGCGAATGTTATTTGTTACTTGCCCGGCCAAACCTAAATACAGTACAGCAGGGATTAGTGTTAGGACGCTAGCTATTCACAATGTGTATTAGTGATTTTGATGAGGGAACTAATTGGAATGTCTACACATTTGCAGATGGCACAAAACTGAGTGGAAAGGGTGAGCTGTCAGGAGGATGCAGAGGTGCTTCAGTGTGATTTGGACAAGCAGAGTGAACTGGAAAATGCATGTATAATGTTGATAAATGTGAGGTTATCCAGTTTGGCAGAAAAAAATGGAAGGCTGATTGTTATCTGAATGGCTATAAATTGAGAGAGTGGAATGTGCAATGAGACATTGGTGTTCTCATACACCAGCCATTCAAGCAGCAGGCGGTAAAGGAGGCAAAGATACAGCGATGCACAGATGCATCTGAGGCTGGCAAGTTGGTGAACATAGAACATAGAACATAGAACATAGAAAGCCACAGCACAAACAGGCCCTTCGGCCCACAAGTTGCGCCGATCACATCCCCACCTCTAGGCCTATCTCTAGCCCTCAATCCCATTAAATCCCATGTACTCATCCAGAAGTCTCTTAAAAGACCCCAACGAGTTTGCCTCCACCACCACCGACGTCAGCCGATTCCACTCACCCACCACCCTCTGAGTGAAAAACTTACCCCTGACATCCCCCCTGTACCTACCCCCCAGCACCTTAAACCTGTGTCCTCTCGTAGCAACCATT